>NW_006205995.1:1233964-1264317 GCF_000334495.1 Tupaia belangeri chinensis
TGTGTGTGTGTGTGCTCAAGATCCTGAGAGGAGAATGGAGGGGAAGGGATCACGGCGTGGCCATACCCCTGGGGGTGATTTCTCACTTTCTGTCTCTCTGTCCCTCTCTGTCTGGCGAGCACATGTGCCCTATAGCAAAAACCTCTCCAAAAAAAAAAAAAGTCAGTTCTTGGGACCAGCGGGTGGTATAATGGCTATGTTGCTGGACTCCCATGTAGTTAACTGCGGTTAGTGTCCCGGACCTTGCGGCTTAAACTCACACTGGGCATGTGTGTGTGCGTGCCCAAGATCCTGAGACGAGAATGGAGGAGAAGGGATTGCAGCGTGGCCATGCCCCCTGGGGGGTGATTTCTCACTTTCTGTCTCTCTGTCTTTCTGGAGAGCGCACGCACCCTATAGCAAAAAATCTCTCCAAATAAAAAAAGTCAGTTCTTTAAATCTGCAGGTTGTCTCCAGCAAATAAATAACTTGCTTGTTCTTAAATTTAAGCTTTTATCCATGCAATTCGCCCTCCAGTAATCTCCTGGCCATCACCTCATGCCTGAGACCCATGTGTAAAAATCAAGTCTGGACTAGAGTGAAACCCAGGAGGGGGAAGCTGAGGCCCCAGCACTGAGCAGCGGGCTTCCTCTCAGCACTGCTGTGTTGCAGACCACAGCTGGTGCCACGGGGCCTTCTCACCCTCTAACACACGGAGGTCCGGGGACAGTGTCTCAACATACAGCGGCCTAGGAAATGGTCTCCATCAGTCCCCCTCACCCTCTATATGCCGAAACCTTCCTTGCTCTCATACGGGACAGTTCTTTCCGTACAGGAACGTGGGCCAAGTGTCTGCCACAATAGGCTTGGCAGAAGGGCACAACCTGGAGGGCTCTCGCCCAGACTGACAGCCCTGCCATGACAATCATGGGGGCATTCACAGTGCAGCACCTGCTGGGAAGGGCATAAGTGACGGACATGGTTGGGGCTACACGTTCGTTGGTGGGATTTGGGGACTCGTTAAGACAGTTTCGGAGGGGAGGAAAAACGAAGGATACTTCCAGCTTGGTGGTTAGTTACCAGAACTTGTCATTTGGGGCAGGGTTAGATCCTCCCCACTGTATTATTATTCACTTAATACATTTTTAGTAAGTGCCTACTCTGTGCCAGGCATGGCTTTAATAAAGGTGGTTCAACAGCTGGACATGCACCTGTCAACAACATGGGCCCTGTCCTCAAAAAGCTTAGTCTTTGAAAATAGACTCTTACAATTAAATTGAACTAATTTAGTAAGTACAAGGTGATTTTAAAAGGGTGACAAATAATGTGACAAGTGGAGGGCATATGGGAGCACACCTGCTCAAGGTGAATGACAACAATGAACTCAAATGCAGATATCCATTAAAGTCAGAGAGACAGGCCAGGGGTGGACTAGTGTGAGCTGCTTACAACGGATTTAGTTGGAGGACTTGTTAAAAACCCAAAGCCAGGGCCTGACAGTAGTGTCATGATAATGCAACACCGTGAGGCCGACCCACACAGGCAGGTTCTGGGTTCGCATCTGGAGACCTCCCTGAACACACCGAGCATGTGAGCGGCTCATGATACAGGGCTGGCCGTGGCTAGGGGCGTGTTACGTCCTCAGGACACTGTTGAGGGTGCCTGTCTTTTGCTTATGGAGGTAAGAAGGGCAAAAAAAGTCCCGATGCTCAAATTTCACCCTAGCCTGACTAAATCAGAATCTCTCAGGGAAGAACAGCCAATAACATGTTTTTAAAGCTCTCTAATTGCTTATGAAGTTTAACCAGACTTGAGAACACTGCTCTAAAAACCAAAATCCATTAACCTGAAGGAAAAAATAGAAGCGACCTAACGAACTAATACAAAAAACAACTAACATGACTCAAAGTACATTTAGATCAACAATACCCCGAAACATACAGATTTCCTCTTTTAATAAGCAAATGGTTAAAATCTCGTATGGAAAACTACATTCACACAGAAGACAGAGACTTTGAACTAATACTTTTCACAGCGATCTGGGAAATTCTTCCATAACAAACATCAAAACTTAAATTTATTTCAAACAGAAGTCACAAGCCTCAGTAGTTTAACAAGAGTCATGAATTAATGGTAGATTCCGGCTCTAGATGTTTACAGTGTGAAGATAAATTGCCCTTAATGGTTATAAAAAAAAAAAAAAAAGATACTGGTAAGACTTGTATATTGGGACCAGCAGATGGCCTAGTGGTTATGTCACTAAACTCCCACATTATAGTTGATTGAGGTTCAAGTCCCTGACCTGGCAGCTTAAAACTCATGCCAGGCGTGTATGCATGAGTTCTCAAGATCCTGAGAGGAGAATGGAGAAGAGACTGTGGTGTGGCCGTCCCCCCTGGGTTGTGATTTACTGCTGTCTCTCTAGCAAGCACACGTACCCTATAGCAAAAATCTCTTAAAAAAAAGAATTGCTATAATTATTCTAGGGTCAGCAGGTAGGTTGGTGGTTAAGATGCTGAATCCCACATGGCCCACTCTGCGGTTCAAATCCCAGACCTAGCAGCTTGCAAAAGACACTGGGTGCATTTGCACGCATGCCCAAAATCACAAGACAAAAATGGAGAAAGGATTGCAGTGTGGCCATACTCACTTTCCCTCTCTCTCCAGTGAGTGCACATGCCCTATAGCAAAAATCTTAAACACATTATTTTATTATTTTAATTTAATTTAATTTTTTTTTGCCTTTAGGGTACATGTGCTTGCCAGAGAAATACAGAGTGAGGGAAAGTGAGAAATCACCCACTGTGGGGGATGGCCACGTTGCAATCTCTTCTCCTCCATTCTCCTCTTGGGATTCTGGGTAGACATGCACACATGCACACACGCACATGTGCTGGGCATGATTTTCAAACTATAGGTCCAGGGCTTGAACCGTAGTTGGCCATGAGGGAGTTCAGTGCCTTACCTGCTATGCACCTGTAGGCCCTGAAACTATAATTATTTTATATTTAATCAGATAAAATGAAATTTCTATTTGTCAATAAAAAGAGCTAAAAACTTTCCTTTAGTGTGGAAATCTTTAATAACTCAAAGGACTAATCTACAAATAAGATATTCAAACAAACATAGAGTAAGAACAAAATATTTGTTGTAGAAGCTGTTCACTTAAAACTATGAAACGTTTGTCACAACATCTGATTTTGCCCACTGATTTGATGATTGCTACAACCTCATTTAAAGTTAATTCAATTACTACAACGGGTTGTGCAGATTTCAGAAACGAAGACTACATAATTTCATTGTTAGAAATTTGTTTTCGGGACCAGTAGTTGGTGTAATGGCTATGTCGCTGGACTCACATGTAGTTGACAGCGGTTCGATTCCCGGACCCGGTGGCTTGAACTCACATTGGGCATGTGTATGTGTGTGGCCAAGATCCCAAGAGGAGAATGGAAGAGAAGGGAATGCGGTGTGGCCATCCCCCCGGGGGCATGATTTCTCGCCTTCTCTCTCTCTGTCTGTCTCTGTCTTTCTGGTGAGTGCACGCGCCCTATAGCAGAAACCTCTCCCCAAAAAATTGTTTTCAAACATAAAAAAAGTTCCCTGGTACGTTAGCTTATTGATATTATTTGGAAACTCATGAGATGTTGCACATGCCTTACCTAAGTCATTGTTTTTTGTTATAGCATTAGCTGCTCTGGTTCGGGGTCCCTGCTGTGTAAACTGATATCCAAATTTAAGGATATTTGTATTTTCCTCGAGCATGTTGGCCATTTCCAATTCTACAGCTGTCCCCAACTGCTGCCTCTGAAAGAATCAGAAATAAAATACAGTATTAGTAAAGTAAAGTAGATGAAAATACTTTTCAAGATACATTACATTCAGGCACATGCTGATTCTGTCAGTCTATTTAAATTTTCCCAATTCCAACACAGCATATGTATGAGAAACAAAACTTCACAGTTCTGTATATAATCACACAGATATCAAAAAAGTGTGGATTAATCTGGGCTAGGCATGGTGGTACATACCTATAATCCCAGCCACTTGTGAGGCTGAGGTAGGAAGATCGTGAGTTCAAGGCCAGCTTGGGTAACATGGCAAGACTCTATCTCTAAAAGGAAGTTCATCTGGGAAAGGGTGGCTCAGAGTTATCATATGTCTTAGCACTGTATTTGGCGGGACAGAAGACAGAGTCCTCACCAGCTGGGCATTACAATGTTCTGTTCTTTCATTCAACCTATTCATCTACTGTGTTCAAGACTGTCATGTACTACTGGGCCACGATTTTTGCACAGAAAAATACATCATGGCTTTCCCGATGACCTAACAGAAATACCAAAAGTCCACAGTGTGGATCTTGCCACCACAGAGGTGAAAAATTAGGGGACTGACTAAGTCACATGTAAGAAAGAGTTGCTTGGGGAGAGCAGATGTGTAGTGGTTATGTCACTGGACTCCTACATAGCTGACCATAGTTTGAGTCCTGGACCTGATAGCTTGAAACTGACACTGGTATGTGTGCATGCCCAAGATTCAAGGAGAAGAATGGAGAAGGGATTGTGGCATGGCCATTTCCCCTGAGGGTTAATTTCTTACTTTCCCTCTCATTGTCTCTATCTCACTGGTGAACACACGTGTCCTAAAGCAAAAACACCTCTAAGAAAAAAGAGTTCTTTCAGTTCACAATGGATGGCCATGTAAATTTAAACTGGCTTGAAATGACTTAGGAATGAATGCTTTGTGTATACTTCTACAGATATTAACATTCTAGCTCTCCAAATGCCCTTCTCAGCTCCCCATCTTACATAGAGCTCCCCAACACCCCTCCTCCCAGCCTCCTCTGGAGTCCCTGAGCCCTACTCCGCAGTGGAAGTTTCTGCTTTCTCAAAGTTGCTATCACTGACCTGATTATCAACCTTGAGCTCTGCCAGGGTCTCATTATCTCTTAAAGCATCAATCACTGCTAGAATTCCAGTTCCTGTAATAAAGTTGGACTCCATATTTAAGCTCTTTAAAGTTTTGTTCACTTTTAGCATGTCTGCAAAAGCCTAGAAATTCAAGAAAATATGTGGTGATTAAAACTGATAGCACCTATTATATATTATATGTGCCATAAACAAATAAGTCAATTTAACAAAACTGCCTAATGTTTCCCACTAGGTTTCAGATTGACGCACTACCGAGAGGTCTCAGAGGGTTCTACTTTTCACATGCCTTCTCAAAAGTCTAATCTTTAGACTTTTGAGCCACATGTAACTTCCCATTGATGACATTTTCTACTTCTCGTTCACTCATATCCTGCATCAACTTTTCCCCCCTCCTTCTTTCTCTTGGTTTCTGTGTAAGAAACCAGTGTAGGGACTTGAGAAGGAATGTTCAGTGAGGTAGGAGTGCCAAAGGGAGTGACATCCTCAAAGCCAAATGAAGGAGATGGTTCACACCATGATCAACTGGGATTTATCCCAGGAATGCAAGGTTGGTTTAATATACAAAAACCAATCAGTGAAATATATATATTACTAGAATAAAGGGGAAAAAAACACACACACGATCACCTCAATGAACACAGAAAAAGCATTTGACAGAAATCCAACACTGCAGATCCACAGAGAGAGCCCTCTGCAGATGTTGAAAGACGCAGTATATCTTTATGTGCTGATAGGAAAAGTTCTCACTGCTGAGTGAGAAATCAAGCTGCAGAACATTAAATTTCATTTATGTTTTTAAAACTTCACAGGCAAAAAATATAGGAAAAAAATAAATACGAAAGGGTAGTAAATAATGTATTGCCTAATAGTGAGCAAACATACCAACTGAAAGAAGGGAGTATATTTTGTTCATAAAATTAGCCGACCCACCACTGCAACATATCAACATATAGCTTAGCTTACTTACAACAGCAACGGGGTCATTGCTCCGGGTGGCTGCAAAACTGAAATATTTCACATGGGTGTTGGTCTCCAAAGCCTTTGCAAAATCTTTTAGGGTTGGAATTGGGATATTCTTGAAAGAAAATAATGTGAAATAAACACCATTAAATTTTAGTTTTCAGAAGTTCAGTCCATTAAACAAATATATAGTCATGTGTTGCCTAACCATGGATACATTCTAAGAAATGTGTCGCTGGGTGATTTGTTACTGTGCAAACATCACAGAGTGGACTTTCACGAAAACTCGATGTCACACCCTTACACACACCTAGGCTACAGGGTACAGCTTATATGCGCCTATGGGACCACCATCACAGATGTGGTCTACTGTTGACTGAAATGTCATCGTGTGACACACTTACCTTTGCTTTAAAATGTACTCAGAAATATGGAAACACACAACAGTTAGTCTACAAACAGAAATAACACAGCCTACACCAAGCTGACTTGACTTCTCTATCATGGTGCATCTGCGTACACTGCTGACTCGGAGGCAGAGCACATATCACCATTTCTCTAGCACTTGGGTTGAAGAAACTCTCGCTATCCTACTTATTATGATTTTCCTTTTCGGTAGAGGTTTTTGCCTTAGGTTACGAGTACTCATCAGAGAGACAGACAGTGAGAGGGAAAAGTGAGAAATGATCCCCCAGGGGGATAGCCACACCGCAATATCTTCTTCTCCATTCTCCTTCTGGGAGACGCATGCATATGCGCCTAGCATGAGTTTCAATCTACTGGGTCTGGGATTCAAACCACAGTTGGCCATGCCATCAAACCACAGTTGGCCACTACCTGCTTTTAACTATTCTTTTTATATGAAGCCAATCCTTGACTTGGTGGTGTGGAAATCACACCAGGCATGTGAGTGTGCATGTCCAAAATCCCATGAGAAGAATGGAGGAGAAGGGACTATAACAGGGCCATTTCCCTCTGAGGGGGTGATTTCTCACTTTCCCTCTCTCTGTCTCTCTCCAGTGAGCACATGCACCCTATGGAAATAACCTAAAAAAACCCCAGTAAGTCAGAAAATACTATTGTATAATACTTTACTTTCTGGAGTATGAGAGAACCTAGGTTAGCACACTATTAGAAACAAAAACTTTACCTTAAAACATAAAGAATAAGACCATTGTACCAAAACTGCCCAGCTCTGGCCCAGTCCGGTGGCATAGTCAGTAGCAAACTAAACTGCAATGCTGGAAGCCACGTGGCAGACTACAGGTTTGGATTCACGGGTTGGCTTGAAAACGCACTGGCTGTGTGCACGCCTGTGCATGATCCTGACAGGTTAGAGGACCAGGGAAGGGGCATCATGATGTGACAGGACCCTGTTGGGGGTGCTGTTCTTTTTCTTGCATGCATGCACATGTGTTCTCTAACATGAATAAAAATAAATACACTTAAACAAAACAAAATAAATACACTTAAACAAAACAAAGCAAACTGCCCGGCTTTCATTCTAGGTCCAATGACTCAAAGTAATACAAACAGCTTTATTATTTGCTTAAACACTAACCTTTATATTATTCAAATTAACTTCAACAAGACGAGCATCATTTTCCTTAATTCTCTTTAAACTCTCTTCAACGTTGGTTGGATTCGGTGGCTCATCAAATATGGGAACGATCTTTTCACCTTTCACTACATCTGCAGCAACAAACGAGAAAGGCACGTCTCACTGGCTGACGCTACACCAGTGAGTCCACATATGTACGCGGTAACACATCTCTTCTTTCGACCCCACTAGCCTGCCCACCACACATTTATCCAGCGGAACTGAATTAAAAGTTGCTCTTCCACAAGTCCTAAGACTCCTTATGTGCTGACACATATTTAAAGCACTCAAAATTTTACTGAATGTAAACACCCAACATAGTCAACATTTAATTTGGTTATAATGTGTCAGCCTTCAAAAATGAATATTCTCACTGCAATAAAAATGGACAGGCAGATCAATGGAAGAGAATTGAGAAATCGGCAATAAACCCCCAAACAAACCGCCAACTGATTTTTGACAGAAGGCACAAGACAATCAAGTGCGGAAAAGGAAATTTTGTCAGAAAATGGTGCTAGAAAAACTGGATACCCATCTGCAGGAAAATGAAACTGGATCCTCGTCTCTCACCATTAACAAAAATCAACTCAAAATGGATCAAGATCTGGGACCAGCAGTTAGCGTAATGGCTATGTCACTGGACTCCCACGTAGTCGACCGCGGTTCGAGTCCCGGACCCGGTGGCTTAAACTCACGCCAGGCATGTGTGTGTGCATGCGTGCCCAAGATCCCGAGAGGAGAATGGAGGAGAAGGGATTGCGGCGTGGCCATCCCCTCTGGGGGGTGATTTCTCGCTTTCTATCTCTCTGTCTCTCTCTGTCTGTCAGGCGAGCACACGCGCCCTATAGCAAAAACCTCTCAAAAAAAAAAAAAGGATCAAAGATCTAAACGCAAAACCTCAAACTATAAAACTGCTGGTGGAAAACAAAGGGAAAACTCTTGGAGTAGGAAAAGACTTCTTAAATAAGACCCTCAATGCACAGGTAATAATCCCAAAAATAAACAAGTGGGACTATGTCAGGCTAAAAAGCTTCTGCACAGCAAAAGAAATAATTAGAGTGAAGAGAAAGCCCTCAGAATGGGAGATTATGTCTGTGAACTGTCCCTCAGCCAAAAACTCTACTTCTGTGAACTGTCCCTCAGACAAGAGATACCACTTAATACCATTTAGAATGGCTAAGATTAAAAAAATAAAGAATGGTAAGTGCTGGCAAGGCTGCAATGAAAAGGGAACTCTTCTACACTATTGGTGAGAATGTAAATTAATGTAGTCTCTACCAGAATCTACAGGGAACTCAACCAGCTTACCTGCAATAAATAAATAAATAAACAAATAGTCCAATTAAAAGATGGGCAAATAAGCCGAACAGACAATTCTCCAAGAAGATATATGAATGGCCAAAAAAGCATATGAAAAAGTGTTCAACATCCCTTATCATAAGAAAAATGCAAATAAACCCCCAAAGAGATACCACTTAATACCATTTAGAATGGCTAAGATAAAAAAAATAAAGAATGGTAAGTGCTGGCAGGGCTGCAATGAAAAGGGAACTCTTCTACACTATTGGTGAGAATGTAAATTAATGTAGTCTCTACAGAGAATGATATGGAGGTTTCTCAAAAACCTACAAGTAGAACTACCACACGACCCAGAAATTCCACTCTTAGGAATCTACTCACAGGATAGAAAAATACTCAGTTGAAGAAACACCTGCACATCCATGCTTACTGCAGCAATATTCACAATTGCTAAGACCCAATATTCACAACTGAATTGGCCCAAATGTCCAAGCAGATGAATGGATTGGAAAACATGGCCTATATACACATGGAATCCTACTCAACATAGACCCTGACGTTTGGTCCAGTACGGACGAATATGAAATATTTAAGGCTAAGCAAAGCAAGACAGACAGCAAGACAGACTATGAAAGAGAGGCCCTGTATGTCTCCACTTAATATATATTGAATGTCTATATGCTACAACAGAAACTGAAAGACTGGAAAGTATAAAAGCAGGGAGGGCAACTATAGATATGAGAGAGAGTATAGGAGGCAGTAGGTAATAGGGGGTTGGAGAGAGGGAATCAGCATTAATACAGAATCAGCATTAATACAGTGTATATTAGTACACATCTTTGACCGCACTAATATACACTGTATTAACATCTTTGACTGCACTAATATACACTGTATTAATGCTGTGAAAAACCATTTCACATTCTATAAAGATGTACATTGATTACATGTAAATAAATAAATAAAAAGAATAGTTTCCCTGCCTCTTTGTGTATCACAAGGTATTTTTACTACCCAAACACACTCATGCTGTTTTCATTTTTAAAGTCAAGGTCTGTGTGTATCACTATACTCTTGCTTTGGCCTTCTAGCTAGGACTCTGGGCACGTGCCACCATGAGTGATTCTTTTTTTAGACAGGGTCTCCTATATTGCCCAGGCCAGCCCGGAGCTCACAATCCTCCTGCCTCACCTCTCAAGCTGGATGGAGAAAAGACCCCTGACTTCCTGTGTGGTCCCAGCCTGCAGAACAGCATATTAGCAGCGTGAGCCCCGGTGGCCGGGCCCTACCACTCCAATACATTGGACAGCACGGGCTGGTGATCCCTGTGTTCCTCCCAATATTCAACACTATAGCACGATGAAATCTACCACCTCTTACCATTTTTTCTGAGATCTTACTGGTAATCTACTGGTAGGAAAGCAGTTAAGACACACATACTTAAAGAAAACCTTGGCGTGGGTACAAAGGTCAGGACACTGCCTAAAAGCTTTGGGCCATGAGACCATTACCTTCTTCCTGGATTGTAGTGGGACCAGGAAAAAAGCCTCTGTTTTACATGAATCATTAAGTCACTGCTGTAAGACATTTCTATGCAGCTGCTGAGCTTTTCTGTCTCTATTTTAAGAGGCATATAACTGCTTTCTCCTAGGGGAGTCCTACAAGGGGCCTTCAAAAAGTTTATGAAAACTATTCATCACAAAATAAAATTTTTTGAGAGAGATTTTTGCTATAGGGCACATGTGCTTACCAGAGAGACAGAGAGAGACACAGAGACAGAAAGTGACAAATCAGCCCTTAGGAGGGATAGCCACGCTGTAATCCCTTCTCCTCCATCCTCCTCCTGGGATCTTGGGCACACATGCACACATGCACACAAGCACATGCACCCGGTGTGAGTTTCAAGTCACTGGGTCCAAGACTCGAACGGCAGTTGGACATGTGGGAATCCAGCGCCATACCCTCTACACCATCTCCTGATCTCTCATGAAATCAATTCTTACTTAAATTCTACTTTTTCCATGAACTCTTTGAAGTCCCTGTGTGTGCAACGAGAAAAGGGGGAACAACACTACTAGAAAGCAGGGACGGGTAGGAATAGGGAATGTGGCGGGAGGGAGAGGTGAAGGTACACAGAAGAGCTACTGAGGTTCCAAACCTCCTGGCTCCCAGTCCTTACCGTATGTACCCACACGCATGACCAAATACAACTCCTCAAAATTGAAAGACAGAGGGTCCAGAATCTCGGAACCCTTTAACAAGATACAATGTGTATAAGAGGCCAGTGACCACAAAAAAGTAAGAGCAAATGCCATGGCAAGACTGACAGGGTTCAACAGATCACGGTCTGGCTTGGTTCTTCTCTTCTGCAGGAGCAGCCCGAGGAGGTCAACTTCAAAGAAGGTTTGAGAATGATTTTCCTGAAACAGTGGGAAAGATCTGGATATATTTAGTCTCAGAAAATATATATACAAGATGGTACTCTAGTTGTTTGCCGATTTATCCTATAGAAGAAGTGTCAAATTCTCTTGCTCAGAAAGACTTGGGTTAGGATAGTATAGACTGCCGAGAGACAGAATTTGGTTCGATGTGGCACTGGTAGGAGCAGGGGTAATCAGGCCTGCACCTGCAGCAGGACGCAGGTTCTTATCTGCGGCTCACAAAGAACTACAGACGCGGATGTAGGTAAGCAAGCAGAGGCTTATTAGGAGAGGAAAGGAAGGCAGCTCTCTCGAGCAGAGAGCGGGTCCTGAATGGGTTGCCAAAGAGGAAATGAGGGGAGGGGGCTTTATTTTGGTCAGAGAGGCTTTGTTTGGGATTCTTGAGCATGTGTTTCCCTCGTGGTGGGGTAACATGCCAGATGGGTCTGATTATTTTTCCTTAATTTTGGAGTGGGTACAAAGGTCAGGACACTGCCTAAAAGCTTTGGGCCATGAAACCATTACCTTCTTCCTGGAATGTGGTGGGACCAGGAAAAAAGCCTTTGTTTTATGTCAATCATTAAGTCACTGCTGTAAGACATTTCTGTGCAGCTGCTGAGCTGTTCTGTCTCCATTTTAAAACTCAACAGAGGGACCAACCGTTGGTATAATGGGCTATGTCGCTGGACTCCCATGTAGTCAACTACAGTTTGAGTCCCGGATCTGGTGGCTTAAACTCATGCCGGGCATGTGTGCGTGTGTGCCCAGGATCCTGAGAGGAGGATGGAGAAGGGATTGTGGTGTGGCCATCCTCCCCGGGGGGTGATTTCTCACTTTTCTGTCTCTCTGGGGAGTGCATGCACCCTGTAGCAAAAAACCTCTCAAAAAAAAAAAAAAAAAAAAAAAAACCTCAACAGAGAGCTCTCGAATGAGTAGCCCTTCATTTGAAACAACCTTACACTTGATAAGGCTTTCTTTTTTTTTTTTTAATTAGGAAGTATTGGTTAATAGTCACAAAGATTTTATGTTATTTAGGCTTGTGGTATGAATGCAATTTTGGTTCCCTGGAGCCAGTAATTTTCCCTGGAGCTAGTCTATGTGTATTTTGGGCTTATTTCCTAGTTTCCATCAGGCCCAGGTGGGTTTCCCAAAAGATTCCAGAGTTAAGAAATCACCCGGTCCTGGACTATGAATCTAACTGTTCTTTTGTGTGTCCTGTAGGGAGAGCTGTAACGGTTTGTCCTGGAAGAGTAAGGGTTAGGAAAAAGGAAAAGTAAGTTTGTGAAGAGCAAGACTCAGCCGGCAGGCCTTAAGTGACCCTTTTTGTCAGCATTCCATTATGGCTCCCCTAATGCCCAACTGCCTAGCCAGTCTCTGCCACAAATACAAGGACAAGCTTTCTGACAGAGGTCTGCTACCCAGGGAAGAGTGGGGTCCCTCTCACCTCAGCTCAGCCAGGCAGTGTTCCTCAAAAGAACACACTGAGGAACCTAGGGAAGAGCTGCCTCACTGAATGGAAAACTACTGAGTTCTAAATTTTGCAAAACCAAGAGATTTCTTTCCCCACTCCACAGAAGGTGTGTGGTTAAATTTAACTGAGCTTTGTCCCTTAACAAAACAATGGCTCCAGTCAATGACATGCGGAAACCATTAGGTAAAAGGTTCATGGGGAACTTGGAATGGAGGGGTCAGCTGCCATCATTATAACCCACAGATCAATGCTAACACGTTCCCCCCAAGGGGAAGAATTAGGTTAGATACGCATCTTAATGCGATCCCAATCACCATCTCAGGAGCATTTGGGGAAAAACAAGAGCCTGCATCTGAATCTGATCAAATCACTAGAATGAACAGTTTACAGAAACACAGTAGCAAGAAAACACTAAGATGACACCACAAAGTCGCAATCAGTCAGATCCAGAATGTGGAAAATTCTGTTACAAATAATGTAGCTTCTTATAGAAATAAATGGAAGAAGGTAGAAACGGTTGAGGAGAGCTGTTAAAAAATTAAGAGATAAAAAAATGAATATCCAAATGCATGTGTGAACTTTATGTCGATTCCTTTATAAACCAAGGCTGAAATGACGTTTTTGAGAGAATAAGGGAAACTGGACTTGGACTGGGTATTAGATATGAAGAAATCACTACTCATTTTTAAGGTTAATTAAGTCATTGTGGTTATATTAAAAAGAAAAGCCTTTATTTGTGACAGATACGTGTGGAAACATTTATGGATGAATTCATACAAATGAATAGGACTTGTTTTAAGATATTTCAGAAGAAAAAATGGAAAGGTGGTGAGAAAGGCGAAAGATGGATGAAACAAGGTTGGAGAAATTAGAAGGTTGGACCTGGGGTATGGTATGTTATTTTTCTTCTTTTACATGTTTGAGCATTTCTACAATGACAAACTGAAAGTGAGAGAGGCTAGTCAAAGTAGATAACGTGATAAAAGAGAACGGTACGCAGATGTCTGAATGAGGGAGCTCTGCATGTCCTAACAGGAAACGTGACACATCGCTCCGTGACACTCTGTGTGGCATGGGTTAAAATCCTTACTACTGACTGTGTGGTCCTGAGACTAGTCATTTAATCATTCTACAGTAAAACATCAGTGTCCTCACATGCAAATTAAAGATAATACCGGGTCATCAGAGAAGCCATGATGCATTTCTGCATAGAAAAATACGACACGCTTTTTCCTATAACCCAATAGTAATACCCATCTTGGGGTCGCACGTGGTGAGGTGGGTAGGATGTTAGAGCCTACTGAAGCAGAAGCACTGCCATTTTTGAACTTTATGTTCCTTCTTCACATTAGATACTCGCTTTCTCCTTTTCGCCTTGAGTGAAATCAGAGTGATTAACATTCTTACTGTTTTTGATAAATAGCCTTTCCTTAGCGTAATCACCAAACACCAGATCCCTTGCCCTAAGCCATAAAGCCACTGTGTTTAGGCAAAGGTCTGGAAATTACCCTTAGACATTATTAATCTGTTGGTGGCCAATAGGTGGTGTGGTGGTTAAGGTGCTGGACTCCCACAAGGCTGATCAAGGTTCAAGTCTCAGACCTGGCAGTTTGCTCTCTCACTCTCTCTCTCCCATCAAATTAAAAAATAACAACAACAAATAAAATTAATTAATTAAATAATTTTTTTAAAAGAAAGAAATTATTAATCTAGGGGGCTGGCAGGTGGCATGGTGGTTGAGGGTGCAGGAATCCCACACAGCTGGCCATGGTTTGGTTTGAGTCCCAGACCCGGCAGCTTGCCTGCTCACTTTCCTTCATTGTCCCTCTTTGGTCAAATTAAAATAAATAAATAAAGTTAAATAAAATAATTCTTTTTTAAAATTTATTTTTAAATTATTTAACTCTATTCATTCATTCATTTAGTTTTCCATTGACCAGAGAGACCACTAGAGAGAGAAAGACACCAAGTCAGAGACTGGAATCACAGTTGGCCATGTGGGAGTGTCTGGCCCCTTAACCACTATGCCACCTACTGGCCCCCCTAAACAGTTTTTTAAAAAGAATTAATTTTATTTTTAAACTTTTATTTCTTTATTTTAATTTTGACCAGAGAGGGACAGAGAAAGAGAGAAAGTGAGAAAGCAAGCCACCAGGTCCGGGATCCGAACTGTGGTCGGCCATGTGGGAGTCCAGCGCCCCTAACCACCACGCTACTTGCTGGCCCCAAATAAAATAATTCTTTTTTTTTTTTTAAAGAATTTTTTAATGTGCTTGATCTGGCTTCTGTAATTGCTTTCACATAGGAGTCCCCACTCCCTTTCCTCTCCGCCCCTCCTCATTTTCCATTGTAATTGCTACTTTAACCCAGAACAGATTGATTCTTACCTTTATAAGCACCCCTTTCCTGCCGTGGAGTCTCTGAGAGATGTGAATCCTCCCGCAGTTGCGGACTTTTTAAAATAAAGACTCCTATAATTTGGCTATTAATAGATGTCCTCCTATTTCTTGCTGCTTAGATTACAACACTACATGGCCAACTCCACAGTTCAAGTACTGAACCAGCAGCTTAAAAAAACACACCAGGTGCATGTGCATAAAGTTCCCAGAGGAGGATGGAGGAGAAAGGACTGTGGCATGGCCATCCCCCCAGGGCGGGGTGATTTCGCACTTTCTCTCTCTGGTGAGTGCACATACCCTAGGGCAAAAATCTAAAAAAAAGCAATGCCCATTTCACGGAACTGTTTAGAGAATTAAATATGAATGATCACATTCAAGACCTGTGCACAGAACAGTCCATAGAAAGCATTACAAAAATTAGATTATTGAAAAATTAACTTGCAAGAAGTATTTATAGTACAATCTCATTTTTGTATGAATCAAGACTATGTGTGTGTGTGTATATATATATATATATGCGTATAACAGGTACATATACATGTGGGGTCTTCAAAAAGTTTATGGAAATTATACACACACATGTAGTTTCAAGCCTCTAGGCCTGGAACTTGAACTGCAGTCAGTCATTTGGGTGGGAGTCCAGTGACATAACCATTATGCCATCTGCTGGTCCTGAAATTGTATATTATTAAAAAACTATGTCAGTGTTTCCAATTTTTTTGGAACCAAAATAAACTCAAACTAATTTTGTCATGAACTTTTTGTAGTCCTCTCTCTATATATATATTGTGTATAAAACACAGTACATAGCCTAGAAGAATATATGCCAAATTGTTAAGAGTGGAGGCAGAGGGAGTAGAGGGCATGATGGGTGTGAACACAGATGGTTTTATTTATTTATGTATTTTTTTTTTTATTAGAGAGAATTTTTGCTACAGGGTGTGTGTGCTCACCAGAGAGACAGAGACAGACACACAGACAGAAAGCAAGAAATCACCCCATAGGAGGGATGGCCACACTGCAATCCCCTATCCTCCATTCTCCTCTCAGGATTTTGGGCATGCGAGCACATGCACCAGGCATGGTTTTAAGCCACCGGGTCAAATACAGGGGAGTCCAGTGACATTAACCATTATGCCATCTGCTGGGCCCTTCTTTATATACTGTTTAAATATGCTACAAAAGTATGTACTACCCAGGTACTTTTAAAATACCCCTATTTTCAGAATGTGTGGCTTTAGGCTATTTAATACTTTCCATCAGACTGAAAGGTTTACAGGCTAAACAGTTGTTTGGTTTCTTCTGAATGTGATTTTATTATGTAGTTTTCTTTGTCAAGATTTTTTTTTTTTGTAGATTTCTTGAAAATCAGTAATACTAGTAAGAAAATGTCAGCAAAAAATAAGTTTAACTAGTTTTTATACTATTTACCATTAGTATTACTTAGTGAGCTGAGAGTGGTTCCTACCACATTTGCTAATACATTCATTATAAAATATTTAGTATTCTATTTCCAGTGGCCTTCTCTGTCAATACCATCAAATTGGGATTTCAGGTTTAAGTATTACATAGAACATTTTGTTTCTAAATACTGAAGGTGATACATGAAGGAAACAAAACGTATTTAACAAGGGGACAGCCGGTGGTGTGGTGGTTAAGGCACTGGATTCCCACATGGCTGACCAGGGTTTGAGTTCCAGAAATAGCAGCTTGAAATTCCCGCATGTATGTGCACGCCTGAATTTCCAGGAGGAGAATGGAGAAGAGACTGCAGTGTGGTCATCTCGCCTAGGGGGTGATTTCTAACTTTCCCCCTCTCTCTCTCTCTCTCTCTCTCCAGCTAATGCACATGCTGCAAAAACCTGAAAACAAAAACAAAATACATTTAACAAAAGATTGGAATTCACAAAGAATTTTAAGTACTCACTTGAAAAATGTTCTTGGTCCACACCATTACTACTTCCCACTATGTTACAGAACTGTGTATTCGTTATCAAATTGTGCATACCAAGGATAGCTACAAATAGAGAAGAGGTAAGTTATTTTAAATTTCCATCTGTCTCAAACATAAAAAATTAATTTTACAACAAAATTTCTATCAATAATTTTAACATTCTCTGGATACTTTCCTATCAATTAAATAAAGATTTTATAACACAAACCTAAAAACAAAACAAAACAAAACAAAAACAAACAAAAAACCCAGAAGCAAAGTGATTAAAAATCACCTACAGTTGCTTTTTCATCAATACCCTCGGTATCTCCCCGCCCATTTCTGAATTTAGACACACAGCTGGAGCCAGTGTAACTGGAAATGGAATCTACGCTGCGCTCCACCTGGTGGCTGGGAGAGAAAACGGCAAAGCTCAGTTTCTGCTGGTCCTAGTCACAGGACCAGCTCAGCCTGTGGCACTGCATCATGACTTGTCTCCTTCCGAGGGCCTTCCCAAAGACCCGTCACGGATACGTCCCAACATGTCGCTCTCGGGGCTATTTTCTACAAGGATCACATACACCACATTCTTCTATCTAGGAAAACGGGCGTGTATTAGGGCAGATGGGAGAGATACTGGCCCAAATAAGAAATCAGCGATGAGGACAGTAACGGGGAGGTTCGGGGTGTTTGACACACGCTTTAGGAGAACTGGATTAGTGGTGATATATCGAATAGCGCCACACTGCCTGCCTTCCAGCTACCCATCTGGATCTCTTAATAAAATGGGGCAGCAGCTGACCTTGAAGACGTTTCCAGGGCTCAGGGGGGACAGTACTAGCTGAGCACCAGCTGATGATTTGTAGAAAGACTTCCAGACGTGGTGATAAGGGGAAGATATCAAATAATACAATAAATTCACATGGTGACACGGGGGAAGATATCAAATAATACAATAAATTCACTAATATAAAAACGTCACTAGTTAGAGTGAAGAAATGAAATCCTGTACATCGTATTCACCACATGAAATACAAATTCTAGATGTACTACTAATTCAGCAGCATGGAAGGCTGAGCAAGCGGCTGTGTAATACATACAGCTGTGTGCTGGTCTTACCTCGTCGCATTCACAAATGAATTGTTTTAGCACGTACCTGCGAGATCACACAATTCTGTGTCAGAAGCACTCGTCAAAGCTTCTTCCAATTCTGGATCAAGAGATACTTTTTCTTCTGTAAAAGTCTGTACAGGTTTCTGTTTGGGGATAAATATTTTCCCTGTAAAATAAAGCAGTTTGTTAATTCCACTACTACTGTTTTTAACCCATTTCCATTTCATCCTCCTAACAAGAAGCTAAAGGAAAAGGTCAAGATAATTATCAGTAAAAATTTGGTTTCATCTTCAATATGGATTTATAAGTTTCCAGGGCAATGTTTTTTGGCTGTACAAATTGGAAAGGAAAAACTCAACTGAGAAATTTTCCCATCAGTGAGACAAAAAAATACGTAGGCTCTATTTTGAAGTAATTTTGAGTCACTCTACTGAATCAATCAATAAATGATGGAAAGTGGGGCCAACAGATGGCATGGCGGTTAAGGCACTAGACTCCTACATGGCTGATTGCAGTTCAAGTTTCAGACCCGGTGGCTTGCTTTCTTACTCCCCCTCCCCCCTCTCTGGTCAAATTAAAAATAATAATAATAATAATAAATTAAATAAGATATGAATAAACAAAAACATAAAACTTTAAGAGATTAAAAAGCTCATTAATTATTATTTTTCTTTTTAGAGAGATTTTAGTTATAGGGCACATGCACTCACTGGAAAGACAGAGATAGAGAGACAGAGACAGAGAGACAGGAAGTAAGAAATCACCCCCCAGTGGAGATAGACAAGCCACAATCCCTTCTCCTCTCAGGATCTTGGGCATGCAACATATGTGCCTGGTGTGAGTTTCAAGTCACTGGGCCTGAGACCCGAATTGCAGTCAACTATGTGGGAGTCCAGGAATGCAACCATTACGCCATCTGCTGGTCCCAAATGGGACCAGCCAACTGGGGGATCACAGAGGAAAGTATGATTTTATAAATTCAAGTTCTAATTGCAAAGAAATGTCTAAATGTCCTGAATAGTATTCTAAGACTTTTGATCACTATTCCTTTAAGCCTCAACGGACACAAACAAAGTTACTTGTTCATAAGATAATTACTTGAGAAACCTAGTTTTTGTTATGTGAAAATCAGCAGGTTTATGACTATTAGTTCAAAATAAGACTTCAATATGAAGAGAGTGGAAAATGATCACAACTGTAACAGTAGTTGGCCAAATCAGATGTACTCACACCCAGTAAGGACTGGGTTACCAAGTCTGCCTCTGATTTCTCTCCAACAAGTAAAAATTCTAAGTCAAATTATCTAGAAAGGCCTATGTTTAGATTTAAAGAAACACCAATCATTCTTTTCTGTCAAGAAACTCTCAGTTATGTGCGACTAAGTGGACTTCTCCATTCTCCTTCTGGGATTTTAGGCACACATGCACATGTACCTGGCGTGATTGTCAAGTTACCAGGTCCAGGACTCCAACTGCAGTCAGCAGTAGCCCACAGCTTTAACCACCATGCCACCTGCTGGCCCCAATGGTATTTTTTCCTTAAATTGTTAACTTTTATTGGGAAAGCTGCCCAGTGGCCTCCTTTGGTCTACCTGGTCAGTAATGGGTCCCATGTTGATGCCCCAGCTCCAAGGGTGGCTAGGAAAGCAGTCATTGTGAAAGGCTGCTAAACAGTGTTTGTTCCAATACTGCAATTAAGTGACGTACTTCTGTGTGTCCCTACTTCCCTGAACACTGCAGTCTACCTACACTTACACACTGTGTATGTGCATCTGCCTTCCACAGGCTTCCCCAGGGCATGGTGTATGCTCTGTTCATCCCAACATCCTTGCCTGAACACCGTGGGAAATGCAATTTGTGGAATAAACAATCTGGTGATCAACTCCATTCCAATAGCCTCACTTTATAAGCACAATTTAAGCACATTTACATTAAAAGTTATAGAGTAGAACTGATACCAGAACACACAGGTTCCTAGTGCTTCAGTGGTTCTTTTCATAAACTGATCGCTTACAAGCAATTTCTTTAGCAGTAAACTTTACTCCGTAAACAAATGCTTATCTATCCTGTTAGTACCAAATTTTCAAGTTGTGGTGACTGACAGATCTATTACTGGTTCGCAGATAAAGGAAGTCCCTATCAGTATATTCTGATCATTCTAGAATGCCTCTGATCGCCATTTCAGGATCATTATTTTCCTGAGCTCGGTCTCATTTATACTTTCAATGGTCTATAACAGGGGTTATAAATGTTGGATTCACAGTGGATTCACCAGAAGAGCTTTAAAAAACCCTGACATCCAAGCCCTACCCCCAGAAATTCTGGTTTAATCAGTCTGCTGAGCAGCATGAGGCATCTAAATTATTCAGAAGCTCTGTATGGGAGGGCCAGCAGAGGGTCTGGTGGTTAAGGTGCTGGATTCCCACGTGGTCAACCACGACTGGAGTCCTGGACCTGGAGACTTGAAAATCACACCGGACACGTGTGTGTGCATGCCCCAAATCCTGAGAGGAGAATGTTGGAGAGGGGACTACAGTGTGGCCATCACCCCTGGGGGCTGATTTCCCTTTCCCTCTCTCCACCTTTCTCCAATGAGAGCATGTACCCTATGGCAAAAACCTAAAAAGTCTGTGAGGATTCTAGCACAGAGCAGCCAAAGGCAAGAACTACTGCATTATGATGTCCACTGACTTAAAACCATACAAGTGGGCCCGGCAGGTGATGTGGTGGCTGGGGGCCCTGGACTCCCACATGGCTGATCATGGTTCATGTCCTGGGTCTGGCAGCTTGCTTTCTTACTTTCTTTTTCCCTCTCAGTCTGTCCCTCTCTGGTCAAATTAAAATAAATAAATAAAATTAATTCTTAAAAAAAAAAAATCATAGAAGCTACTACTACAAAGCAATGGCTAAGTATGTGAGGTAATGTATGTGTTAAATAGCTTGATTTACCTGAGGTGAGAGGCCAATAGAATCTAAAACATAAAAATCTAAGATGTGTACTTTTGTAATCTTCATCCACATTCCTTAAGAGTCATTATTCATATATAAGTTAATACATAAACTTTTGCTAATGCTTACAAATGCAAATGGAACCTCAGACCCCAGGCAGAAAAAAAAAAAAAAACAGGTTAAAAAGGAACAAAATTCCCAAGGACCTACAGATATTACTCTGCAATACAGAATTTTGCTCTATTTTATGCAGCTCTGATATGGTTTGGTACTCTCCTGGCACTCCTCCTTAGGATAAGTTCTCTGTATACAGAGATTTTCGCTATAGTGGCACTCAGCCTACACTATATTGTGTTTTTCTTTCTTTCTTTTCTTTTTTTAAAGAATTATTTTATTTAACTTTATTTATTACTTATTTTAATCTGAGCAGAGAGGAACAGAGCAAGAGAGAGAAAGTAAAGGAAAGTGAGAAAGCAAGCTGCCATGTCCTAGACTCGAACTGTGGTCAATTGTGTGGGAGTCCAGCGCCCTTAACCACCACGCCACCTGCTGGCCCACTATACTGTGTTTTTAACAACACAAAAAGTAATTACATAGGGACCAGCAGATAGCGTAATGGCTATGTCGCTGGACTCCCATATAGTCAACTGAGGTTTGAGTCCTGGACCCGGTGGCTTAAACTCGTGCCAGGCGCATGTGCGTGCGTGCCCAAGATCCCAAGAGGAGAATGGAGGAGAAGGGACTGCGGTATGTGGCCCTCACCCCTGGTGGGGGCGATTTCTCACCTTCTGTCTCTTTGTCTTTCTGGTGAGTGCACATACTCTATATCAAAAACCAAAAGAAAAACATGTAATTACTTCATATTTTATACATGTTCAGTTTAACAGTAGCACACTATAAGAAATGATCAATTTTTTAAAAATTGCTAGAGAGCATGTGTACTCACTGGAGAGAGAAGGTGAGACGGTACTCCCTATGGGGGATGGTCAAGTCACTATCCCTTCTCTTCTCCTTTCAGGAATTTTGGGCCTGCCTGCATACATGCCCAGTGTTTTTTACAAACTGCTGGGTCTGGGACTCAAACTTCATAGTGAGCTATGTGTGATCCAGCCACCTAAACTCTCATGCCACTGGCAGGTAGCCCCAAACTATCTTTTTCTAAATGCCAGAGGATACATGCCTTCACTAGAGAGAGACAAAACAGAGAGAGAGTGAAGGAGAAAGCACGCCCCAATGGGGCATGGCCATGTCACAGTTTGTTCTCCACTTCTCTGTCCTATTGGGGTTTTGGCAAGTGCACACAAGTGCCTGGACACCAGGACCAAGATTCGAACCACAGCTGGCCACGTGGAATCTCATTCATTGAACCACTGGACTATAGGCTGGCCCAGAAATGACCTTTTAATGCATATATATGAAATCTAGTTATAGAACCCTGAAAGTAAACAAAGTATTTTTTAAGATAGGAAATTATTTTGTAAGTAGGCAGGACCTAAGTTTAGTATTGTAAACACAAAAATCTAAGGTTCTTCTCCAATTGATTTATAGATTTAAACAATACCTTTCAAAATCCCAGATCTTTTTTGAAAGGGATAAGATCCTAAAATTCTTATGGAAATCCAAAGGACCAGAATAGCCAAATAATATTGAACAAGAAAGGTAGAAGACTCACACCACCCAATTTCAAAATTGTAGGAACATATACAGCAGATCTAGTACTGTTTTTATCCCAAATGGCCTATTAACAAATGTATTAGTATTCCTCCATATCATGACCATCTTGATCCTGGTGGGTGTCCCCCACCCCGAGTCATGGATAATTTTTTTTTATATAAATCTCAACCTCATTCGGATAACATAATCTAACACATATAAACGAATAGGTATATGGTAAACTTAATAGATATCTTTTCTTTTTTTTTTAAAGGTTTTTGTTATAGGGCCCATACACTTGCCAGAGAGACAGAGAGACAGTGAGAGGGGAAAATGAAAATCACCCCCCACACACACACACATAGAGGGTGTATGGCCATGCTGCAATCCCTTCTCCTCCATTCTCATACCAGATTCTTCCGTTTCGAGCTGCCGAGTGTGAGACTTGAACCATGATTGGCCATGTGGGAGTCTAGCGCCTTAACCACCACACCACTTGCTGGCCTCTTAATCTCTCATGCTTATTGCCTCTAGAATTTCTGGCTTGTGAGTGTCTGTGTGTGTGTGTGTGTGTGTGTGTGTGTGTGTGAGAGAGAGAGAGAGAGAGAGAGAGTTTTCCAAAGCAAACTAGCAACCCAGGAGGGCGAAAAACCATATAGTTCCAAGTGTCTAGATCAGAGGCAAACTCAGGGAGCACAGACTGGCTAGGCATGCATGTTTTTTTACAAAGCTCTAGAGGTGCTTCTGATTCTGAGTCACCAAGGCTGTAGCCACCAACCTGTATAATAGCAATTCTGGGTTGGTCTGATTTTACATTGCCTGTCCTTGAAATATGGCCTGAAAGCCCAGATTTGTAACTTTCAATGCTTGTATTTTCTGAAATCACATAATGTCTGAGTGAGCAACTAATCATTTTTATCCCTTAATACATAGTGATTTTATATGATTTTATTTTCCTTATTTATTTAACACAGCAAAGTCCAAAACTGTAATTTAAAAATAATTGAAATTATAATTCTTTACATTGTGGGACCAGCAGTTAGTGTAGTGGCTATGTCCCTGGACTCCCATGTAGTTTACTGCAGTTCAAGTCTTGGACCCGGTGGCTTAAACTCACGCCGGGCGTGTGTGCGTGCATGCCCAAGATCCCAAGAGGAGAATGGAGGAGAAGGGATTGTGGAGTGGCCACCACCCCTGGGGGGTGATTTCTTGCTTTCTGTTTCTCTGTCTCTCTGGGGAGTGTATGCACCCTTGTAGCAAAGAAATCCTCTCAAAAGAAAAAAAAATTTACATTGTAACAAAATATTAAAATATACAATGACTGGATCAGAAGAACATCTCTCAGGCAAGCATGAAATCATTCACCCCCAACCCCAAATGAAACAAAACCAAATAAAAACATGACTCTTTTTTGCTAAGACTGTTAAAATAGTTTGGTAATGTTTCTACGGCTACAAAATGGCAGCTAAGGAAACAGAAGAAAGCAAGATAAGAATGTATGTAACAGTACTTTAAATAGATGGCATTTATCCAAACCAGTGTTTGTGCCAAGGAGGGAAAAGTAATATCCTGCCAAATCCCTGTTATTGTCACAAAATCAGTAAGAGAGCCTGTGAACTGCATTAACAATTTGACTGCCAGGAACTCTTCACTAGTCCACCTCGTCTGCTCTGATACCGAGACAGCCAAAACAAATGCTAAGAATTATCTTAGTCATAGTGCCTATCCTTGCTGAATATATAAAAATATAAAAACAAGAAACAGAGATAACTTTTAGTTATTTCATTCCCACAGAGTTGAAAGGATCTAGTTAATTTTACTGCTTATAGACTGCTTTGTTCCAGGAAAGATTTCAGGCCACGATGCCATTTTAATCACCAAGGAGCTTTGGGATATATATTTAAATCAACATACATACACACATTTATTTATTTATTGCCAGTGGGCACGTGAGCCATCAGAGAGAAAGAGAGAGAGGTGGGAAGGAAGCACTACCCAATGGGGTGTGGTTCCGCCACAATCCTTTTTCCTCCCTTCCGTCAGGACTCGGGGCACACATGCATACACACATATGGACAGCTGGTATGTTTGCAAGCCACTAGGGTCGGGACTTGAACCATGGTCAGCCATGTGGGATCCAGCTCCCTATGTGCAGGGCTTAACTGCTGCAATAAGCAGCCAGCCCTGGGAAGTATCTTTCAGTAGGAAGCAGATAAACCTTAAACCAGTCAAACCTAACAACAAGGGGCAGATCCTGGAAAGGCATTTTGCTTTGACCCAATGACAATACGCTGCCCAGTACCGCACTATGGTCACCAGTACATGCTTATTCACTCGGCAAATGTTAAGAGGGTTCGTGTATACTGACTAACGAGCTAGGACACACCACGAGAGAGCCTTCACTTCGTGGAGCTCATACCCTGGCTGGGGAAACGGGGCATTTAGTATCTTATCACGGAGACTTCTACTTCTACCAAGATGTGGTGACAGGGACAGGAATTTACCCACATACCCCGAACAACCCCCAAATGGACAACATCTGTGAAACGATGGTTTCCAAGACATTTCCCTGAGAGACAGACAAGAGGGAGCCCTATGATTACCCAGCTAACTGCCCGGAGAACTCCAAGCTGGTGACCAGAGCAAAGGTTCAGAAAGACCAACGTGGCTAGTGTCCACAGGCCAGAAGACAAGAGAAGAGAGAATGACGAGAGAGAGCCCACCATGTGGGATCCAGCTCCCTATGTGCAGGGCTTAACTGCTGCAATAAGCAGCCAGCCCTGGGAAGTATCTTTCAGTAGGAAGCAGATAAACCTTAAACCAGTCAAACCTAACAACAAGGGGCAGATCCTGGAAAGGCATTTTGCTTTGACCCAATGACAATACGCTGCCCAGTACCGCACTATGGTCACCAGTACATGCTTATTCACTCGGCAAATGTTAAGAGGGTTCGTGTATACTGACTAACGAGCTAGGACACACCACGAGAGAGCCTTCACTTCGTGGAGCTCATACCCTGGCTGGGGAAACGGGGCATTTAGTATCTTATCACGGAGACTTCTACTTCTACCAAGATGTGGTGACAGGGACAGGAATTTACCCACATACCCCGAACAACCCCCAAATGGACAACATCTGTGAAACGATGGTTTCCAAGACATTTCCCTGAGAGACAGACAAGAGGGAGCCCTATGATTACCCAGCTAACTGCCCGGAGAACTCCAAGCTGGTGACCAGAGCAAAGGTTCAGAAAGACCAACGTGGCTAGTGTCCACAGGCCAGAAGACAAGAGAAGAGAGAATGACGAGAGAGAGCCCACCAGGTGTGCAGAGGACCCTCAGGACTCAGCAGAGCACTGGGAGGAAACTACCTTGAGCCAAGGAGAATCGTCTGCAGGATTACAGGCAATGATGCGAGGCCGGGAGGAGAACCCATTCCCATCAGCCAGATGGGAAAACCTCAGCATGCATGGGGCCCTGTGAGTAGGCAACTCAGAAGCACTTGGCCTCAGGCTGTGCAGTGGAGGCACGGTGGTGATGCAATGATCCACAGTACTGAAGCCACACAGGACGGTCACAGTTCCTGTCCCACGGTCCCAGCATAAACAGGGCAGGCAAGCACCAGTGATCCTGGCTGGCTGAGGCTAGGGGGTAGACTATGGATGAAGATCCTATTGGGGGTGTCTCTCTAGCTCACATAAAAGAAATAAATAAATAAACTTAAAAAAAAAGAAAAGAAAGAAAAGAGTCGCCTCATTAATAAGGAAATAACTGGTCCTAGGCTAGGCTCTAGTCCCACCTAGGAAATCTTAAAAATAAGACCCTAAAAAAACTGTTTCCAAGTAATTTAATGGGAGTTCCAGAATGACACTCAAAAATATTTGTAGAGATAAGAATATATTCAGCACCCAAAAGTTAAATGTTCTGGGATCTAATAAAACAAACAAACAAAATACAGAGTGTGCTGGGCTAGCCTGGGGGCCTAATGTTTAAGGGAGCCAGACCTTACATAGCCAACTGCAGATTAAACCCCAGTCCAGTGGTTTGAAAAATAGGCCAGGCATGTGTGCATGTGTCCGAACTCCTGACAGAAGAGAGAAATGGGGTGCAGCATGGCCATGATCACTGAGGGGGTGTTTTCCCCCCGCCCTCATGTTCTCTGGTGCACACAGAAGGGACTGCAGCATGGCCATGCTCACTGAGGGGGTGCTTCCCCCCGCCCTCACGTTCTCTGGTGCACACACATGCCCTCTGGCCAAAATAATGAAATAAAATAAACAGCATGTAAGAAAACAGAAATCCAAAAGGAGGAGAAAAAATAAATAACTGATTTAGCAATAACAGATTTTTTACATTAGTAACAAGAGCATTAAAACCGTTACTATAATTATATTCTACATGTTCAAAAAGTTAAGTAGAAACATGTTAGATTGTAAAAAAGAAGAAAAACCAAACAAAGAACACATGGGACAAACAGGAAAGATATACCACGATAACACCAATCAAAAGAAACCAAGGTTGGGAACCAGCAGTTAGCGTAATGGCTATGTCGCTGGACTCCCACGTAGTCGACCACGGTTTGAGTCCCAGACCCGGTGGCTTAAAACACGCTGGGGGCGTGTGCGTGCGTGCCCAAGATCCTGAGAGGAGAGTGGAGGAGAGGGGATTGTGGTGTGGCCATCCCCCTTGGGGGGTGATTTCTTGCTTTCTGTCTCTATATGTCTCTCTGTCTCTCTGTCAAGTGCACGTGCCCTATAGCAAAAACCTCTCCAAAAAAGAAAAAGAAAGCAAGGTTGGCTCAGTTCATATCAGACAAAGCAAGTTTTATAGCTAAGAATGTTACCAGTGACAGAGAGAGTCATTTCACATGAGCAAACTGGACGATTTATTAAGAAGACATAACAATTCTAGAAAACCCTACTATCAGAGCCTCACCTTACATGATTCGGAAACAGTTAAAGACAGTATGCTACAGTACATAGACTGTATGCAAAACTGCTGGCAGGAGAGACCACTCGCAGTGGGTAGTTATCCAGGGAGGGTTTCTCATAAAAGTCTCAACAGGAGTGGTCAACTCTTACCCCAGGAGAACCAGGTGACAGGAGCGGCTAACTCTTACCCCCAGGAGGACCAGGTGACAGGAGCGACTAACTCTTACCCCCCAGGAGGACCAGATGACAGGAGTGGCTAACTCTTACCCCAGGAGGACCAGGTGACAGGAGTAGCTAACTCTTACCCCCAGGAGGACCAGGTGACAGGAGTGGCTAACTCTTACCCCCAGGAGGACCAGGTGACAGAAGCGACTAACTCTTACCCCCCAGGAGGACCAGGTGACAAGAGTGGCTAACTCTTACCCCTAGGAGGACCAGGTGACAGGAGTGGCTAACTCTTACCCCTAGGAGGACCAGGTGACAGGAGCGGTTAACTCTTACCCCAGGAGGACCAGGTGACAGGAGTGGCTAACTCCTGGCCCCTAGGCGTACCAGGTGAATCAGTCAAAGAACCCCGAGCGAGCAGCCGCAAAGGAAACGCCAGCATCTGCAGGACCAATTTAAGCAGCCCACAGCAAAGGTCAGCTTCGTGAGTCTTCAGGAGACCCCCCTTCAGAAGTACACCAACAAGGGGCACTGAAGACTCACAAAACATCACTACAAAAATAAGAGCCCGCTTTTACTCGAAACCAGTGATCCACCAGCAGTTACATAACCCTGTTGATTTGGGCAAGTCATAACCATGATCATTCTGGCTTACGAAGAGATCAGGCCTGTGTCTGTTCCTGAGAACTCACAGTCAGCAAGGTGCAGGAACCCGAATTTAGGCACACAGTGATGGTGAGGATAAGCCCTTTGGAAAGCTAAGATTAATTGTGAGTAAGTAAGTGTCCGTGTAGTCCTAGTTTAAAACAATCTGGTTAAATCTACCTTTAAAAACATACAGGGTGTGGCATGTGTGTCTTTTGGGAAGGAACCCAAGGGCATTCCATTCTCAGGGTGGAGAGGAGAAAAACAACAACTAAAAAGCAAAGACGGCTCTACCCCAAGAGCCAACAGAACAGGAGTGTTCTGCAAGGAAGGGAGGAGCCGTTCTGGGTGCAGCGGCTCCTGGGATCCGAGGGCACGCCTCAGGGTAGCGTGGGGCGCAGCCAGGGCTCTGCTCCATCTGGGGAATCAGGGACCTCGGGAAAAATCTCAGCCAGGTAAGGTGAGGTGTCCTATTAGCAATGGAGGAAGAACTGCAGCGAAGCGAGGCAAAATGAGAGGCAGTCAGAAATAACAAGGACTAGGGCAAATTATCTAACCAAGTGACTAACTGATGGCAAGGCTCGACGTCTTCTCTGTCTCTGAGGCAAAAGGAAAATAACACCAGCTACATAGTCAACACTCAGCATTTTCGCCAGTCTCAAGACTGAGAACGAGCTGGAGGAATGCACGCCTTCCTCCTTGCCTTGGTCTATGCCCCAGTTACATACGCTGCAAAATTTCAAGGAGAAAGAGTTAGAAAGCTATACCTCTCCAACAGTTTAACATCGCAACTTCAAGTGAAAGGAACATGTATCAAAGTTGTTATTGTTTTACTTCACATTTAGTTTCTGGGCCAGCCCAATAATGTGTTGGTTAATGGAGCTGGATCCCACATGGCCAACCATGGTTCAAATCCCAACCACAGTGGCTTGGAAACATTTTGGGTGTCTGTGTGTGAGTGCCCCAAATTTCAACAGAGTGAAGAAATGGAGGACAAGGGATTGTGATGTGACCACACTTCCTTGGGAGTTGCTTTCTCCTTTGTCTCTGGCAAGCACATGTGCCCTATGACAATTAAAAATAATAAAGTTTCTTTCTTTCTTTTTTTTGAAAGAGATTTTTGCTATATGGCACGTGCACTCGCCAGAAAGACCGAGACAGAAAGTGAGAAATCATCCCCCAGGGGGGATGGCCATGCCGCAATCCCTTCTCCTCCATTCTCCTCTTGGGATCTTGGGCATGCACATACATGCACCTGGCATGAGTTTAAGCCTCTGGGTCTGGGACTCGAACCGCAGCTGACTACATGGGATTCTAACGACATAGCCATTACGCCAACTGCTGGTTTCCCCCCCAAAAATAGTTTCTTAACATTTAGAACATAGTAAACTCATAAGAAAGACATTTCCATTCATCTTAGTCAAAATACTTGATACCATACCTAATTCCTACTATCACCAGCTTATTAAATTTAGATGAATTTGTGACCAGCAGTTGGCGTAATGGCTATGTCACTGGACTCCCAAGTAGTCAACCACGGTTCGAGTTCCCGACCTGGTGGTTTAAACTCACGCCAGGTGAGTGTGCATGCATGCCCAAGACCCCAAGAGGAGAATGGAGGAGAAGGGATTGTGGTGTGGCCATCCCCCCTGGGGGGTGATTTCTCGTTTTCTGTCTCTCTGTCTTTCTGGTGAGCACAGTGCCCTATAGCAAAAAACTCTCAAAAAAAAAATTAGATGAATTTAACAGATATATATTGAGGGTAAATAATGAGCTTAAAAACAATCTTTAAATATATTTTGTCAGGGCCAGCAGGTGGCATGGTATTCAAGGTGCTAGACTCCCAAATAGTTGACCACAGTTTGAGTCCTGGACCCGGAGGCTTGTTCTCTCTCTCTCTCACATGT
>NW_006205995.1:1264342-1312053 GCF_000334495.1 Tupaia belangeri chinensis
GTGTGTACGTGCCCAAGATCCCAAGAGGAGAATGGAGGAGAAGGGATTGCGGCATGACCATCCCCCTTGGGGGGTGATTTCTCGCTTTCTGTCTCTATATCTCTCTCTGTCTGGCAAGCGCATGCGCCCTATAGCGAAAATCTCTCCCCCCCCAAAAAAAATAAATTAATCATTCTTATAACCAAAAACCTTATCTTTTGTCAACGGTGCCCTTTCTAGCTGTCTAATGACATCTTTTTGCTGTTAATAAAACTATAGTATTTAAAAGAAGAACACTGGGATGACCATTTGGTCTAGCGGTTAAGAGAGCTGGATCCTGGATGGCCAACCACAGTTTAGACCTACAGACTTGACAACCTCACTAGGTGCATGTGAGTGAAAGCTCTGAACCCTGAAAGAGTGGATAAACAGAGGAGGAGCTGTGGTATGACTATTCCCCTTGGGGTGTGTGTGTGTGTGCTTTCTCTCTCTTCCTCTCTCTGTCTCTGGCAAAATTTTTAAAACTTAAAGTTAAATGAGAACATGTACTAGTGTATGATCAAATGCTTCCCCAAATATATCTAAAACTACACAGTGAACTTCACTTAATTAGAATTCCTCCTTCTCAGAGGTTGACACATGCTTTCCATTCTGTAAAATGAACAACTCTAAATGATCATTTCACAAATCATGAAATGAAAGTAATAATTTACCTACATATAACAACTCTCAAATGTTCTTTTTAAGTCTATCAGCTTTTTAAAAAACATCTTGAGACAATCTAGAAACATAAAATTTGGCATGAGTATATTGTTTTTCTTTTGGGATGAAGGAAAAATCCTAAAATGTAATTTTCAGTTTTACTGAGATTCCCTCCTGCCCTGGCCAGGTCTGAGTATTTTAACTGCAAAAACAAAGTATACCTTTGGTTATTAAGTAATAAGTATAATTAACTTTTATTTGGGACCAGCAGTTGGCATAATGCTATGTCACTGGACTCCCATGTAGTCAACTGCTGTTTGAGTCCTGGACCCGTTAGCTCACGTCGTGTGTATGTGCGTGCGTGCCCAAGAACCTGAGAGGAGAATGGAGGAGAAAGGATTGCGGCATGACCATCCCCCCTGGAGGGTGATTTCTCGCTTTCTGTCTGTCTCTGTCTTTCTGGCAAGTGCATGTGCCCTATAGCAAAAACCTTTCAAAAAATTTTTTTAAAAGTTAGTCAGTCTCAGATGATAAGAAAGTAGTCAACTCTAATAACTGGCTTTAGTGGTTCCAAATTTTTTGCTTTTAAAAAATTGAGCAGTCACTTGATCTTTATAAATAATTTATGTGGGGAGGACTCAAGCTAGGTGTTCAGGGCCAAGAGAGACATCTTAAGTTAGCCTGATTGGGAAATATGGTAAAGGAATGCAGATGATGGGACCAACAGGAAATGTGGCAGTTAAGGTGGCTGGACTCCCGTATGGCCAACTGCAGTTCAAATCCCAGACCCAATGGCTTGGAAATCACATGGGGCTTGTGTGCATAAAATGCCCCAAATCCTGAGAGGAGAATGGAGAAGAAGGGATTGTAGTGTGGCCATCCTCCCGGGGGTGAGGGGGAGTGGGGGGGTGATTTCTCACGTTGCCTTTCATTGTTTCTCCAGTGAGCGCATATGATTTCTGGCAAAATCTTTAAAAAAGGAAAAAAGATGCCGATGAATTATTCTGAGGACCTTCTAGAATATGATCAGGATCCTGGGATGAGATGCAGAAAAAGGAAGGCACGGTAGTGCTAAGGATAACCGAGGTTTACTGACTGAAGGAGGAGCGTAGTCTACGGTGGGTCAGAGAACACTGGAGCTGGCTTTTCACTGTACTTCACAGAAGGGCTCTAGGGTCAAACTTCCCTAGTGTTGGGGAGGAATATGCCCTTCTCTGGATCTGTGGCTCTGTGACGTGGCTTAAAAGGTCATGTCAGGAGGGTTTGCTTCCATCAAATAGACCACTGAAACTCAAGGTCATCTCTAGACCTCTGTTCCATGAGGAACAGAGAATGGAAATCTCGTTTGATAATAATCACTCATTGGATCCTTTATGGTGATCTCACTGTACCCACTCACAAATCTGGTACTCACAAAAAGTGTATGGCATTAGGCAAGGCGGATACCCAGACGATATGATTCCATAAAGTTCAACACAGGCAGAACTAATCTGCTGTGTGAGCGGCCAGGTCAGTTACCTCTGGAAAGAGGAGAGGAACAAGAGACTGAGAGGGGGAACAGGGCCCTGTGGAGGTGCCTCACGGTCTTAATCTGGGTTAGAACACCTGGGGGTGCTCACTTTATAAGTCATGGAGCTCTGTCTTATGATGTGCACATTTCCATGAGCAAGAAAAAGTTCATTTTTTTCAATGCCATGGTCTAAATCACTGAATCCCAGCTGCCTATAAACAATGTACTCAGACATTTGTATTTAAAAGAGGCAGTAAAAATACTCAATGTATGTTAAAAAGAAATCCACTGACTGCAAATGCAAAATAACTTACTTTTTAATTTAACTACTTTGATTTATTTCTTACCCATTTAAAATCTAAGGGAATGATTTTTTTTTCTTTTAAGAGAGATTTTTGCTATAGGGCCTGTGTGCTTGCCTAAGACAGAGAGAGACAGAGAAAGTGAGACACCCCCCCCCCAGGGGAAATGGCTATGCTGCAATCTCTTCTTCTCCATTCTCCTCTTAGGATTTTGGGTACACATGCACATGTCCCTGGGATGAGTTTCAAGTTGCCGGGCCTGGGACTCAAACTGCGGTCAACCATGTGGGAGTCCAGCATCTTAACCACTACATCACCTGCTGGCACCCAAGGAATGAGAATTTTTAAAAAGATATAAAAGGTGCAGCCAGCAGGTGGCATGATGATTAAGGCACTGGACTCTCACATGGCCAACAACGATTCAAGACCTGGATCCAGCCACTTGAAAATCATGCCAGGTGTGTGTGTGTGTGTGTGTGTGTGTGTACCCAAAATCCCAGAGGAGAATGGAAGAGAAGGGACTGTGGTGTGGCCATCCTCCCTGAGGGGTGATTTCCCACTTCCCTCTCACTGTCTCTCTCTCTGGTGAGTACATACACACTATGGCAAAAAAACAAACAGAAGATATGAAAGGAAACAAAAGCCATTCCACTACAGTTGCGGACACAGCATTTTTTCATTTTGTCACCCATATTCCTTACCTCTATCATTTTTCCTCCTCTTGTATTTTATTTTCCACAACTCTCCTCTACTTATAACCCTATAAGTATAACCCTCCAAGATCTCTTCTTAGGTAACTCAAGATTACAAGGTACCCAGGGAACCAGCAGTTAGTGTAATGGCTCTGTCGCTGCACTCCCACGTATTCGACCGCGGTTCACGTCCCGGACCCGGCAGCTTAAACTCACACCGGGCACGTGTGCGTGTGTGTCCAAGATCCCGAGAAGAGAATGGAGGAGAAGGGATTGCGGCGTGGCCATCCCCCCTGGGGGGTGATTTCTCGCTTTCTGTCACTGTCTCTGTCTTTCTGGCGAGTGCACGCGCCGTATAGCAAAAACCTCTCCAAAAAAAAAAATTAAATAAAAAAAAAAAAAGATTACAAGGTACCCAGACACACGAGGAAGCTTCCTGGGTGAGCCGGGGACAAAAACAGCTCTCTGGCCCATCTCTCATCTTCTCTCAAAATCAAGTTTTTTCCTGACATCTCTTTTTCTCACATCTCTCCCTGTGTTTCAAACTCTATTCTTCTTCCTAATTATGCCCCAGGGTTCACCTGAAACACGCAGAAGAGTAAAAGGTGATCCACCAGCATTTGTTCTTATAAAATTGTGTTCTATATAAATAGAATTAAATTATATGCACAGGTAGGCACCTCTGCACAGCCAAACACAACCAGCAGTCTCTCCTCTGGCGTATGTAAAGGAACAGAGGCCTTGGCCTATCTTGGCGACTCCCCACACTTTGAAACTGCACTGGTTTCCAATCCCTTTGTTGGCACCAAACACCTGAGGGACACAACATTCCCCATCTCTAAAACGACCCTAAGTTATGGGAACTTTAGAATATCTTTTTTTTTTTGAGAAGTTTTCACTATAGGGCGCGTGTGCTCACCAGACAGAGAGAGAAAGAGACATAGAGACAGAAAGCGTCAGCCCCCGGGGGGATGGTAACGCCGCAATCCCTTCTCCTCCATTCTCCTCTCGGAATCTTGGGCATGCACACACGCCCGGCGTGAGTTTTAAGCCACTGGGTCCGGGACGCGAAGTACGGTCGACTACGTGGGAGTCCAGCAACATAGCCATTATGCTAACTGCTGGTCCCTAGGATATCTTTTTTTAGTCTGAAAACATGGCATCCCACGGTACAGAACGAAGTTAGAATAGAGCAGTGGTTTGCCACTATCTGCCCCTCAACTCATGAGTAGGTTTAAAAGTTCCCCTCAGACCAACTGATGGCATGTGGTTGAGGCAGCTGGGTCTCACATGGCCAACTGTGTGGCTCAAGTCCCAAACCCGGCAGTTTGAATAACATGCTAGGTGCAAGTGTGTATGTGTGCCCAAAATCCCACGAAGAAGAAATGGAGGAGAAGGGATTAGTAGGTGATCACCTCCCATGAGGTGCTGTCTCATTTTCTCACTTTCTCTATCTTCCTGTCTGTCTCTCTCCAGTAAGTGTATGTACCCTCTAGCAAATAATAAATAATAATAATAATAAAAAAGATTTCAACACATTTTTAGACATGTGACAAGAGAGAATTAAGGAGTGTTATACAAAATCACTGTGTAATAAAACCTCACTAATGAATAACCAAGAAGAAATGTATTGGTCAAGTTGATAAAACTGTAGTGTCTACACTACCTGTTTATTTATTTACTTTTTTTAGGTTTTCGCTATAGGGTGCATGTACTCACCAGAGAGATACGGTAAGAGGGAAAGTGAGCAATTCCCCCCACAAGGAAGATAACCATACTGCAATCCCTTTTCCTCCATTTCCCTCCTGGGATTTGGGGTACACACACACATGCACCTGGCATGATTTTCCAGCAACTGGGTCCAGCACCCAGACTGTGGTTGGCCATCTAGGAGTCCAGTGCTTTAACCACCATGCCACCTGCTGGTCCCCTAATACATTCTTAAGTCAACAGTAACATATCTTTAAGGCTACCAATGACTTATCTCTGGAAATACAATTTTCTTCATATTTACCTATAACAAAAAGATACATCAAACGCCATCTGACTTCAAGATTCTGGCTTACCTTTTTTCTCTCCAGTGTAGGGCACATAATCTTCCCTGTCCTTATGCTCCAATGCTTCCTTCTCCAGATATGAAAGGAGATGTTCTCTATCAAATGGCCCCGTGGCTGACTTTGACGTCTGGTTCTTCTGCCGGAACCCTGCAGGCAGAAGGGCATTCTGCCAGAGAGAATGAAAAGCCATTAAGACTGCTCCAAACGTCAATACCATAGATTACTCACAGACAGAAGAATTATAGAGCAGAATGTGGCACAGACATATTAAACATATCCCTGCAGGATTTCAGCACAGTAAGGTCCAAAGAAATAGTTTTAATTAGATAGAACTCACTTGCATTTCTACTAAAACAGGCACCTACACATTTTTTTTTTTGAGAGGTCGTCACTATAGGGAGCGTGCGCTCGCCAGAAAGACAGAGACAGACAGAGAGACAGAAAGCTAGAAATCACCCCCCGGGGGGATGGCCACGCCGCAATCCCTTCTCCTTCATTCTCCTCTCAAGATCTTGGGCACACACGCACATGTGCCCTGCGTGAGTTTAAGCCACTGGGTCCGGGACGCAAACCGCGGTCGATTACGTGGGAGTCCAGCGACATAGCCATTATGCTAACTGCTGGTCCCTCCCATACACATTTTCTTTAGAAAACATCTGGGCCAGCTCTGTGACCTAGTGGCCAAGGGGTCTGAGTCCCATGTGGTCGACTGTGCATTGTGAGTTCTGGACCCAGCAGCATGAGAAATTTGCCAGGCGTGTGTGTTTGGATGCCCCAAATCTCCAAAACAAGGAAGAAACAGAAGAGAAGGGATTGCTGTGTGACCATTCCCATGTGGGAGTGCTTTCCTGCTTTCCCTCTCTATCTCCAGGGAGTGCATGCACCCTCTGACAAATTCAAAAAAAAGAGAGAGAGAGAAGAAAAAAAAACTATTCCACTATTAGGAAACAATAGTGTTTAAGTGTTTTTAAGTCAGGTGGTAATAAACAATAGCATTCTCTCTTTTCCCCACCTTCTCTCCTATTTGCCAGAGGGCAACTGCACTCCTGAGATGGAGACAGAGAGAGAGAGGAATGGAGATGAAGAACAGAGAAAGAAATCACCCGGTGGGGTGCAGCCACACAGCAATGACCCCCTTCACCCCTGCCTCCCGTGGGGATCCTGGGCACACAGAGGCAGCCAGTGTGTCCCTGAAGACATGGGGCGGGGACCCAACTTCCAGATCAGCCACCTATGATCTGGCTCCCTCAATCACCAGGCCAGGGAGCACCAAAAAGTGTCTTAATGCTTAATAACTACTCGGCATAAATGTTTATCTAGAGGACAACTCTGTGAAAGAAGATGACTGACTGACTACATGCGTGACATTCCTTCACGACATCCATTTCCTCAAACACACTTCCTCCTGATAAAAGCCTGGACAGTGTACAGTTTAAATACCATGTGACGGGACCAGCAGTTAGCATAAGGGCTATATCGCTGGACTCCCATGTAGTCAACTGCGGTTCGAGTCCCAGACCCGGTGGCTTAAACTCACGCTGGGCATGTGTGCATGCGTGCCCAAGATCTCGGGAGGAGAATGGAGGAGAAGGGATTGTGGCGTGGCCATCCCCCAGGGGGGTGATTTCTCACTTTCTCTCTCTCTGTCTCTCTGGTGAGTGCACGTGCCCTATAGCAAAAACCTCTCCAAAAATAAAAAAATAAATAAAAATAAATAAAATAAATAAATACCATGTGAAAGATTCTACTTCTGTATGGATGCTCGCTCCCACCCCTCTGTCCCCCCAGCCTTCCTCCCACACCCTCTATATTGCAGCCTCCCATGTGTGAGGAAGTATCACGGGTCTTTATGCCTGCATCCCCTTCCCCTCGAAGGCTCTGTTCCTCCCTGCTTGCTACTCATTTTTTCAGACTGCAACTCTATTCCCCAAAGGAAAGCTTTTCCTGACCTCCCATGATAAGCTCTTACAGTACTTACCATTATTTTAACAAGGTATGACTACCTGGTTAAGGTCTAACTCCTCCCCTTCCTACCAGCCTGCATCATGTTTTGCTCCCTCTCACATCCCTAAGCCTAGCACAGTATGTGGGATCTACATGTTCCCCAAATATTGGAATAAAGACTAGAATACATTTTATTTATTTTTTTTTTTAATGAAAGACAGCGTGAATGGGGGTGGGGGGAGAGGGAGAGAAACAGGCAGACAGACAAGTGCTTCTGACAGTGTCTGCTGTGTCCTGATCCTCCCGCCCCAGCCTCCCAGCTAGCTAGGGCCACAGGTGACACCACTGCGCCCAGCCTGTGCAGCCTCAGCCCCGTGCAGCAACGGCACTCCCACCCACACCACCACGGCTGGGCTCATTTTAACATACTTTTAAAGAGAAATGTTCATTAGGGCAAATGAATGAAAAGTTGCTTTCCTTCTCAACCAAGAAGGCATGCTTTTATGTATTGCTATTTTGTGCTGAGATACTTTTCCACCTGTTTGCTCAAGCCCATGGGAAACAGTTTTTAAACGTATTAACAGGATTCCTGGCTCCTTAAATACAATCTTTGAGCACAAAATAAATGACAGCTAACTTGTTTTAAAGGCTATAAACCCATGAATCAAGCTTCATTTGACATACACTCTAAGTAAACTAGCAGTTCATAATTACTTAACAGATAAAATCTCATTAATATAATTGCCACTAAAAATAACATTTCTCCCTTGCAGTGGAATTTTGTTGTAATATATTCTCAGCCTTAGAAATGAAGAAGAGAGGGAGAACGGGGAGGGGCAAGGAGAGAGAGAGAAGAGAAGGAGAAGGAATAAAATTTAAAAAAGGAAGAAGGAAGAAGTTTTTGCCTAGGATGTCTGTCTTTTGTAGACGGATGTTTTTGTCAAAATGCAGAGAATTCTAAAATAAACACCCTGAATGTAGCATGAGGATAGTAAAATAACCTTCCAAAATACAAGACCTCACATACACCTTCACTTGTTCTTTTTTTTGTTACAGGGCAGGTCCAGAGAGACAGACAGAAAGGGAGAAATCTCCCACCGGGAGAATGGTCACACCACAACCCTCCATTCTCCTCACGGGATTTTGGGCATGCACACACATGCGCCTGGCGTGAGTTTCAAGCCACTAGGTCTGGGACCTGAACTGTGGTCGACTACGTAGGAGAGTCCAGCAATGTAACCACTACACTGTCTCCTGGTCCCCCTCCATCTGTTCCTGCCGTGCCTTCTGAGACTGTAAGTTAGAGCCATAATTCTCTGGTTGAAGGATCAGAGCTGCCACCACCTCTGCCCTCTTTTCTTATTTCGTCTCTAATGGAAACTGTTTCCGAACGTCACCTAAGTGCCATACTCAATAACCACCATTGTTCTCGTCTCAGCTAACAATATCTGAGGTTGAGGGAGAAGCAACTGAGGCTGGGGGGGTTTGCAGAATACATTCAGCAGTTACAACTCAAACCTTTCCAAACAAGGAGCAGACCATGGTTTTGGAAATAAAAATATATAAGTTATCAGATTTTAGACTGAAACTAGAATGCTTGTGTTGTTTTAATGAAAAGGCCATTAGACTTTGCCGGGCATTAAGCAGTGAAGGCTCTAGCCTGAGTTTTTTTCCCTAACTGTAATAACTGAGTAAGTCATCTAATTTTAAGAACTATTTTATTTCATTTTATTAATTATTATTATCATCATCATCATTACTATTACTATTTGAAATCTGACTAGAGGCAGACAGAAAAGACAAAGTGAGAAAGCAAAGCCGCCAGGTCCTGGACTCAAACTGCAGTCAGCCTCGTGGGAGTCCAGTCCTTTAACCACCATGCCACTTATGGCCCTCTGGCTTTGCTGGTCCTCTGACTTTGGTCTTATAAGTGTAAAACAGAAGGCAAGGACTAGATCCATGTTTCTTACCTAGGGGCATTGCTGTCCCCTAGGGGACCTCAGGCGATGTCTTGAGACATGTTAGGGTATCACAACTATGAGGGGGAGAGGAGTATTGAAGGTGCTTTTTTACTTCCTGTATTTTCTGATGCCATGCTGTGACATCTTTAGAGTAAACTTGTTAACCAGAAGACACTGTCTCTCCCAGGCTAGCTAACTCCTAGGGACAGCACAACCACCACGCCTTAGTCCCACTTGCCCGGGACACTTCCTTTCATACAAAGCAAGCCAACCCATTCAGGGCCCACCCACCTCCTTTATCTAACTCTCACAATCCAAGCCAACATGTCCTCAGTTCTAAATTGCCCTGGGGCTGGCTACTGGGACAACCAAAAAAAAATATCCAAACTATCCAATCCCAACTTGCCTACCTGCCTCACCCCTGCATTCCTCAGAAAGCCTCAATAAAGCCCCTGAGCCAAGCCTGCTCCCTGCTCTGCACCCTGACTGACAGTGCTTCCCATGTGCTCTGAGCTTGTGGGAACTGTAATAGACTCATCTTTCAAGGCAGCTCTCTGTCATCTGAACCACATCTGATTAAAACAAAATTGCGGGACCAGCAGTTAGCGTAATGGCTATGTCGCTGGACTCCCATGTAGTCAACCAAGGTTCGAGACCCGGACCCGGTGGCTTAAACTCACACCGGGCGTGTGTGCATGTGTGCCCAAGATCCTGAGAGGAGAATGGAAGAGAAGGGATTGTAGCGTGACCATCCCCCTTGGGGGGGGGCGATTTCTCACTTTCTGTCTCTGTCTTTTTGGCTAGCATACATGCCCTATAGCGAAAATCTCTCAAAAAAAAAAAAATTGCAGAGACATTTTAAGATAAGGGTGGGAGGATGTGCTATTGGCACCTACTGAGAAGAGGCCAGAGATGCTGCTAAACATCTTTCAATGCACAGAATGGCTCCTGCAATGAAGAATATTCAACCCCACATATCCTCGGTGCCACGGTCAGGCAACCCCAGAACAGATAAACACTCAGGGTCCTTCCAGTGCTGAGAATGTTTGCTTCAAACAGGCCACACACAGGACAACCCTGCTGTAGAACACATTGCTGCAAAGTGGTCAAAACAGCACTCTTACCCTCAGCAATGCCCAGATGCAGGCATACTGAGAACATGTCCTGATGGTGTGATTATGGTTAAGGGATTTGATCTACGGCACAGATACATCACCCAGTAACAAGAACAATTTTATAAAACAGATGATACTTCAGCTCTTTTTTTAATTTTTTATTTATTTTTTATTTTTATTTTTTTTGGAGAGGTTTTCGCTATAGGGCGTGTGCACTCACCAGACAGACAGACAGAGACATAGAGACAGAAAGCGAGAAATCACCCCCCAGGGGGGATGGCCACGCCGCAATTCCTTCTCCTCCATTCTCCTCTCGGGATCCTGGGCAAGCACGCACACGTGCCTGGCGTGAGTTTTAAGCCACTGGGTCCGGGACACGAACCACGGTCGACTACGTGGGAGTCCAGCGACATAGCCATTACGCTAACTGCTGGTTCCCGATACTTCAGTTCTTAAAGGGTACTTAAAAATCATAGTTTCAACATAAAATCATGCAGCAAATAAAAGAAGCCTAGCAGGGGCCACAGGTGGCATGGTAGTTAAGGGCGCTGGCCTCCCGCATGGCCGACCTTCGTTCAAGTCCCGGACCGGGTGGCTTGCTCTCTCACTTTCTCTCTCTCTCTCTTGTTCTGTCCCTCTTTGGTCAAATTTATATAAACAAACAAACAAAGTTAAATAAAATAATTTTTTAAAAAGAAGCCTAGCCAATAGCCATCACGTTTGGGCCCTCCCTTCACTGCTTCTACCTTCCCGCTCTTTTCCCCTCTCAGGGAACTACAGTCCGAAGGCTGAGGGTCTGCACCTTGGCCTTGTGTGAGACAATGAAGACACAGCCACGTATCTTCAGGTCAGTCTACAGTGGACAGCCGTGTTGTGGAAAGAGTCATTATTTCTATTCTACAGTGACTAGAAACTTAATCAAATTGGCCTAGCTTCTTTCAGTAACAATTAAGCTTAAGGTCATGAAGAACTTTCTGGAAGGTTTCTAGTAACGCTATCCTGGTATAGCTCTGAGGAGACAGAGGTTGGTGTTTATAAAAAGAAGAATCATCTGTTGTTATACAAACATTCCTCCATGCCCAGACAGAGAAGATTTCTCGGAAGAGAAAACATTCAAGAGATGATTGAAAATATGGGTTACTGAGGAAAATGGTTTAAAACACTCATTAGAAGAGCTGTGGTGGCAGGAGGGAGGGAACCAGAGAGGAAGCGAAAGGCAATTTTATTTCAGTAAAGACTGGTGGGAAGGTGTGAGAGGAAAGCCAACCAGAGAAAGGCAGCTACTTAGTTTCAAAGGATTTGAAACTTATTTCCTTGGGCTTCCTCAGCTAGACCTACCTCAGGGTCAAGGTCATCCAGAACAGTTTCCAGTTGTTTCAGTTCTATTTCTGACAGATTCCCAAGGAGCTCGTCTTCATCAAGGTCCTTGTACTTCTCTAAATCCTTCCGGAATGGTAGCGCCATGACTGATAGTGAAGGAAGTCACTTAATCTTTGCTGTTTGACACGGTCAGAAGTGACTTCTACTTTTTCTTAAAGCTATAGGGAGAAGAAACAAAAACAGATTATTATGTTAAATGAAATATAATTTCCATATGTCATATTGTCTATGGGTCATCCAATGCCTTTACCTTTTTTGTCATTTCTAAAGAAAAAAAAAAAACCAACTGGGGGATAAAAGAGAATAAAATTCAAAACCATTAAGATAGCTAGTTGATAGAATTTAGAATTTCTGATAACTGGATTTAAGGGGGAAAGAAATTATTATATGCACCAAAATAAAATCTTTTCCATCAAACTCATAAATTATTTTACCAGAGTATTTTGCTACAGCATAGTATATATGGTTAAGGCACTTTTTAAAAATCATAAATTAAGAAAAATTATATATATATATATTTTTTTTTTTGAGAGGTTTTGCTATAGGGTGCGTGAACTCACCAGAAAGACAGAGAGACAGAAAATGAGAAATTACCCCATGACACAATCTCTTCTCCTCCATTCTCCTCTTGGGATCTTGGGCACGCACGCACATGTGCCTGGTGTGAGTTTAAGCCACTGGGTCCAGGACTTGAACTGCAGTCAACTACATGGGAGTCCAGCAACATACCCATTATGCCAACTGCTGGTCCCGAGAGATTCAATATTAATACAAGGTGTGTGTATGTGTGTGTGTGTGTGAGTGGGGGAGGGTTGCGATTGACTCCCTATCAAGGGAATGGTCTCTTGATATAGAGGTGGGAAACTTTTAAAAATGTGCACCTAAAAATATTTTTCAGAGACCCGCTCCCTGGTGCAGCAGTAACATGCTGCTCAAAGAAGCTGGATTCCACTTGGCAACCATGGTTAGAATCCCTGGCCCAGTCAGCCCGAAATGTGCTAAGCAAGTGCACGAGTGCCCAAGATCAGGCCGGCTGGAGGACTGGAGGAAAGGGACTGTGGTGTGATCGAACTCTGTGGTAGGTGCTCCTCTCTCTCTCTGTGCATCTGTCTCTCACTCTCACACGCTCTATCATGAATACAGAAAAAGAAATTTTTTTTTGGGGGGGGAGAGATTTTCACTATAGGGCGCGTGTGCTCGCCAGACAGAGAGAGACACAGAGACAGAAAGCGAGAAATCACCCCCCCCAGGGGGGATGGTCATGCCACAATCCCTTCTCCATTTTCCTCTCAGGATCTTGGGCCCAGACGCACACGCGCCTGGCATGAGTTTTAAGCCACCAGGTCCGGGACACGAACCGTGGTCGACTACGTGGGAGTTCCAGCGACATAGCCATTACGCTAACTGCTGGTTCCGAGAAAAAATTTTTTTAAGAAAATATTTTTCAGAAAGTTTTTATAAAGGAAAAATATACCATTCTGTAAAATATTTCAGTGAACTACTCAAATCATTCCAGGATCAGTCACCCACTGCATGGCAAGACTGGCCAGGAGACTGTGACTACACAAAGGTCCTTGGCCAATTCTTCGCGGTGTGGATCTCTTCCAAATAGCTGTGAGCATAACCAACATGCAGCCCCTCTCTCCACACAGCAGCAGGGCTGTTCTATAGAAAAGAATACTTAGATTTAAGTCACGTACAAAATGAGAACTGAAAAATCAAGTCTTTCTATAAATCCTAGCCATATGAGGATCATGTATCTCATAAAACGTAGCTATGGGAAAAGAAATAACCCTTAGACTGAGTAACTTGGCTAAATTTTCTTTCTTTCTTTTTCTGGCTGCAAGTTGCCCAGTCTTTCCATGTTTGATGTATTTCTTCTATTATCTCTTTCCAAGTTTTTCTAACATAATACGTCAACTAATATATTTTCCTCTGCAAACCAGTAACATTTTAACGATCTTTTTATGTGTCTTCGCCTACTTTGAAAGGAACCGTTCACAGCATATTTCAACAGGAGGGAAGGCTCGCCCCGGGGGTCTGACAGCCGGCAGCGCCACCAGCAGCCACCTTAGGGCCACTGAGCAGCTCTAGCACAGGCCGTGAGCACAGAGGTTAAGCTGCGGGCATCCTGTGTGGTCACCCCAGACAGGCCTGGCTTAAACCTGCCCCACTGGCACCTCTTCTGACTTACTAGCTATCCTGGATTTTTGTTTTTTATTGCGGAAAAAATGACTATCATGTTGCCATTACTAAGTTTGTTGCACCTCCACTTTGTACTTCAAACTTTAAGGTAGTGTCCGAGAGCTCCCCCAGTACGCAGTCACACGTGTGCCTACGGTCCAGGGCCAGCTGGAGCTGGAGGCAAACTGAGGGGCCAAAACTCTGTTGGGGTGCTGTCTATCTAGCTGTCTCGCTCTTATTCATGGAAGAAACAAATGGATTTAAAAAAATACAGTCTGCAGAGAAGACACAATGGAAGATATCAGTACTTTCAAATGCATTAACCATAAAATACTAATTTTGAAGAAGGTAACAGGTGATTTTTTTTGGTAGAATTATTTTATTTAGCTTTTTTTTTTTTTTATGATTATTTAATTTGACCAGAGAGGGACAGAGAGAGAAAGAGGAAAAGTGAGAAAGCAAGCTGCCAGACCTGGGACCCGAACCGCAGTTGGCCAACTGGGAGTCCAGCACCCTTAACCACCACACCACCTGCTGGCCACAGTGACAGGTGATTTTAAGGTACAAAAATTAAAAATAGGACTACTTTGAAAAAATATTACCTTTATAAAAATACCAGTGACTTGGTATTTGAGACAAATAAGGGTAAGAAATTGATGAAGTATATTAAGTACATACCAAAAATAATTTACATGCTAGGTGCATGTGCACCCCAAATCCTGAGAGATGTATGGAGAAGGAGGAATTGTGGCATGGCCACCCCCCTGGGAAGTGATTTCTCACTTTCTCTCTCCTTCTACAACTCTTTCTAACAAGCATACACGACCTATAGCAAAAACCAAAAACAAAAACTATTTAGCTTAAGCTATTGTTTTAAATGTTTGGACAATCAATAGAAAAAAGCTTTAAATCTGTTTCTGTATAATTTATTTTTTGAAATTTATAGTATATCCTAAGGCCAATTTCTTAGTCAACATGTTTCAAATATATACACATATATCTACATGTAAAATCTTGACTATTAAGGATCCCCTTCCTTTACTCTGAAAAGTATCCCAGCATGGACCATAAATTCACTGGTCACCTACCCTACTAATAAGACACTCTAATGGGCAATATGACAGGAAGGAGACTGCAGAGCCAAAGAAATGCTATACGGCACCAGGTTCTATAAATTAGGAAGGAACATGACATCCCTTGGAGAGACTAGATCACTCGCTCCAACAGAATACTCCTCCTTTTCCTAAAGGAGTATATCACACAAAGCAAGTTTTTATCGGGTCATGACTTTCCCAACAACTCAACAGTACTGCTTAAAGAATAATAAAACCGGGGCCAGCAGATGGCACAGTGGTTACGTCACTGGACTCCCACATGACTAACTGTGGTTCAAGTCCCAGACCCAGTGGCTTAAAACACTCATGCTGGTTGGGTGTGCATGCATGCTCAAGGTCTCAGGAGGAGAATGGAGGAGAAGGGACTGTAGTGTGGTCATCCCCCAGGAGGTGATTTCTCACTTTCCTTCTCACTGTGTGTCTTTCTCTCTTTCCCACGAGTGCACGTGACCTAAGGCAAAAACCTCCCCCCCCAAAAGAATAAAACAAACACACGTGAACACACTGTCCTGAGTACCAGAGTATTACTAGCACCCGCATGTTCACCTCTCCAGTTGCATCTTCCTCCCAAAAGTAGTCATTATAATCTTATTCTCTTGCTTTCTTTTAATTTCAACTTACACATCATTTTTTTTTGGGGGGGGGGGGGTTTGCTACAGGGCGTGTGCGCTCACCAGACGGACAGAGACAGAGACAGAAAGCAAGAAATCACCCCCCAGGGGGGATGGTCACACTGCAATCCCTTCTCCTTTGTTCTCCTCTCGAGATCTTGGGCATGCATGCACACGTGCCCGGCGTGAGTTTTAAGCCACCGGGTCTGGGACGCGAACCACGGTCTACATGGGAGTCCAGCGACATAGCCATTATGCTAACTGCTGGTCCCTAACTTACGCATCTTATACTTCTTTTATATAATCTATATCTAGTATCATATCATATAAATGAACTTTCTTTCTCTTTTCTTTTTCTTTTTTCTTTTGGTTAGAGCTTGCCAGAGAAACACAGAGAGGGAGAGGAGAAAGCACCCACTGTGGGGAATGGTCACAGTGCAGTCCTTCTCTTCCATCTCTCCCTCCTTTTGGGATTCTGAGCACCACATACACGTGCCTGGCATGTTTCTCAAGCCACGGGTCCAGGACACAAACCACATAGCCACGTGGGACGTAGCTACTCTAACCACCAGGCCAAGGAGCCGGTCGCATATATGAAATTTAAGTTGCATACAGTCTTTCCCCCTCGATTTGTCTGCCATAAACAACTTTGTTAAATTTCCCGGCATAGGAATGCAAGTGCTTCGCCAATGTTCAAGCCGAGGAATGGAAGAGCTGGGGAAAAGAGAGGCCCATTCTCAGCTTCATAAGGTAATGCCAAATCATTTTCACAGTGATCACCAATTCACATTCCTAGAAGATGCAGACATGACGGTTCATTCTGCTCTCACCCTTGCTGACTGTCGCTCTTATCAGAGGTTTTATTTTTGGCCATTCTGGCGGATGTGAAATGGTAGCTCACTGTGGTCTCCATTGGCATTGTGCTGAATTATGATGAGACTGAGCATCTTCCCATCTGCTCATTGCCAGTGCTGTTCCTTCTTCTTGCTGTTCCTGTGAGGAACCTCTTGTCTGTTTATATCGAGTTGCTTTTCTTTCTTTCTTTTTTGTTTTTAAAATAGATTCTGAATATTAAGTTTTGTCAGATGTAACAAATCTCTTCTTCCATTTTCTTTCAGCTCTTACTAAGTGTATTATGGTATAAGCTGGGGAAAACACTTCTAAGTGCTTTTCATTTGATATTGTATGGAATTTGCTTCTTTAGCTGTTTTTGTTGTTGTTTTTCCCTTTTCAAAATAATAGAGAAAGAATTTTGTTTAGGTTCAGATTCTTGCCAAGAGGCAAGAATTTTCAGGTAATACACCAAAGTTTCCCAGAAGCATCAATTCTGTTTGAATAAAAAACATCTGGCGCTTCCCCACTAAATGTGCTGACAATTAATGACCAGGGCTCCTCCGCCGGTGTGCCATTCTCAGAATGCGACGTGCTTACGCCGTCCCACTCCACCCATCCTTCCCTGAGGAACACCTGCCCACTGCTGGAGCTCCAGTGTTAGCAGAAGTTCAGGACCTGCTCAGGAGGGGTGGCTCTGGGAGTGGTGCACTGCTGTGCTTTCTGTCCCGCGGACATGTCGCCTCTCTGGCTTGTTCTGTTTAGGCCAGAGAACAAACTCTGAGCGGTGAGGAGATGAAACCCACGTGCTAGAAATGCATGTAAGTCTCCACCGCATCTGCAGGAACTTTTTAAAATTCCCAGACTAATATGAAATGCATTTCATAAACAGTAACAAAGATGATTTACAGGGGCCCAGTGGCGGTGCAGCCGTGAGACATGACATTCTGCCAAGTGGACCCACATGCAAAGGTTCCAGGTTCATGCCCAGAGGCGTCCTGAGTACTCTAGGTGGGTGTGTGCCCACCACTAGGATCTGGCGGGGACTGGGGTGGACAGTGGTGTCACTGACATCATGGTTGGGGGTGCTGTCTCTGTCTGTTTGTGTGTGTATTTCACTCATAGAAGAAATAGACTTCTAAAAAAAGAATGATGTAATTTTATTTATTATTATTATATATTTTTAAAGTTTGCAATAGGGTATGTATGTTAACCAGAGAGACAGACAGAGAAAGAGCGAAAGCAAGAAAGCAAGCTGCTGGGTCCAGGACTCGAACCACAGTTGCCATGTGGTGGGAGTTCAGTGCCTTAAGCACCACACCACCCGTTGACTCCGAAATAAATACACTTTTTTTTGGGCGGGGGGAGGTTGTTTTATGGCCATAGGTGCTGGCCGGAGAGAGACAGTGAGAGGGAAAGTGAGAATGGAGGAGAAGGGGTTGTTGCAGTGTGGCCATCGTCTCTCAGCGGTGATTCCTCACTTTCCCTCTGCCATAGCACCCTATGGCAACAAACTAAAAAACAAACCATTCAGATTCCTGGGCTCCATCCCCAGTATTTCCTGAGTAGGACTGGGGTGGGCACTTTGGACGAGGTCCCCGCTGGTGCCGCTGCTGGTCAAGACCCATTTTGAGACCCCCACATTAGAGCAGCTCGCCCCACCAGATCTGACAGCATCTCACACGCTGGGGCAGAGGCTGCGTGGCTTACTCACAGTCTGAAGCAGCTTATTAAAATGCTCCCCAGAGCCTACGGTGCTGTTGCCATGGCATGTGCTCCTTTGCACTCTGCTGCTGCCTCGCTGGACATCCGTTAGAGGAGGCTATACTCTGAGACATCTATAAGTTCCTGGGATATTCTGGGTTGAAAGTCTTCATTCCATTAAACCACCTGTTCACTTACCACTCATCTCTAGAATCCTCATTTTTCACACTGGACTTTTAGAACTATTACTTTCATTGTTGCTGTTGGATTCTCAATCTCAATTTCTGAGACTTTTTCTATTTTAGCTCGCTAAATAAAAATCATTTTTAAAAATAGGCATAGTCTAGATCTTCTGCATCACTTAGAATGAAGCGCTGTTAGGGGATTTCAGTTGCCGTGTTTACATCTTTGCACCAGCACCAGGCAGAACTGCTACCATGTTCTAAACTACCCTTAATACCTAACTGATTCAACTGCACAGAATGAAGGTCACGGGGCCCTATGCGACCAAAGGTTTCTCTGAGATTCAGAGTAATGGTGGGAGAGTTAAATGGTAGGCAAGCACAGTGAACTCGGAGCACTTGCAGGCAGGCTGCCACTACCTTATTCCCATCTAACAGCAACTTAGTTTTTGCAAAAATCATCAATTGGCACTAGGATCCACAATAACTGTTTTCCTTTAAAAGGAGTTAATAAACCACAATGGTTTGAGAAACACTAATCAATTTCCACTTACTTTGAGTATTTTGTTTTTTGAGAGTTTTTTGCTATAGGGTGTGTGCACTCTCCAGAAAGACAGAGACAGACAGAGAGACAGAAGTGAGAAATCACCCCCTGGGGGGATGGCCACGCTGTGATCCCTTCTCCTCCACTCTCCTCTAGGCATCTTGGGTATGCATGTATATGTTTCTGGTGTGAGTTTAAGCCACCAGGTCCGGGACTTGAACCGCAGTCGACTACATGGGGGTCCACCAATCTAGCCATTATGCCAACTGCTGATTCTTTTCAGTTTTATGTCTTCATAGAGAGGATAGTCTTTACACAGACTATGTTTAAAAAAAAAAAAACTGAAATTAAATGCTTCAGCGATAATGTCCTCTCAGTAAATGAGTTGTTAATCCTCGTTTCATCACCATTTCTATAGGGTGGGCTCAGAGTTGTGGGACTGACAACACCAAATACGGGTGAGGACATGGAGCAATCGGAACGCTCATAGATTGCTGGTGGAGTGCCAATTCGTTCACTCTTTGGAAAACTATTTGAAAGTATCTACTAAAATTAAATGCACATGGACCATAAAGAGACAGCAATTTCATTCCTAAATGTTTACCCAAGAGAAATGAGTGTTTATGTTCATAAAAACAATAGATATACAAAAATGTTCACGGCAGCTTTATTCATTAAATTCCCAAACTGGAAATAACCCAAATGTCCATTACCAGGGGTTTACACCAAGAAACTACTGTATATTCAATGGAATATTAAAAAGTAATTACTGATATGGACAAAAATATGAATAAAGCTCAGACGCATTATGCTGAAAGGAATAAAAAAGTTAAATATAAGATACTACATAGTCTCATGTAAAATTTAAGAACAGGCTGGGGGCCAGCAGGTGGTGTGGTGGTTAATGGCGCTGAACTCTCACATGGCCGACCACAGTTTGAGTCCCAGACCTGATGGCTTGCTTTCTCACTTTCCCTCCCTCTCTCTTTTGCTCTGTCCCTCTCCGGTCAAATTTAAATAAGTAAATAAAGTTAAATAAAAATAATTTAAAATATATATAAAAAGTTTAAGAACAGGCAAAATGAATCTATGGGGACAGAAATCAAATAGCTATTGAGGGCACTGATAACGCGGCAATATCAAAGAACATTCCGTACTATTCACTGAGAGAAGTCAGGATGCATTTTTCTATGTTTTTAATGCCAAAATGGGTCATGACTCTCTTGATGACTCAATATATTCTTGAACTGAGCGATAGTTACACATATAAATACAGATATAGAAAAGTTACTGAGCTGGGACCAGCAGCTGGCATAATGGTTATGTTGCTGGACTCCCATGTAGTTGACCACATTTCGAGTTCTGGACCCAGTGGCTTAAACTCACGCCAGGCGTGTGTGTGTATGCATGCCCAAGATCCTGAGAGGAGAGTGGAGAAGGGACTGTGGCGTGGCCATCCCCTCCAGGGGGGGGTGCTTTCTCGCTTTCTGTCTCTCTGTCTCTGTCTTTCTTGCGAGTGCACGAGCCCTACAGCAAAAAAACTCTCAAAAAAAAAAAAAAAGTTACTGAGCTGTTTATTTAAGATTTTCTCCCTTTAAATTATAGCAAAAAAAAATGTTTGCATTTTTGTAAATAATTGTAGGTATTTGATAATGAAAATTAAAGTTTCTACAAACTTGGAAAAAGCTGCTTTTTCGGTAAACAAATGACCAGCAATTTGTCTCTGCAAGCCAATCAATTGCTGCTGTCTCAATTCTGAAGGTCAATTAGGAACAGACTTACCCCAGGAAACACCTGAGTGCCAGTCAACCAATCACAACCATGCCCCCCGCGGGAGGCCAACCCACTGTAGTCTGAAAGTGTGCCAATCCCTGAATTCCATACTTCTCCAGAACCCCTTTTAAGAAACTGGTCCCTTCTGCTGGGAGAAACTACCTAGCCAGCACGGCCCTCTTTTATTACAACAAGTATTAAATTCAGATTTGCCTTTTTGCTTCAGATACTGACTGGTGGTCTCATCATCCTTTCATGACGAAGAAAATGTTTAGTAATTACATACAATACATACAAGGAGATGTCAAGCAGTTCACGAAAAAATGTACTTTTTTTGAGGGGAGAGGTTTTTGCTATAGGGTGCGTGTGCTCACCAGAAAGAGAGAGACAGAGACAGCGAGAAATCACCCACCAGGGGGGATGGCCACGCAGCAATCCCTTCTCCTCCATTCTCCTCTCGGGATCTTGGGCATGCATGCACACGTGCCCGGTGTGAGTTTAAGCCACCGGGTCCAGGACTCGAACCACAGTCGACTACATGGGAGTCCAGCAACTTAGCCATTATGCCAACTGCTGGTCCCAAAAAATGGAATTTAAATATGAGTTTATTTTAATGCAAAAAAAGCTGAAATCCGTGCTTAGTTGTTTCATAATATATATTTTCCATGAACATGAACTTTTTGAAGACCTTTGTGTGTTTGTTTTTTGTTTTTTAAAGAGAGATTTTTCCTATAGGGTGTATACACTTGCCAGAGAGACAGAAAGCGAGAAGTCTTCTCCCAGGGAGGATGGCCATGCCGCAAACCCTTCTCTTCCATTCTCCTCTCAGGATTCTGGGCATGTACTGACACGTGCCCAGTGAGTTTTAAGCTGCCAGGTCTGGGACTCAAATTGTCCCATATGTTTACTTTTAAGTAAAGGTATTTCACTGTTGATACATATTAAATAATAGTAATTAGGATCAAAATATTCTCTCTAGATAAATATTCATGCATTCTGTTGAACTGAATATGATTCACTATCCAATAATCTCATAAGTATCTGCTTCGATTTACTTTGTTTAAAAAATTTCAAATAAACATTCCTTTCTCTCTTTTGTTTGGACCTGCCTTCAGAATTATTTTGGAAACAATATTTAAAAATGTATCTCTGCCTAGAGATTTTAACATATAGAGCATCTAAATTCTCTCTTAATGTCAGGTTTGAGTTTCATTTCTGCTAGTTTGTGGGAAATTCTCTTTGATGGACAAGGCTGAAATAAAGAAAGCCCTCTATTTATTCTTGGGATTGTTCAAGTACAGTGAGAGTTTCTGAATATATATCAGGGTTAGTATTGGCACATTCTCAACTGCAAGGGAGTTTTGAGACTCTCATAAAGTAAACTTCCTTTTTATGAACTTACAATTCTAAATATCAGTAATTACAACCAAAGTATTTACTCAGTCTCTGTTTTAGCCCATTTAGGCTGCTATAACAAAATACAATAAACCAGGTAGCTTATGAACAAGAAATGTATTTCTTACAGTTCTGAGGGCTGGAAGTCCAAGATCCAGATGCCAGCAGATTCTGAATCTGGCTCACAGATACCATCTAACTGTGTCCTTCCTCCGGTGGCAGAGCAGCTCTCCAGAGTTGCTTCTATAAGGGCACTAATTCCATTCACAAGGGCTCTGTCCACTGGAACCATCGCCTCCCAAAGGCCCCACCTCCTAATTATCACGGTGGTGATTAGATTTCAAAGTATGCATTCAGGAAGATTCGCACACTCAGACCACAGCAGTGCCCACTAAGTCCAAATCACTGCTCCCACAGCGTCACCTGCTAAGAAATGAAACCCATTTCACCTTAGTTGCATGTATAAAAGACACAACTTTATGACTTTCGTGACATCCTTGAGCTGTTACTAGGGCTGACCCAGACCTGGGTATATCCGAGTGAGATAGCTGCTTTGCACACACAAGTTTGAGAAAATGGTGGTTCGCTCCTCCGTGTAAACACTCCATGGAAATTAATCAACTCGAGATGGGATGAGCTAAGAAGCTCTTGTCTTTTCAGCCAACACTACTGATGCCATCTTGAATTTTTAAAAACAAGAACTATAGCTTCTAAAAGCACAAGGTAAGAAAATAAAGTTTGAAGGCAGCCCAGAAAAAAACATGTTAGAGCCAGAACAAAGAAGAGGTTCGATTAGAAACAGGTTACTGAAGGCAGCCTTCAAGTAGAAAGCAGTCAGATCATGTCTGTGACTGTCGCAATACTTAACAGGTTACTTATGACACTTCAAAATCAATCTTTCGGCAAGACCCCACTTGAGAGACCTTGTGGCTCCCACGTGATCACCAGCTTCCGCTTCTGGCTGGCGTCCCATCCGCCTCTCCCCACTCCTCGGTGGAGTCGCAGCAGCAGACACACAGGGCAAGGGTGGGGAGGAACCCAGGCTTCACGTACTGCACATGAATGCCAAACGGCCGCACCCGCGGCATGCCCAGTTTCTCAGTGCCAAAGGCTTCTTGGTCATTATTTTGGTTTGTTTGTTTAATAGATTGGGCAGATTAGGAAATGCTGAGGCTTTTCTGAAAGTTATTGCAAACTCAAAAAAAGTCTCAAAATAGAAATGACATCATATGAACAAGTTTCTCAGGGTCCTAGGGTTACAAAGCTCTTTCTCTCTGCTGGTTAACCTACAAGAGCCTTCTAGCAGCCACACTGGGGACAAAACCAAAAATGATATGAGGTGGCTTTCAGGAAGGCTTATTGGTGTTCAGCCACTAATCAAAATGCTGAATCCATTCCAAACATTATATGTAACAGAGAGATTGACTTAGGGTTTTCTTCGTCTCTCTTTTTCTCTCTCTCCTTCACCCAAAAGGAAGTATCAGTATGATTCATTCTTCCTCTTGCAAGAATTTCCTTAATCCACCAAATTAGTAAGCACTGAAACAGAATCCTCAAATAAACTAGGATAGACCTAAAAGAAATCATGCTGAGAGCAAATTTTATGCAGTGAACGAAAGGTAATGTCTTTCCTCAGTTTCAGCTCTTCTAAGTTTCCTGGGCTTCAAACCTGATTTTTGTTTCATTTTCAGATGAACTCTGAATTCACAAATAACTCTCCCCTTTTACTTTACCAATTTCTCCCACTTACCAATTTCTCCCACTTCACACCAATTTATATTTGTATCTATTTATTAAGAGCCTATCACATTTTACATACTGTCCTGGGCAAAGACAGGGCTGGACTGGAGAGGTAGGATGTAGAAAGAGAGAAGGGACCACAGACACGAGAAGAAAAGAATTGGAGAAAATTGCTTAGAAATGATTCTTACTCTTGTTCTCCCCTTTACCAATATTCCTCACATTTGATTTTAAGAGACTGTAAAAATCAAAGATAAAGGGCTTGACAGTGGCTCAGCGGTAAAACACGACACTCCGTGAGGCTGACCAGCATGGGAGGCTCCACGGCTGCCTCTGGAGGCCCTTCCAAGTAGAAGGACACACCTGTGCCCACGCCCCAGCACTGGCTGAAGCTGGGGGTGGGTCATGGCACCAGGACCCTTTTCAGCATGCTCTCTGTTTCTCTCACTCATAGAAGAAAATTTTTAAAGAAGAAGAATTAAAGACATGACACATACAGCAGAGACTTGATGAAGTTCTGAAGTAAAATATAAGTACATGGTTACTATTTTTCAGTTTTCATTTGATACACTATTGCTTCCTCTCAACTTACAAAAATGGTAGCCAACAAAGTTGGGTACATGGCCAAAGTAAATCTTTCTCTCTGCTGGTTAACCTAAGAGTCTTCTAGCAGTCACACTGTGGACAAAACCAAATATGATATGAGGTAGCTTTCAGGAAAGCCAGTTTCTTGGCCTAGTGGTTAAGGGAGTCAGATCCCACATGGTCAACTGTGTGGTTTGAATCCCGGCCTTAGAGGCTTGAAAATCCCCACCAGATGGAGAAATGGAGAAGGGATTGTGGTGTGACCACACCCCATTGGAGGTTGCTTTCTCTCTTCCTCTCTCTGAAAAAATTTTAAAAATTAAAAATCTGACTGGCAACTGAATCTAGTCCTGTCAACTTCAGTACAGTCCGACTGGTACACTGAAAAGAAGCCATCACTGGGATGTCTTTTTTTTTTTTTTTTAACATCGACAGGTATGCAAAACACTATCCTTCAGCAATGCTATTATGTCAACCATTGTTAGCAACGAAGATTAAGAAGATTAAAAGTACATCACTATTCAACTGGAAATGTATTTATATAGAACAATATTCCCCCATGAGCTGTCCCTGCAGCACAGTGGTTGGGGAACTGGATCCTACATGGCTAACTGCAGCTAGAATCTCAGCCTCAGCAGCTTAAAAAACATGCCAGGGGGACCAGCAGGTAGCATAGTGGTTAAGGCGCTGGACACTCCCACATGGCTGACCACGGTTCGAGTCTCAGACCTGCTGGCTTGCTTACTCACTTCTCTCTGTCTCTCTGTCTCTCTGTGTCAAATTAAAAATAAGTGAATAAATAAATAAAATTTAATAAATAGTTATTTAGAAAAAAAAAATGCCAGGTAAATGTGTGTGCCCCAAATACCAAAAAGATAGAGGAAAGAAAGAGGATAGCAGTGTAGCCACATGCTGCAAAGGGATGCTTTCTCTTTCTCTGGTGGGTGCACGTATACTCTGGCAATTAATAAAAAGAAAAAGAAAAGCATTTCCCCGAATGAGGAAACTGTGCTGGGAGAAATCAATTGTTTTCAACCAAACATACCTGAATGGAGACCAGAAGATGGCATAATGGTTACTTTGCTGGACTCCCACACAGTCGACTGTCGTCTGAGTTCTGGGCCTGGCAGCTTAAAACTCATGCCAGGTGCATGTGCAAATGTGCCCAAGATCCCGAAGGGAGAATGGAAGCGAATGGATTGTGGCATGGTCATCTCCTCTGGGGGGTGATTACTTCCTTTCTGTCTCTCTCTCTCTCTGTCTTTTCTGCCGGTGTACATGTCCTATAGCAAAAACTTCTCAAAAAACAAAACAAAACAAAAAAACACACAAAAAAACAAAAAACCCTGGATGAAGGTGTACACAATTTTCATTACTGATATTTGCAGACTGGTCAACTAACATTTTTGCATTGTTTCAGCATTCTAGAGACTTTCATTTTTTTAAAGGATTATTTTATTTAACATTATTATTTGTTTTTTTAGAGGTCTTTGCTATAGGGCATGTGCGCTCGCCAGACAGAGAGAGACAGAGAGATGGAAAGCGAGAAATCACCCCCCAGAGGGGATGGCCACGCACCAATCCCTTCTCCTCTTCGGGATATTGGCACGCACACACATGCACCCAGCGTGAGTTTTAAGCCACCAGGTCGACTACATGGGAGTCCAGCGACATAGCCATTACACTAACTGCTGGTCCCTTATTTAACATTATTTTAAAATTTGATCAGAGAGAAAGTGAGAAAGCAAGCCACCAGGTCTAGGACTTGAACTGCAGGCGGTCATGTGGGAGTCCAGCACCTTTAACCAGCACACCACCTGCCATCCCCTCTAGAGCCTTTTAAAAAGTAAGGTTTTGCTACAACATGAGAGACTACTCTAAGGGAATACCGTAACTAAATACCAAAATAAACTCGCAAGGTACAGAAAATGTCAGAGATGGGGCCAGCAGTTAGCGTAATGGCTATGTCACTGAACTCCCAAGTAGTTGATCACAGTTTGAGTCCCAGACCCGGTGGCTTAAACTCACGCCGGGCGCATGTGCATGTGTGCCCAAGATCCCAAGAGGAGAATGCAGGAGAAGGGATTGCGGCATGGCCATCACCCCTGGGGGGGTGACTTCTTGCTTTCTCTCTGTCTCTCTGTCTCTCTGTCCAGCATACACGCCCTATAGCAAAAACCTCTCCAAAAAAAAAAAAAAAAGTCAGAGATGATTTTTTTTAAATAAAGATTCCCCGAATCAATGATCATCAACACTGAATACATAGTGTATAGGTATCATTGTTATTTGTGTTAAGTGCAAAGTAATGTATGGGCTTCGTCAAAACATCAAACAGATGACTGCCTACAATACTGGGTCACTGGGAAAGTCATCATGCATAGAAAGACATAGAAAAATTCATCATGACTTTCCCAACGACTTCATAAACACTTCAGGAATTCTCCTACCCTATCTTATTCAGGTAGCGTTTTAATCTTTCCAGACCAGATTTTATTTTTGAACCAACAATTTCTCTTCCTTCTAATACAATTTATTCTTTCTACAAAGTTCTATTTCCCCTTTTTGTTGAGGGATGTGGTCTAGGTGGGTCGTAATACGTTTGAGAAATGTAGCAGAGGCCTGCTTCCATCGGGAAGCTTTAGGGAGGCCTCAGGACCTGGAACCTTCCCAGGGGTCAGCCTCCCAATGCGTCATGTTTTCTGCTGCACCACTGTCCACCCCTCACAGGGGTGATCTCTCAAAACCTAGTTGGAGAGGGGCCAGCCACTGACATGGTACAATGAGAGGCTAGATCCCACATGGCCGAACTGTGTGGTTCGAGTTCTGAATCCAGCAACTTGAAAATATGCCGGGCATGTATGTGTGCATGCCCAAAATCCCAAGAGGAAAGTGGAGAGAGGTTACCAGCATAGCCATTCACCCTCGGGGGTAGCATCTCATTCTCCCTCCTTTCTTTCTCTCTCTCTCTGGTGAGCACACAAGCCCTATAGCAAAATTAAAAACAAAACAAAACGAAAAGAAAAGAAATCTAGTTTGAGGAACATTAAAAAATTGTTCCCTCAAAGAGAACAGTTACTTTGTAATTTCACTTGTCCATGGGTGTAGCTGTAATGCAGTGCTCCTTGGTGCTGAAGCCTTATGGGTTCATGTCCCAAGGTCTCCCTAGTGTGGGCTTGTGCCCGTTATCCTGGCTAGTTGAGGCTGGGAGAGGATTACTGCATGAAGACCATGTTTGGGATGCTTCCCTCTCTCCCATGGAAGAAATAAATAAACTTAAATAAACTTAAATAAACTTAAAACAAAAATAAACAAAATTTAATGGAAAATATTTGTGTCTTAAAACAGTTTTCAGTTTTAGCTAGACTGCTTAACTCCAGGCCTGTTCTTTGCTAAAATAAGAACTATGTCAGGACCAGCAGTTAGCATAATGGCTATGTCGTTGGACTCCCATGTAGTTGACCGTGGTTCGAGTCCCAGACCTGGTGGCTTAAACTCACGCCAGGCGCGTGTGTGTGCGTGCCCAAGATCCCAAGAGGAGAATGGAGGAGAAGGGATTGCGGCATGGCCATCCGCCCTGGGGTGTGTGATTTCTCGCTTTCTGTCTCTCTGTCTCTTTTTGTCTTTCTGGCGAGCGCATGCGCTCTATAGCAAAAAAAAGTCTTAAAAAAACTCAGAAAGCTGCAAAAAAAAAAAAAAAAAAAAGAGAGAGAGAGAGAGAGAGAGAAAGAAAAAAAAATAAGAACTATGCCTACCTTTCAACTGCTTGATGACTATCTCAGATCCGTTCTCTAAAATAGATAACGAGCTGACAAACTTGAGTACCTAATAGAAACCAATCATCTTCAAGAGGGAGAAAAACTAACAAAACCCAGAGAGAACCAGAATTATTTGAAAGAAAAAGTCTAGAATTTAGCTCTCGGCATGGAAATGGGGGCCAACAGACCTATGGATCTAAGGGCTGTGACTCAATTCACTTCTCAGTCTCCGGGGCTAGATGAGGAGGACTGGGGACTCGTCTGTGTCCATGACAAACAGTGCAAATCACACAGGAGCAGACTGGGTCTCCACCCTTGAGCAGTCCAGGGGTGGAATCTACTTTACCCCAGGCTCCAGGGACGCGGGCCTCCTGCAACTCTAACCGTCTATGATTTTAAGGAAACACCATCTAACCCAATCTTGGACAAACATACTGACTTGCCCTCATCGCTTTCAAAACGAACAATGTCTAAGCGGAATGGAAATAGAGGAAAAGCTGAATCTTGTTAGATAAGCACACATACAAATGACATACTTCAGGAAGGTGACTTGAAAAACTACAACCAGACAGACTTGAGAAAATGAAAAAAGAAAATAATGAAGTCAAACATGGGCCAATGTTGTTAAATATTAGAGGGAAAAAAGTTAAAGTGATATGCCCGTATTAATCAAAGCTTTCCTGAAAACTAACCAAACAAAGCAGATTTCTAGAGTTCATTTCCTGTTTTCCCAGAGTTCTAAAATAAAATTAGAAATGTCTCTATGAAAACATGTTTTCAACACATCATAAATCACAAGAATGAATGCAAGAAACATTTTAATCCCAAATTAAATACAAATTTTAATACAGCAAAAATACTAAAGTAGCTTGTTCATGTCTGCCTTGATTTTTATTTTATTTTATTAAAATAAATTTTAAAGCTCTAATGTCTCTCTTTATATTTACTTATTTCACCATTTTATTTTTTACTTGCTAAAGGGCATGTGAGCCCAGCAATGAGAGACAGAAAGACAGAAAAAGCATCCCCAAAGTGGGGTGTGGTCACATCACAATCTCTTCTCCATTTCTCCATCCTGTCAGGATTTTGAGCACACACACATACATAACCAGTGTATTTTTCAAGCCACTGGGGGCCAGGATTCTTATTTATTATTTATTTATTTATTTATTTATATTTTTGAGACAGAGAGGGACAAAAAGCCAGAAATCATCCCCTGGGGAATAGCCATGCCGCAATCCCTTCTCCTTCATGCTCCCCTTGGGATTCTGGCCACACACACAAATGCACCTGATATGAGTTTCCAAGTCACTGGGTCTGGGACTCGAACTGCAGTCAACCATGTGAGAGTCCAGCACCTTAACCACTATACACCTGCTGGCCCCTAAGATTCTAACTGGGGTAGGCCATGTGGTAACTGGCTTCCTTAATCACTAGGCTACAGAACTGACCCTGTGTCTCTATTGTCTTGTCTTGTTTCGTTTGTTTGTTTAAAATTGCTTTAACTTTATTTATGTTTGTTTGTTTAGAATTATTTTAACTTTATTTATGTTTGTTTGTTTGTTCAGAATTATTTTAACTTTATTTAAGTTGACCAGAGAGGGTTGTTTGTTTAGAATTATTTTAACTTTATTTGTTTGTTTGTTTAGAATTATTTTAACTTTATCTGTTTGTTTGTTTAGAATTATTTTAACTTTATTTATTTAAGTTGACCAGAGAAGGACAGAGTGAGAGAAAGAGGGAGAAAGAAAAGTGAGAAAGCAAGCCGCCAGGTCCAGGACTTGCACCTGGTCAATCATGTGGGACTCCAGCACCCCTAAACACCACACCACCTGCCGGCCCCATCTATTGTTTTAATTGCCACAGGACGCATTTGCTCATGAGAGAAAGAGAGAAAGGAGGCGAGACAGAGAGAGAGAGCGCGCAAGCGTGCATGCACCTCCCCCCACCCCAATGAAGAACAGTCAGGCTACAATTTCTTCTCCATTTCTCTACCCTGCCAGAATTTGGGGCATGCACACACATACCCAGTGTGTTTTCCAAGCCGCCAGTGCTGAGGTTGGAACCACAGTCTGGAATCTGGTTCCCTTGAGTCATGGGGCCAGCTCTCTCTTCATTTTAACTAAATTTTATAACTAAGCTTCTCAGAAAAGTACAGTACTAGAAAATAATAGGAAAAAATAATTTTAGAATAGGAAAATAGGGGACCAGCAGTTAGCATAATGGCTATGTTGCTGAACTCCCACGTAGTTGACCGTGGTTGGAGTCTCGGACCCGGTGGCTTAAACTCATGCTGGGCGCGTGTGCATGTATGCCCAAGATCCCGAGAGGAGAATGGAGGAGAAGGGGTTGTGGCGTGGCCATCCCCCCGGGGGTGATTTCTTGCTTTCTGTCTCTCTGTCTCTGTCTCTCTGGCGAGCACACACGCCCTATAGCAAAAACCTCTCAAAGAAAAAAAAAAAAAAGAATAAGAAAATAGGTTAGATTTGGCATTTAGGAAAGAAGCCTTTGGGAAACAGGTTTCATAAAGGCTTTAATTTCAGAAGGTGATCATATAAAAAGGTTTAGAGGGGTCTCCCCACCCCATTATTTATCCATTCCTCAAATCCACCTACCTTTCTTTAGTAACACGAGAATCTCGAGTGGTTTATGAAAGATCCCTAAAGATCTTTTTAAATCCAAACCCTAACATTAAAAAACAAGTGCTCTGAAAATAACTGTGGGAGATTCCACAAGAACCAGAGGCAAGGGGCCAGCAAGTGGCATGGTGGTTGAGGCACTGGACTCCCACATGGCCATCTGTGGTTCGAGTCCCGGACTAACAACATGCTTTCTCACTCCCTTCCCCCTCTGGTGGGCATGCATGCCCTATAGCAAGTTAAAATAATAATAATAAATAAAATAATCTTTTAAATTAAAAAAATAATAAAAGCATTTAAAAGTAAAGAACCAGAGGCAAACTAGGTAGTTAAAGGTACAATGAGTGTTCACTAGACATTCAACAGTACCTTTTGAGCTTTGTACCATGTGCATTTATTAATTTTATTTTTAATTTATAGGGCAATCCAATTGTTTGCTGAATTTTGATGCTGTGTATGAAAAAAAGGTAATAAATATTGTCCCTGACTTTTGAATTGTGTGTTTCACATCCAGGTAATAGAAAAAAAAGTTTTCTAAAAAACTCAACAATAACAATTAACAAAACAGTTCTATTAAAAACAAAGGGGCAAGCAGGTGGTGTGGTAGATAAAAGCACTGGACCCCCACATGGCCAACTGTGGTTCGAGTCCTACACCTGGTGGCTTGAAATTCACACCGGGTGTACGTGCATGCTCAAATCCCAGGAGGGGAATGGAGAAGGGGTTGTGACATGGCCATCCCTGCTTGGGAGTGATTTCTCCCTCTCTCTCTCACCACCTCTCTCTGGCGAACACATGTGCCATATATAGATAGAGAGAGAGAGAGAGATCGGTAGATAGATATAGATAGATATACCTAAAAAAAGGATTTCAAAACATATTTTTTAAACTATAAAACTCATAGTAAAAATCATTTAAAGAGACACATAATTACATATTATTCTAAGTTCCATAGCTTAGGACAAAAGGCACTATTTATTATTACTATTTATTGTTTTGTAATTACCCAAGGTACACTCACCTGAGTAAGACAGAGAAACAGAAGGGGGGAAGGAGAAACTCTCTCCCCAAAAGGTGTGGTCACCTCAACCCTTTCTCCTCCATCTCTCCATTCTGTTGGGATTTTAGACATGCACGCACATGTGCTTACAAGCCACCAGGGCTGGGATTCAATCGACATGGTCAGTCATATGGGACCTGGCTCCTTTAACCACCAGCCTGCAGGGCCAGCCTAATACCCCTTATTTAACTGAAACCCTGAGATTAAGGCATTGGGGGGATGGTTTTTCCTCTCAATCTTCTCCATAAGGAAATGTCAAGGGAAACAGCTTTTCTGAAGTTCTGTGCAAGTCTCCAAAGCCCCATGTCTCTGGACCCTGCTCCTTTCCAAAATGTTCCAGAACCATGTTTCAGAAATGTCTGGAACCTGGGACCAGCAGTTAGCGTAATGGCTATGTCACTGGACTCCCATGTAGTCAACCGCGGTTCGAGTCCCAGACCTGGTGGCTTAAACACACGCTGGGCCTGTGTGCGTGCGTGCCCAAGATCTGGAGAGGAGAATGGAGGAGAAGGGATTGCGGCGAGGTCATCCCCCCCCGGGGGTGATTTCTCACTTTCTGTCTCTGTCTTCCTGGTGAGCGCACGCACCCTATAGCAAAAACCTCTCCAAAAAAAAAAAAAAAAAGAAACATCTGGAACCTCATAAGGAGAGGAAGAAACCCTGCTTTACCAAGCCCTTCCTCCCAGGCCCTAAACAAGCACGCTCCTGTCTGACTAGGCTCCTGCTTTCCTGCTCTAACACATCACGCTTACTAACTTGGCTCTGCTTTCCACATGCCACTCCTTACTGAAAACGCTTCTGGTCCGGTGTTTGCACTTTCGCAGTTTCAGGTGATTCTGAGAAATCCCTCCTTCCTACTTGCACAAAGAATCACCAGGGGTCTGTGCTCTAATTAGGTTGGCTTCCTCGGGGCCTCACGGATACCCCAAGTCCACCTTCACCTCACTGCCTCACCTGTTTCCCACACTGCTCTCCAATAATCCTCCCTGTCCCGTCCTCAAATTTCACTTCTGCTTCATACCCAACTCTGCACAGGACTAGCTCAAGTCTGTCCTCTCCAAACCCCTTCCTCCAGCCTAGCCCCTCCAGCCCTCCCTAGTCTGTCTTCTCCTTGGAAGACCAACTGCGCTTGCGGTGCATGCCACTGAGTCACGTGTCTGGCGCCCTGGCTGGTACGAATGCATGTTCCTGACGGATCCTGCCCCCTCTGACCTGATGAAGGCATTTCACACGCACATCTAGAGACACAGCACAGTCGTGACCTTCAGGAATACCACCAGTACTACTGCACTGGGACCTGGGGAAAGCTCAAGCTTCGTTATCATAGCGAAATTAATTTTCTAACTAACAGAGAGAAACAGGTAGAATAGCTATTTGAGAGGGTACAAACCTACAATCTGCATACTGTATCTTGATACCTCATTGGGGAGCTGGGGAATATATTGGGTCATCAGAAAACTCATGATGTTTTTGTTTTTTAAAAAAAAATATATCTTTTTAGGAATTATTTAATTAATTTAACTTATTATTATCGTTATTTTTAATCTGACTGGGGCGGGGGGTGGAGAGTGAGAAAGCAAGCTGCCAGGTCTGGCACTCGAATCATGGTCAGCCATGTGGGAATCCAGAGCCCCAACCACTAGGCCACCTGCCAGCCCCCATGATGTGTTTTTCTATTCAAAAATGCATCATGACTTTTCCAAAGACCCTACAGTACCAATCAAAAAGATCTGGTAGCCCCCGAGGTTAGGGTATAATTCTTACCAGGTGGGTAAGAGCATGAACGTGCCTTATAATGAGAGAATACGTGAGCTCCCTCAGTCAACACTAAGAATGGGCACTGCCCCATGACCTTGGCCCCGGGTCCCAACTGCAGAGAACCTCATGCTGAATGAGGTACTGTGCTATTCACAAAGAACAGGGAAACTGTCACCAACAGATGGGGCACTAGTCAGTAACCGCATGGCAGCCAGGAGCAGCATCTGCACGAGCTGCCATAACTGATCTCGGCCACAAAGAGGGCAAAGGGCAAGTTGACTACCCTCCCCACGACCAAGAATAACACTGAAGAGTTGCTGCTAGGAAATGTAATTTGATACCGTCAAACTGTATACCAAAAATGGATGAATTTTACCCTATGTAAAGTATGCCTTTAACAAAACAGTTAAAAAGTCATTTGATGGACCTGAGCTGAGTATTTTGCATATGGAAAAGCATCTGACAGTCCACGGATGGGTGGGCAGTGTTCACAGGCTTTTGTTGGAGGCTTTAAGATAGGAGGCCCAGGGAACCAGCAGTTAGCGTAATGGCTATGTCGCTGGACTCCTACGTAGTCGACCACGGTTTATGTCCTGGACCCGGTGGCTTAAAACTCACGCCGGGCGCGTGTGCGTGCGTGCCCAAGATCCTGAGAGGAGAAGGGATTGCGGCATGGCCATCCCCCCTGGGGGGTGATTTCTCGCTTTCTGTCTCTATGTCTCTCTCTGTCTGTCTGGCGAGCGCACGCCCGATAGCGAAAATCTCTAAAAAAAAAAAAGACAAGAGGCCCAAAACCTTGGGCACAAAAGTGGAAATGCGTCATGATATTAGGATAGAGAGAATTCACTATAAATGATAAAACTACTAAAGTCTAGTATAGCTTCTGAAAAATACATAAACACATACAATAAAATACCAAGCCACATAAAGCTACTGAAAACATCGGAACCATACACTAATGGAGATAGTTTCTGGGAAAGAAATGGGAGGGGTGGAAATGAAAAGAAAAACAAATGAATATTTAAGACCAGTAGTAGTTATAAAAAGCAGAACTGATGAAAGAAGGGAAGTCTTTGAAATCATTGCTATTGGCCAAGAAGCTTGGTTCACTGTTCCCCGGGTACAAGGTCTGCTTTGGCATGGGTTCTTTTCCTTTAAGACAAGTGAGGGACATCAAGAGAGCCGCACAGAAGCACAAGGCAACTTAATTTAATGCAGGGGAGGAGAGGAGATTGCTGGGGCTTAGTGTGAGAACCCAAAACAGGAGTGCAGGAAAAAGTTTCTAAAATCAACACCTGTAACTTCAACTACAAATTATGACTTCTAAGCGACAGGATAAAACTAGTGCTCTTAATTACATCTTAGTAACACACTTATTTCACTTAGCCGAGTTTCTCAGATTAACAAACGGACCAGAGGCCATATTCCAATATAATGAAGGGGAAAGAAAAGGAATACACTTTTATTTGCATGCCTGTTATATCCAGATGCTTCACCAATAAGAGGCAACTTTGAAAAGTATCTTCTTCTTTGGGTACATACATCTCTCACTTTTTTTTTTTCTTTTTTGGAGAGGTTTTTGCTATAGGGCGTGTGCGCTCGCCAGACAGACAGAGAGAGACAGAAAGCAAGAAATCACCCCCTGGGGGGATGGCCACGCCGCAATCCCTTCTCCTCCATTCTCCTCTTGGGATCTTGGGCACACATGCACACGTGCCCGGCGTGAGTTTTAAGCCGCCAGGTCCAGGATGCAAACCGTGGTCAACTACGTGGGAGTTCAGCGACATAGCCATAGCGACGCTAACTGCTGGTCCCCATCTCTCACTTTTTATTCTTCTTCAACTCTCTTATCCAGTCACTTAATTACTGGTATTAGGCAGATCTAAGTAATGCTTCATTACCAAACATGAATTAATGAAGCGTTCCTTAAAAATAAACTTATTTTTTTAAATTTTGCTATGGGACACGTGCACTCGTGGGAGAATGGAGAGGATAGAGAAAGTAAGTGAGAAAGAAAGCACCCCCAGGGAAGACAGCCATGCCACAATCTCCATTCTCCTCTTGAGATTCTGGGCACACATGCGCACACACTTGGTGTTTTTGAGCTGCTGGGTCTGGGATTCAACCTGTGCAGTTGGCTGTGTGGGATACAGTTACCTTAACCACCAGGCCATGGACTGGCCCAAAACTAAATTTTTTAATTTAAGGAATTATTTTTATTCAATATATCACCATGATTACTTTTCAATTTGCTACAGGGTACAGGTGCAGGGTCAATGTGCTACAGGGTACACCAGAAAGAGAGAGAGAAAGAGAGTATAAGCCATCAGGTCTGGGACTCAAACTGCAGTCGGCCATCTGGGATTTCGGTGCCTTAACCACCACACCACCCGCTGGCCCAAAAAGCCTGAATTTTTTTAAAAAAAATTTTATTTAATTTATGCATGAGAGAGAGTACATGTGAGCACATCAGAGATAAGATCCCTTTCAGCCCTCCAGCATATCGGGACCTTGGGCACACATGCACATGCCCAACATGTCTCCAGGTGACCTGGCCAGGGATCTAAATCCTCAGTCAGCCATGTGGTGTCCAGAGCAGTATCAACTATGCCACCTAAGCTGGGCCTAAAAAGCGACATTATTAGCTAACATTTTCTCTGCATTAGGCACTATTCTCAGTGATTTATATGTGTAACTCATTTAAAGAGTGAGAGGCAAAAAGTAGATTCAGTATGTTGCCCAAAATTATAAAGCTAGCAAAAAACTGAAATCCTTTTTAAGCTATTTAAAATATCACTTATTGGAGCCAGCAGGTAGTATGGTGGTAAGGCGCTGGATTCCACATGGCTGACCATGATTTGTGTCCCAGACCTGGTGGCTTGCTTTCTCACTTTCTCTTCCTCTGTCTCTAGTGAGCACACATGCATTATGGCAAATTAAAATAATAATAATTCTTCAATGAAACAAAATATCTCTTATTATAAAATGTATTAAAATAAAGTTTCTCCTGGCTTCCTTAAGTGGAGTCCTCCATACTTAATTTAACCAAGATGATTTGGGGGACTATCCCCCTGGAAGTACACAGCCAAAGCAATCACTTAATGCCTTACTTCTTACAGTTGTTTTGTATAGGGGTCACCAACCCAAGCAGGACAGATCAAATCCAATTCTCCAGAGATATGAAAAGCTGCAAGACAAAACGCAAGGTGAGAGATGACACATCATCAAGTCTGGAGACCTCAGCAAGCCAAAGTCACATATAAGCTGAAGCTAAGGAGGACACGGAGATGGCCAGTCTGAAAGAGGGGAAATGGAGCTGGTCTGGGCTAGAGAAGAGGAGGCCTCAGGGAGGCCAAAACACTCAGTAATCAGGGATAAATCATACTAGTGCATATTATTATTATTATTATTATTATTGTTTAGATTCCTGCTACAGGGCACGTGCATTCATCGATGGCCACTCTGCAATCCCTTCTCCTCCAACCTCATCTCAGGATTCTGGGTGCACACGCATACAGCCTGGCATGGTATTCAAGTAGCAGGGTCCGGGACTTGAACTACAGTCAACCACGTGGGAGTCTAGCACCTTAACCACCATTGGCTGCCTATTGGCCCCAATGCAAACTTTTTTTTTAATATATATATACTTTTATTATTCACCCATTAACTCCATAATATGCCGATCACGAGCTACTTTTCAGCAGTTACATTCCTTTGATCACGGCTGCATGAGAATGTGATTAATTGGAAAACAGGGAGACCAGAGACACAGCCAGAGGTGACATCACGCAGCCTACACCATTGCAATACAACTGTCAAGTCCGCTGGCGGTTTGGTAAAGCCAGTTCAGTTCTCTTCCCTTTGTCAGGGATTCTCACGTTTGTGACAATCGGACCAACATGTGGTAGGGTTCCATTTCCTGGTTTAAATTCTCAGTGGCTTTATCCAGAATCTCACTGGCAACAGGTTACTGTAACACCAGCCCAACCTTTTCTGCCCCCATGCTGGGGCATTTCCAATTATAAAGGTAATACTGCAGGTTGCCATCCCCTATGCCAAACTTGAGCTTCTCCAGGAAGGTTTTGTTCTCCATGAGATCCAGTGCACTGAACACATCAAACCCTTTCATTTTGGCGAGAACAAGGGCGTCACTTATGAGGTCTAGAAGTGGGGTCTGGGTGTGAACGCTGTAGAAAGAATAAGCAGCTTTTAGACTCTTGTGGGTTGGATGGTTCATGATGGTGGAGGGAAGCGTGTAAAAGCTCAGCAAGTCCGTCACCTCCCCGTTTGCATTCTCCGCCACGAAAGTGTCGATGATGTTGTCCTGGGGGTAGAACCAATGCTCCACCTCCTCCTGGCTCATGACCCACCAGTGTGAGGTGAAACTGCTTCAAGTACCTGGTGAGGAGCTGGTGTACTACTGGAATGTCCTTTTTTTCCATTGGTCGCAGCCCAGCTGTCTTGGGAGCCTGGCTGAGACAACAGAAGAGGCTGGGCACTCTGTCTGTTCCAGGATTAAACATGTTCCCAGGCAAACAAGACAGTCTCTATAAACCTAAGTGGGAAGACAGACCCACGAGCAGCCATCCCCACTCATTGTGTGCCAATACATTGTTTTTCATTGTACATTTATACTCAATGAGGATGAACTGAAAGAATCATTATTCGTTCCCAACTTGTGCTGCTGTTGAAATGATAAAGTCTCTGAACAATAGTCTTTTCTGTACTGCATTTTAAAGACTACCCTCTAAAAATAGCCACCAAGGGACTCCAGGATTCTACTGCTCTCCCTTACAAATTCAGTGTGGAACTCCCACGGCAGCACAGATAAGGCACATCCTTCTATCCCTCCCTCTTGCACAAACATACCCAGTTTAGGGACGGGCTGTGTATCCCAGAACTGGTAGCTTCGCTTGCTAGCCTCCTCCATGGTTTTGGCAGGTCCTTGATCCACTGAAAACAGTTCAATGGCCTTCTGTATTTCCTGGATCCTCTCTGCTGGCAAAGAGTTCATCTTCACAGGCTGATCCTGGGTTGAATCCGTCTCACTGCCTTTTTCTTTCTTCATTTTTTGTTTCTTTTTCTTTTTTTGGCTCCAGTGTCATTGGCTGGACTCAAACCACCCCAGTTGTAGCTGTTGTCCTCCTCGTTCTCACAATCAGTGATCATGGCCGGTTCCGTTCCCTTCCATCATCCACGGCAGCTGAGGTGCCGGCGGCTTCACTGCTGTCTCACTCTCGTCCGCCATCTTGAGTTGCGAGCCAATGCAAACTATTTTTAAAAATCAAAATTAAGGGACCAGCAGATGACATAATGGTTACATTGATGGCCCCCCATATAGTTGACCACAGTTCTAGTCTTGGACCTGGTGGCTTAAAATTCATGCCAGGCGCGTGTGTGTCTGTGTGTGTGTGTGTGTGTGTGTGCGTGTGTGTGTGTCCAAAATCTCGAGAGAATGGAGGAGAAGGGATAGCAGTCTGGCCATTTCCCCTGGGGGGTGATTTCTCACTTTCTCTTTGTCTCTCTCTGGCAAATATATGCACCCTATAGCAAAAATCTTTCCAAAAAGAAAAATTAGAGAAAAATCAAAATTACTGTCCTGGAAAGGAACAAAGCACAGAAAGGACCTGAAAAAAGCCCATGCGAGTCACAGACAGAAAAAGGAGAGGGGCTTTCCAAGTGCTTGGTGTAGGTTCCACTGCAATTATTTCAAGGAGCTCAGTGGCCTTATGATAATAACCAGCTACAGCTCCCATCTAGCAAGCTAGTGGAAGTAGGTTCATGTTCCCTGAAACATACAAACCTTGGCCAGTATACTCTATTTGGGAAAAGAGGACATGCACTTAAGCTATAGCTATCTAGATATATACAAATATATAGATTAAATAAAGATATAATTTTAAATCAAGGCAATATGTAATTAACTATCAAAAGAATGGTATCAGAAATGAATGCTACAGAAGTTTAGAGATGACTGTGGGTGGTCAGGGGATGAAAGACTCAGCTAAATAGATGGGGAAGAGGGAACCAGCAGTTAGCGTAATGGCTATGTCGCTGGACTCCCACGTAGTCGACCGCGGTTCGTGTCCCGGACCCGGTGCCTTAAAACTCACGCCGGGCGCATGTGCGTGCGTGCCCAAGATCCCGAGAGGAGAATGGAGGAGAAGGGATTGCAGCGTGACCATCCCCCCTGGGGGGTGATTTCTCGCTTTCTGTCTCTATGTCTCTGTCTGTCTGGCGAGCGCACCCGCCCTACAGTGAAAATCTCTCCAAAAAAAAAAAAAATAGATGGGGAGGAGAACTATACAGGAAACAAAGAGATCAAAGCACAGGTAGGAGGAGGAGGAGGAGGAGGAGAAGAAGAAAGAAGAAGAAGAAAGAAGAGGAAGAAAGAAGAAAAAGAAAGAAGGAGGAGGAGGAGAAGGAAAAGGAGAAGGAGAAAGAGAAGAAGAAGAAGGAGAAGGAGAAGAAGAAGGAGAAGGAGGAGAAGGAGGAGAAGGAGGAGGAGGAGGAGGAGGAGGAGGAGGAGAAGAAGAAGAAGAAGAAGAAGAAGAAGAAGAAGAAGAAGAAGAAGAATTAGAAGAAGAGGGGCTGGAAAAGGAGCCAGAGAAAGAAAAAGAGGAAAAACAAAGGGAAAGGAGTGGCCTTCAGGTGCCCAGTGTTATGGCAAAGGAAACAAGGACACCTCCGTGCTCTCCCGCCAGCCCAGGTGCACTGTGCATTACACCTGAAATCCCCACACCCCCACTCTCATGTTCAAATCCTTCCACATCTTTCAGGGGCTAGTTCAAGCAAGAGTTCTTTGACGAGGCTTCCCCGGTGTCCTACTCAAAGGAAATACAGGCCGGACCTAAGGTTCGGCAGTGGGAGGAGAAAGGAAGGGAGGCCGTGGTTTCCCTGAAGCAGGAAGACAGGATGGCTAAGGAGCAAACGCAGGGACATGAGCCTTTTTCTGCAAGAGAGCAAATGCAGGGTCACCTGGGCTGTCTCTGGACCAGAAGAAAGTGAGATCAGTAGACAAAGAACTGTTCGGAAGGCCTTGCAAAAGTGAAACCCTGTGACCTGTCACAGTCAGTTTCTGCACACGGTCTGTGATATTTTCCAAGAAACTGTGGATCTCGGGGACAACAGCAGAAGACCAGGAAGGGGAGTGTTTGACTCTGAAATCATCCCACACTTAACTGATATTTCTGAATCCAATAAGGCCCTCTTTGCCCTTCCCACAGCAGATCTAGCATTTCAGTGGACATGTTAAAGAGGAAAACAAACGGAGGGGGGGGGGGGGGACGACACAGATCTTTAAGAATATTAACTTGGGCTAACAATAGCCCATCATGAATGAAAAAATAAATCTTGAAATGTATCAAATCTTGCTTTGCTTGCCCCAGGGTAAGGGCTACTTGAGTATAAGCCAGACTTAGAATATATATATATTTAAGGGCCCCCCCGGACACACACACCCTTTTATTTATTTATTTATTTGTTTGTTTATTTATTTATTTATTTAGATTCTTTTACCATAGGGCTATGCATTTGCAGGAGAGAGACACAGAAATAGGAAAAGTGAGAAATCGCCCCCCGCGGGGGATGGCCACGCTGCAACCCTTCTCCTTTCTCCTCTTGAGATTTTGGGCACACATGCATAGGTACCCAGGCATATGTGTCTGGCATGTTTTTCAAGCCACTAGGTCTAGGACTTGAACCATACAGCCGGCCATGTGGGATCCAGCACCTTCATCACCACACCATCTGCTCACTCCCCCTCCTCTTCCTTCACTGGTATGCATATCAAGGAAATATTTTCTTACAACTCCTTGAAAAAGTTACAAAACCACACCCAGGGAACCAAGATACTTTGCTGGTTAGAGTTTTCCATATGGAAATTCCCTGCTGTACAGTCATTATTAATAATACCCTGCTCAAAGGAATTGCTATCTAATAGGTTAAGGAACTGCAACAATCCTACCCACAAGTGTCTATGCATATCAAATAACATACACATAGAAGACAATCCATGCTGGTTAAAACAAAACAAAACAAAACAAAAAACCTGAAAGCTTTAGGAAGTATTTTTAAACATTGGGAGACTCTTATCTTTTTTTTTTGGAGAGGTTTTCGCTATAGGGCGTGTGCACTCGCCAGACAGACAGAGAGAGACACAGAGACAGAAAGCAAGAAATCCCCCCCCCAGGGTGAATGGTCACGCTGCAATCCCTTCTCCTCCATTCTCCTCTCAGGATCTTGGGCACACACGCACACGCACCTGGCGTGAGTTTTAAGCCACCGGGTCCTGGACGCAAACCGCAGTCGACTACGTGGGAGTCCAGCGACATAGCCACTACGCTAACTGCTGGTCCCATCGGGAGACTCTATCTTAAAGTAACTTGCCATCGTGCTCTCATTTACTCTTACACTCAGCACTCACTTCCTTCCGATTTATCAAGTTTTCATCCAGTTTTCTCACACATACTTCAGAAACTGTTCGTCTGTAGGTACTTCAATGATGCTGGTGCTTAGACATGCCCAGATATGAAGCTGTCTATTAGTAAGTGAGCTAGTGTACTCAGTGAATCAGCACAAGTGTCCGAGTGCATACACCTGAGGGACGCTCTACTTTTACAGGTAAAAACTGCTCATCTGTGGGCAACCTTGGTCGTACTTCAGCAATTCTCAAAATGAACTGTTCAGAGTGCATGGGGAAAGAAGCCGGTCACAAAGGACCTGCAGGTTATATGATACCATTTATCTAAAATGTCCAGAATGGGCAGATTTCTAGAGATAGCAGATTAGTGTCAAATTGTAGCTGTCTTTGAAGGGAGGTAGGTGAGGGAAATGACTGGAAAGGGACATGGAGGAACTTTCTAGAGTGATTTAAAAAAGTATTTAATCTTGTTTGGCAGAAGTTACATTGTATAAAACTGTCAAAACTCCTTGAACTGGACACTTAAGAGATGTGCATTTTTTCTGTTGTTTTGTTTTCTGTTTTAGATTTTTTTTTTTTTTTGGCACAGAGTATGTGCACTTGCCAGAGAGAGAGATAGACAGAGAGGGAAAGTGAGAAATCATCCCCCAGGAAGGATGGCCATGCACCACTCCCTTCTCTATTCTCCTCTTGGCATTTTGAGCATACACGAACACATGCACAGCATGATTTTCGAGCCACCGGATCCAGGACTTGAACTGGAGCCAGTCACGTGGGAGTCCAGCACCTTAACCACCATGTCACCTGCTGGTCCCCAAGAGACATACATTATATTGAATGTTTCAATAAAAATACAAAGTAGCACTTTGCCTCACTATATAGGATAATGATTTTATTTCAAATGAAATTCTAGGACACCACACATATAATTTCAATCATTGGGTGGCCAGCAAAGTCATGATGCATTTTTGCATAGAAAAGCATAGACAGTATGTCATGACTTCTCTGCACACCTAACATTTGCTATTTTTAATTATTTACACCTCTATTCCTTCATTACTGTAAATAGCCTAATGGATCACACACACAGACAGGTATAAGAATGTATATAACTATATTTATATATATAAATATATATCATATATTTAATATGTTATGTATCATTTATACTTGTATCTAATATATGTAAATAAAATATATATTTATATGTAGTATATCTGTATATAAATATCTAAAGGATATAAGTGATAAAGAATCAAATTCATTTTGTTGTTTATGAAAAAAGTAAGTATGTATGGAACCAGCAGATGGCATAATGGTTATGTTGCTGGTCTCCCATGTAGTCAACCACTGTTTGAGTCCCAGACTCGGCGGCTTAAAACTCATGCCGGGCACACCCATGCTTGCCCAAGATCCCAACAGCAGCATGGAGGAGAAGGGGTTATCACTGAGCATCAGTTACCTTAGTTTGCTAGTTTGTCCCAGTGTGTTAGTGTACTTAGTGTGTCAGTGTGCTTATTGTTTGTATATATAATATATAACATATATATTTATATATCATCTATTACATAATATCTCATTTATAAATACATTACGTAATATAGAATTTATTTCTATTCTTATATTCTTTGTTTATATTTAGTATGTATCTAATGGATTGCTATAGGTCCCACAGAATTTCTCTTTGCTATATCATTTTCTTCTAATTTTACATTCATAATTTAAAAGTTCTGACAGATAACTAAATAAGGCATGCAAATCAAATGTCACCAAGGGAGGTCAAAGATGGGAGGACGAGGGCTGTCTTAGCAGCCCTTGCAGCCTAAACAATGTCCTCCTCAACTGTTCTAATCGAGAGAGCCTACACATGTTTAAATTTAAGAGCAATATAAAAGAATAAAGAATAGTTTGCTAGCCAATTTGATTTTTAAATGATAGTAACACAGTCTAATAACAACAGCGTACATCAGACTGACATGGGAAACCTACCATAGGCTGTCTTAGCAGCCCTTGCAGCCTAAACAATGTCCTCAACTGTTCTAATCGAGAGAGCCTACACATGTTTAAATTTAAGAGCAATATAAAAGAATAAAGAATAGTTTGCTAGCCAATTTGATTTTTAAATGATAGTAACACAGTCTAATAACAACAGCGTACATCAGACTGACATGGGAAACCTACCATAGCCCATTTCTCCTACAGTTTTTCTGGGTCCTTCTCTGTCTTCTTTCTTCTTTCTTTATCTTTTCTCCTCCCTCCCCTGGTTGGGTTCTACCCAGGTAGAAATATATAAGCATTTTTTTTAAAAGAGAAATTTTTGCTATGGGGCATACGTACTTGCCACAGAGACAGACAGTGAGAAATCACCCCCCAGGAACAATGGTGACACCATAATCTCTTCTCCTCCATTTTCCTCTTGGGATTTTGGGCATGCATGCAAGCTAGCCTGGCGTGAGTTTTAAGTCACCAGGTCCAGGACTTGAATGAACCACAGTTGACTACGTGGAGTCCAGCGATCTAACCATTATGTCATCTGCTGGTCACCCCCAGGTATATTTTTATCCCCACCACCTCACACCCTCTCTGTGATACTGCTCTAATCACATCTAATTGATTTTCGTTTCCAGTGCATCTTGGTTCCAAATAAAACAAATTTACAAGATTGCACTATATCCTTGTAGATAAGTCACACACACTCGCAGACTCAGTATGGAGTACAGCCAAGGAACAGAGATGACCACTAATGGAAAAAAGATCGACTTCATTTGTTCCCCGCCCCTACAACCGGGAAAGCTTTCTCTGCCTGCCTACCACATGTTTTTATTCCCTACAGACTGCTCTTACAAGAAAGAGCTCTGAACTACAGAGAACACGGCCCTAGTCCCAGAGTAAGTTCCCAGACAGGAACCATGACTTATACTTGTTCGCTAGGAGCCTGGGACCATGCCTTGCACCGGATGGGACAAAGCACATCCTTGTTGAATTACTGAATTACTGAATCAATGCAAATGGAAACAACTGAGGGCGGAAAAGGACTCAGAAAAAACTGAAAGAATACAGCAAAAAAGAGAAAGGAAAGAAACAGGAGAAAAATAAGAAAAGGAGAAAGAACAGAGAAAAAATGTGTTGTGGGGCTGGCCCCATAGCCTTGTTAAGAGAGCCAAATGTAGTTAGAACCCCAGCTCCAATAGCTTGAAAAAATACGCCAAGCACTTATGTGGGTGTGCCTAAAATCCTGACAACGTGGAGAAATGGAGAAGGGACTATGGTGTGACCAAGCCCCAAGGCTTTCTGCCTTGCCCCCATAAAAGGCAATTAAAAAAAAGAATCGTGGGGACCAGCAGTGGCATAGTGATTAAGGCACTGGACTCCCACAGGGTGAACTACAGTTTGAGTCACAGACCTGGCAGCCTGAAACTCACAGTGGGTGTATGTGCATGCCCAAAGTCCCAAGAGGAGAACGGAGAAGGAACTGTGGTGTGGCCATCCTCCTTAGAGGGTGGTTTCTCCCCTTCTTCCTGTTTATCTCTCCAGCAGGGGCATGCATCCTCTACCAAAAAACTTTCAAAAACTAAATAAAAATAACTTGTGAAGGCAAATTTTTAAAAAATTTATTTTATTTAACTTTATTTGTTTACTTATTTTTTAAAAAAATGACCAGAGAGGGACAGAGAAAGTGAGCAAACAAGCAGCCAGGTCTGGGACTTGAACTGCAGTCGGCCATGTGGGAGTCCAGCACCTTCAACTACCATGCCACCTGCCGGCTCCCCTGCAATTGTTTTTGTTAGAGTGATATATAAGACTATTTATTAAAACTGAGAACTGTTGAAGTCACAGATATATATCTAATCCGCAGTTATCAATATACATCTTTAAACAGTTATTACAAGCCCCTTAAAACATCTTTAAAATTATCTCCCCACTCTTGATAGTCACAGTATAGTTTCTGACAGCATTATCTATCAGACAGAGATTCCAGGGTCCCACTTCAACCTACAATATTCTGGGTAATTTATGCACATTTAAATGTGAGGAACACACCTTACACCATTGGGTTCTTTCTGTTGAGCTGAACCATGGGTTTTATTTAAATGGGCCAGTAGCTGAGACTTGAGAAAATCTTTGAATAGCATGGAAGGAACAATTACAATGAGATTTGACCTTCACCCTTCTGGTGAAGTTATTAATTACAGAGTAATCTAGCCTAATAAGCATATCACAAAACTTAAGAATTAGTCATAAAAATATATGATTAAAGAAATTGAGCTGTAGGTCAGTAACATTCTCAAAAACTCATTTTTATCCCATGCCTAGCACAGGGCTCGGTATGATACATGTGACCAATGTTTTCTGAAATAACAAAATTAATGAATCTTTAAAATTCAGAGATACTAAAGGCTGAAATAATCTTGGAGTCATCTGGTCCGACAATCTCATTTTAAAGATGAGCAAACTAGAAATTGTAAGGGATGCAAAAAGCAAGAAAGCTACCAGAACTAGAATACGGTGGAACTCATATTTTAATTCCCTTTTTCTTCCTTTCACAGGAAAGTACTAAAAAGGGGCTCCTAGACTGCAATGATACCAGCTCTTAATAAGTAAGAGGGTGGGCCAGCAGGTGGTGTGGAGTTTGGGGCGCTGTACTCCCACATGGATGACAGCAGTTCAAGTCCCAGACCTGGTGACTTGGGAATCCCCTTCCATATGTATTGTGGGTCCCTAGAGTCCCACAGGAGGAGAATGAAGGAGAAGGGACTTGTCCTCCCCACTGGGGGGGGGTGTTTTCTCACTTTCCCTCTCTCTGTCTCAATCAGTGCAGCAAACGCCCTATGGCAAAAATCTTTAAAAAAAAAAAAAAAAGTGAAAGTGTTAAAAAAAAAAAAAAAAAAAAGTGCCTAGCACTAGGAAGAAAACACAAGCTAGAGTAAATAAGCCCGGATAAGCATCTTTCTAAGCCTAATATGTTTTTGAGAGGCCAGTTAAATTAATCGTTTTAATCTGCGGTAAAATTAACCAAAAGGATTCTCAGAAAAAGTAACAGGAGCTGTATGAAAATGTTACAAACCAAGGCAGACTGCACATAACTAACTTAAACCTCCACGGGCTTATTTCCTGTGAAGTATGACCTCCTGGGATAAGTTTTACTGCAGTGTTCATTACCAGATGACTTTTGGTTTTAAGAGAAGCCAAGGGCAAGTTGGAAATGCGATTCTTAACCAAATATTAAGAGGGGGGGAAAAAAACAACTGGGGCTGTTTCCCATTCCTGTTTGTAATCAACATGCAGATTTGCGGAGGAAACACACCACTCTTCTCTTAGCACAAACAGAGAGACCCGGTCACGTCCTCAAAACACACGACACACCAACTCCACAGCCGGATCCAGCTGGGCTGCACGCGAGCCAGGAATTTATTCTAAGAGCAGACAGCTCCAAACAGCGAGCGCAAGATGAACCAGATTTCAATCACAAAAAGGGTGTGCCCTTTCTTTCTTTTTCTCTCTCTCTCTCTTTTTTTTTCTTCCTTCTTCCAACTTTCAACAAGCAGGAGCCTTTGAAGCAGTCTTGGAGAGAAAACCCTTTCGGGACGATCGTACTCCGAGCTACCGGGTAGACGGGCTCTCACAGCCGAGACCAGAGGGAAAGGGCCAGTCCCGAACCTGGGGAGGCCGGCCCGCGAGTGATTCCGCAGTAACTCGGGGTTCGCGCGCCCGGCCCGGAGGGCAACGCCCAGCGCGCCCCACGGCCTCCGCGCGGGCCGGTCCGCCCTGAA
>NW_006205995.1:1312228-1329529 GCF_000334495.1 Tupaia belangeri chinensis
CGACTGCCTCCCAGGGAGTAGCCGGATCCACCCGCCAGCGGTTCCCCCAACTCCACCGCGCTGTCGGTGCGGCTGGTTCCCCCCTCGGCCGCCGCCGCGCGTGCGCACGCCCGGGTCGCGGGGCACCCTGGGAGTTGTAGTTCCAGTGAGATTCAGACTCAGGTCTCTAAGATGGGCAGGACGTTGGAAGGGGGCTGCGGGTACTAAGCTCAAGCCCGGACACAGACAATGCTCTCTAGTCGTGGAAATACCTACCCTCGACCCCTGGGAGCTAGAAGCTGCATCTAGAGGCCCTTAAGCATAGATTTCCTAATTACTCTGACGTTTTGTAAAGAAACAGGCAAGTCTTGTACCTTTGGTTGTTAATGCCAGGACATGACTTCGGGCCCTTTAACACTGTCATGAAAGACTGATAGAAAAGTAAATAAAAGCTAAGCCCCCAGAGGGGCATAAATCAGGCGGATGTCACCCAAGGGCACGGTGACCGGTGACCGGAGTGGTTTTCTTAGGCATGCAACCAGAAATAATGTCACAGGGATTGCCCTTATCTTGATGACAGTTTCTGCCCCACCCATTCGCTACCAGGCCGTGGGGTTGGGCCAATGTAGGGGCAAGGAAAAAGCAGAAACAACCTTTCAAAGGAGGGGACTGCGAGTAGGGGAAGACAGAGTGGGAAGATCTCAGAGAACAGTTTGCTATGTATTGGATATTCAATATATATTAGTAGAGCCTGAACTCTCTCTCTCCCTCTCTCTCTTTTTTTTTTCTGAGAGAGAGATTTTCGCTATAGGGCACATACGCTCGCTGGAGAGACAGAGGGAGAAAGCAAGAAAACACCCCCCAAGGGGGATGGCCACACTGCAATCCCCTCCTCTATTCTCTCTGGATTTTGGACACATGCACACACACGCCCATGTGAGTTTTAAACTACTAGATCCAGGACTTGAACCATGGTAGACCATGTGGGAGATATAACCATGACGCCATCTGCTGGTCCAGAACCTGAATTCTTTAGCCAATTGCTCTCAGAAAGCTGCTTTCTCCAAAAATAATTGAGAAATCGATTCACACACTAAGATGCTATAGAAAATAAGATGCAACGGCCACAGATTAAATACATACCAAACAGTGGCCTAAGTAATGGCTGCTTTTTGTGCAGGGGGAGGGGACGGACACGGACATGGACGCGGATACTGACACGACACAATGATGTCCTCCCATTCATCAGTTAATTAACCACTCACTGGGAATTTTCCTGGCCTGCTCTTTGTTAGACCATCCCTGGGAGTAATGCTCAGTTTTGATACACCTTTCAAAAATGCAGCCAAGGAAGAGGGCTGAAGTGTTTGCTTAAGATACATTCCAGCTACACCCAGTGTGAGAACCACCTAATGGTTAAATGTCTCCTGCTATCGACTTCCTCTCCTCGAGCAGGGAACCCTAACTTAAATAAACACCCTGGGATTTCATGCAACTGGTACCCACTAATTCTAGCAATGAATATCACTGATGATTTGGGTATTGAAGAGAAAAACTCTTCTAAGTTGCAAATGATCTTAGAAGTCAGTCCGTTTCTATCTTGTGGCCATTCATCTTATTATCTATAGCATCTCAGTGTGACTCAGTTTCTCAAATATTCTTGAAGGTACGGCTTTCTGAGATCAGCTGCCTATAGAATTCAAATTCAGCTAATATTTATTGTATTCTTAATATATGCCAAGCACTGTGGCAGCACTTTATTAATAATATCTCACCCAATCCACAAAAGAACCCTACAAAGAATAAACTGGTATACTCTATTTCTCTTTTTGTTTTAAGAATTATTTTATTTATTTATTATTATTATTATTTTTAAACTTGCTATAGTCATCAGAAAGAGACAGAGAAAGAAAAAGAAAATGAAAAAGCAAACTTCCAGGTCTGGGGCTTGAACCACAGGGAGCCATGTGGGAGTCCAGGCCCCCAACCACCAAGCCACCTGCTAGCCTGGTATCTTCCATTTCTAAAGATGAAAATACTAAGGACAGAAAACACTAAGGTCAGAAAACTCACTGTGCACAAGATCACACAGCTAATAGTTGGAAATCCGGAACCGAAGCACAAGTATCCTGACCCAAAGTCTAGTGTGCTTTCTACTGCTGATCACAGTGACGTGTCTGTCCCTAGGTGGGTACAAAAGTGATCATGGTTTTGTGTTGTTGAAATGTGCCATTTGATATGGAATATATTCGTTTCTCTTTTTATTTTAAAATTTATTTTAGGTTTTTGCCATAGGGTGTGTGTACTCACCAGAGAGAGACAGAAGGAGGGAAAGTTAGAAATCATCTCCTAGGGAATGACCACAGCACGATCCTTTCTCCTTCACTCTCTTCTTGGGATTCTGGGCACGCACACACCTGTGCCTCTGTGACTTTCAAGCCACTGGTTCCGGGGCTCTAACCATGCCTTAATTACCATGCCATCTGCTGATCCCAGTTACATTCTTAAATAAATGCAGTTATGTCATACATCATCTTAATGCACATTTCTTTTTTTAAGAATTATTTTATTTGGGACCAGCAGTTAGTGTAATGGCTATGTAGCTGGACTCCCATGTAGTCGACTGCGGTTCAAGTCCTGGACCCTGTGGCTTTAAATCACGCCAGACGTGTGGTGCATGCCCAAGATCCCGAGAGGAGAATGGAGAAGGGATTGTAGCGTGGCCATCCCCCCCGGGTGATGTCTCTCTGTTTCTTTCTGTCTTTCTGGCGAGCGCACGCGCCCTGTAGCAAAAACCTCTCAAAAAAAAAAAAGGATTATTTTATTTAACTTTATTTATTTATTCAAATTTGACTAGAGAGGGATGGAGAAAGAGAAAGAGAGAAAGTGAAAAAGCAAGCAAGCCGCCAGGTCCAGGACTTGAACCACAGTCAGTCATGTGGGAGTCCAGTGCCCTTAACCACCAAGCCACCTGCCAGCCCCTTAATGTACATTTCTTGCTTCACGTTTTTTTTTTTTTTTTTTTTTTTTTTTTTTTTTTTTTCCCAAAATTATTTATTTTATATGTATTTTGGACCATGGAGATGATGTCAAACAAAAGCAAATTTAATTGATTTTCTTATTCAAGTTCAAAGTGGGTTATAAAGCAGCAGAGATACTTCACAATGTCAACAATGCATTGGCCCAGGAACTGCTAACGAACGTGCAGTGCAGTGGTGGCTCAAGACCCTTTGCAAAGGAGACAAGAGCCTTGAAGGTGAGGAGCACCATCAGAAGTTGACAAGGACCGATCATCAAAGCTGATCCTCTCTGAACTACATGACAGGTTGCTGAACGTCATCCATTCTATGGTCATTTAGCATCTGAAGCAAATTGGAAACATGAAATATCTCAATAAGTGAGTGCCTGCCAAGCTGACTGAAAATCAAAAAACTCATTTTAAAGGATGGTCTTCTCTGGGTCCAGCACATGGCATAATGGTTTCGCTGCTGAACTTCAACATAGTTGACCACTCTTCAAGTCCCGGACCCGGCCGCTTAAACTCACATTGGGTGGGTGTGCGTGCATGCCCAAAATCGCAAGAGGAGAAAGGGGGAGAAGGGATTGCAGCATGGCCATCTTCCGTGTGTGTGTGTGTGTGGGGGGGTGATTTCTCACTTTCTGTCTCTTGCCTCTCTGTTTCTCCAGTGAGCGCACATGCCCTATAGCAAAAATCTCTCTCTCTCTCTCTCTCAAAAAAAAAAAAAGAAGTGTGGTCTTCTCTTATTCTATGCAACAACAAACTGTCTCTCAATTGGATTGAGACGTTGGATAAAAAGTGGATTTTACACAACCAGTAATGACCAGCTCAGTAGTTGGACCAAGAAGCAGCACCAAAGCACCAAAGCACTTCCCTAAGCCAAACTTGTTCATAGTCTTTGGTGGGATCTGATCCACTGTGGCTTTCTGAATCTCAGTGTAAACCTTTACACCTGAGAAGTATGCTCAGCAAATCAATGAGCTCCTCAAAAACTGCACCACCTGCACTTGGCAAAGGTGAACAGAAAGGGCCTGATTTTCCATGGCAACGCCTGACCACACATCGCACAAACAATGCTTCAAAATTTGATCGCATTGGGGTACAAAGTTACGTTCCATCCGCTATATTCACCTGACCGTTTGCCAACCACCTACCACTTCTTCAAGCATCAGGACTTCTTGCAGGGAAAACGCTTCCACCACCAGCAGGATGCAGAAGATGTTTTTCACAAGCTCACTGAATCCTGAAGCATGGCTTTTTTATGTGACAGGAATAAACAAACTTAATTCTTATTGGCAAAAATGTGTTGGTTGTAATGGTTCCTACTTTTATTAATAAAGATGTATTTGAGCCTAGTTATAATGATATAAAACTCACAGTGTGAAATTGCAATTGCTTTTGCACTAACCTAATAAATCTTATCAAGTTCCTTAAAATAATCTGTGATCAGGTCCAAAGTATATGAAAAAAATTCTCTAACAAGGTAGACTCACATGGAAGGGTTACCAATTCGCATCCGGAAACCTCCCTGAATAAGCTAAGCTTGTGGGTCCCCATGATCCTGGTTGGCTGAGGCTGGGGTGAATCCAGAGTCTGGCAAGGATCCTGTGTCTCTGTCTCTGTTTCTGTCTCTCTGACTCGTGGAATAACTAAATAAATCTATGCAACAACAACAAAATAACATTCCTGGCCCGGCCCAGCCCTAGTGGCATGAGTGGGAGGGCACCACTGTGTGGTGGCTGAGGCCTGGGTTCCATTTCAGGCCCAACATAAACAGGCTGGATGAGGTGGAACACAACACCTGTGGTCCTAGCTCACTGAGAAGCTGGGGCAGGTGGGTCAAAACACCCCCTCTTCTCCCTCCTCCCATGCTCTCACTCATCTGAAAAAAAAAAAAAGTAGCATCTACTTTTGGATAAAACCATAAAAAATAGTATCTGGAACTAGCAGATGGCATAATGATTACACACTGGACTCCCACATGGCTGACTATGGTTCAAATCCTGACCTGGAGGCTTGAAACCATGCCAGGCGTGAGTGCATGCGTGCCCAAAATCCCAAGAGGAGACTGGAGGAGAAGGGGCTGTGGCATGGCTATCCACCCTGGAGGGGAGCACAATTTCTTGCTTTTTGTCTCTGGCAAGTGCACATACCTATAGCAAAAAATCTCTAAGAAAAAAAAAAAAAAAAAAAAAGGAGAGAGAGAGAACCTTGCCCAGTGCTTTGACTCTGGCTACAATTTGTTTTCTATATCCTCAACCCAGGATGCTTTTTCTTTTTTTTCTTTCTTTTTTTTTTTTAAGAGTTTGTTTGTTTGTTTGTTTGTTTTTTGCCTCAGGGCATCTGTGTTCCTGGGAGAGCGAGACAGTGACAGTAAGAGGGAAAGTGAGAAATCACTCCCTGACAGGATGGCCACACCAAAAACACTTCTCTATTCTCCTCCTGGAATCTTAGGCACACACACACATGTGTCTGGCCTGAGTTTCAAGCCACGGGGTCTGGGACTCAAACCGCGTTCAACCATGTCAGAGTCCAGCGACATAACCATTATGCCATCTGCTGGCCTCATCAGAATGCTTTTTGAAAAAAATACCATGGCGGGACCGGCAGATGGCGTAATGGTTATGTTTCTGGACTCCCAGATAGTCAAACACAGTTCAAGTCCTGGACCCCGCCACTTAAAACTCATGCCAGATACATGTGCGTGTGTGCCCCAAATCCCAAGAGGAGAATGGAGGAGAAGGGATTGCTGCATGGCCATCCCCTCTGGGGAGTGATTTCTCACTATCTCTATCTTTCTGGCGCATGAATGTACCCTATAACAAAACATCTCTCTTAAAAACAAAAACGAAAGAAAACAAAAAACACAGGGCCAGCAGGTGGCAATGTAGTTAAGGTGCTGGACTCCTACATGGTCAAGCACGGTCCAAGTCCCAGACCCAGCGACTTAAAACTCACATTGGGTGCATGTGTGTGTGCTGAAAATTCCGAGAGGAGAGTGGAGAAAAAGGGATTGTGGTGTGGCCATCCCCCCAGGAGGTACTTTCTCCTTTTCCCTCTCACTGTCTCTCTCCAGCGAGTGCATGCACCCCATGGCAAAAACCTTAAAAATAATAACACATCATCCCTGCTGCAGACCACTCATGGCTTCCATCATATTGTCATACTCGGACTAAACTGCAAAGCTACCCCTCCGTAATCCTCACCTGACTGCTGTATTTCCTGACACTCCCCCAACACACACCCTCTCTCTCCCTCTGCTCCAGTCCCACTGGCTCCCCCGAGGTTTCTCAGTCCTGCCAAGTGTATTCCCACCTCAACGTTCCTCCACTACCCAGGAAGACTCTTTTGGAGAAGCTCATGTCCTCATTTTAACAATGGCTCTGCTCGAATGTCAGCCCCAGAGCCTCGTTTCTGATGACCATCCGCTGCCATTCTCTCCTTCCCCTACTTGGCCTTCACGGCACTCGTTCGTACCTAATACCACATGGCTCGTGATGCAGCATAAGCTCAGAGTGGGGTGTTGTTTCCCCTTCTCCCCCTAGCATCTACAATCCTGCCTGACACACGGTAGGTATGCAATCAATATTCTCACATGATGGAATGGTGACTCCTTCCCTCCCTTTCTGCTCTCATGTTGGGACACAGAACCAGAGGGGTCACCTGCAAATGCTGGCGGGTGACCTGAGGTGGACAGAAACACCAGCTGTAAGAGCGTGGCTTACACAGAATGAGAGCCGGTGAAACTCATCCTGTAATGGAGACAGGTTCTTTTATTTAAAAACAAAAACAAACAAAACAAAACAAAACAAAAAACAACTCCGTGTCTTGCCATTGGTAGCTTATCATTAGAAAACACAATTCATGAGGGGAAGGAAAAAAAAAAAACATCTAAAATTGTATTTACACGCCTAACTGAAGAGCCACGTCCACCAAATGCCTGTGGTAGATTAAAATACTGTTCCCAAATATTTGTTTTCCCCTAGAGAAACAGACAGCCCTACCCACTGTCTCGTGACTGCGGGCTGCCCTGGAGGCATTCTCAGGCGTGGCTGCGGTGTGGACGGATGAGTTTTTCCTTCTTCCACTGAACAGTCAGAAGTGAGTGGATGGATGTGTCAGTAGGACAGTGCCAAGGGGAGCCTCGTCATTGCCGTCTCCCCTTAGCGTGCCCTTCCCCTGTACCCACAGAAAGGCATGTTCCAAATAAAGCCTGGTCCTGGAAGTCCCATGGGTCACAGTCTCAGCCACACACACAGAAGGTGCCACACAACGCTAGCGAGGGGCCCACTGAGGCTGACGCCTCACCTAGCGAAAGCTGACTGCTACCGTGCCTCAGTGTCTTTCTCTGAAGAGGATGGTCTGGCACAGAGGTGGCATGGCCCCCACACCCTGCATGGACTCCCACTTCCAATCATGGAAAACAACTGAAGTGCAATGTCGGAAGAGAACGAATTGGAGCCCTTTAGGTGAGAGATCTGAATCAGGAACAGGATACAGCTCCTGTTCGCGCTCAGGGTTTGGTTAGAGTGTTTGTTAAAATGATACTCCAACCTGCTCAGTGTATGCCAAGCCCTGCTTAGTGTTATTTGCAGCCGTCCAGCCAGAGTAACTCATAACTGGGTGTCACATGGAATCATCCTATGCAAGTGAATACCAGTGGCACTCAACAGAGAGAGAGAGGGAGAGGACAGGGAAAGGCAGCCCGGCTGGAGCTTAGGCACACCATAATTGCTTCTGCTTCTCTGTCCTGCCTGGGATCGGGGCATGCACACACACACACACACACATGTCCAGTGCGCTTTCCAAACCACCCCAGCTGGAATTCAAACCACATGGTCGACCACGTGAGACCTTGCCCCCTTAACCACTGCCCAGTTGGCCCTCAATTCAGATTTTTAAATGACAAATACTAGGTATACTAAGTATTTTCCTAGAGACTAGAATTAGGATATGATGTAACTTCTACTTATCTTTCCTTGTATTATTTAAATTTCTAGAAATATTTATTGGCTCAGAAAGGATGTACTGTTTCTTTTTCTTTTTTTTTTTTTTAAGAGAGATTTTTGCTGTAGGGCACATGCGCTTGCCAGAGAGATGGAGAGACAGAAAGAAATCACTTCCCAAAGGAGGATAGCCATACTGCAATCCCTTCTCCATTCTCCTCTCAGGATTGTGGGCACATATGCACATGGGACTGGTGCGAGTTTTAAGCTGCCGGGTCCAGGATTCGATCCATGGTTGACTACATGGGAGTCTAGCAATTAATCATTATGCTATCTGCTGGTCCCAGGATGTACTGTTTCTAAGTTATCTAGCTAATACACGCCGTCTTTATATTTGTAGTAACTGTCAACCTATTTGTCTTGTTTATCCACTTGAAGGTTAACAATTGTTTTTAATTGATTTTTAACATAACATAGGCCATTCACAATCAGCAATTAATACATTTTCGAATCCAATAATTAACATATACTTCTTAAAAAGAACCATTATTTTTTATTGAATATTATTATTATTTTAATTCCTGAGAGAGAGAAAGTAAGCTGCCAGGTCTGAGACTTGAACTGTGGTCAGCCATGTGGGAGTCCAGCACCTGAACCATCCTAGCTGCTGGCCCCTATACATTAATCCTTTAATGAAATTTTAATAAATAACTTATTTTTCACTCATATTACATCTAGAATACTAGACTGTATCTAATCAGAATATTCATATCGTAACAAATCTAAATAACATACTTTATTCATATCAGTGACACCATTGACTGATAAGATAAAACTTTATGAACCTATAAACGCCAATCATGCCAAAGTTCAAGGATGATGAAAGTAATATTGAAATAGGCATTCTGAAAGCGGAGGATTCAAGGCCTCAAGGTCAGACTTCTAGCCAAATACCAAGATTCTTTAATGTCACGTAAGAGAGAGTTAGGTTTAGGCAGGCACTTTCCACTTTTTATTCACATTAAAATTTTAGTTAACTATGACATCGAAATCTTTATCCATGCTGATGGCAATTAACTTGCATTTTCTTTATCCTATCATTTCCCAGTCCATTTTCTGGATTAAAAATAGATAACTGTTGGGACCAGAAGTTAGCGTAATGGCTATGTCGCTGGACTCCCATATAGTCAACCGTGAGTCCCGGACCCGGTGGCTTAAACTCACGCCAGGTGTGTGTGCGTGCGTGCCCAAGATCCCGAGAGGAGAATGGAGGAGAAGGGATTGCGGTGTGACCATCCCCCCTGGGGGGTGATTTCTCGCTTTCTGTCTCTCTCTGTCTCTCTGTCTTTCTGGCGAGTGCATGCGCACTATAGCGAAAATCTCTCAAAAAAAAAAAATTAAATAAAGCACTTCAAGGACAGAGTCCTGTGGTGGTTGCTAAGCTCCTCTGGTTGAAATGATCCCATGCATCAACAGTCACTTACAATCAAGGGCCCAGAAAAGCTGTTTAACCTACAGTCACTGAACGATTTAGCCACACTGCTGTACAGCCCACGTTTCCCAAGGGTGCCGTGAGACTCTGCCAAATGTCTCACTGAAATACAAACACAATGTGTTCTTTTGACCTTCCTCTCATCATTTCCCATCGCTGACTCAGAGTGAATGTTAGCTGGCTCTTAGAGAGCACTGCTTCACTTCACTGCTTACAAACTACAAAAACGAATACTATGTATGCTTCCCTAAGATTTCACGCAGGACTGGGAAGCCCAGTGGTCTACAATCCGCAGACCCTGCTCCTGGTCAGCACACCTTTGGAGTTACACACTTGCCCGATTTTCCTACATTGTCTTCCTCTTTAGGTTAACTGGGCCTAAAGCACAGCCCAAACTCATGAAAGGACAGGATGATACTTGTTTCCTACTGAGGCCCTGGGATGTGTGGCACCCTTGCTAGGGTCTGCAGCCATCTGATCGCGTCCCCTGGCTGGTGGGTAGCCAGGGCAGACGATGTTTAGAACACCATCCCCCCCCCACACACAGAGATTTTTTGCTATAGGGTGTGTGTGTGCTCACCAGAGACAGAAAGCAAGAGATCATACACATACCTCCCCCCTCCCCTGGGAGGGGATGGCCACGCTGCAATCCCTTTTCCTCCATTCTCCTCTTGGGATTTGGGGCACACTCGCACACATGTGCCGGACATGAGGTTTTTTTTTTTTTTATTATCATCATAATCTTCTTTATATTACATTGGATTACATATAACTTTACAGTGTATTACATTGCTTTTTCAAAAGGGAATGCCATGCATGTCAGTCAGTACAAAGACATTAATCTTCCCGCTTCAACATTCGATATCTTTTCTGTTTTCCCCAATCATTATTATTATTATTCTAATTATTTTTTAAAACATTCAATCGCTATTTCTCATTTTGCTTGTAAAAATACTTTGCCCATCATGAAATATTTCTCAGACCACTCCAGTTGAGAATACTCTACATGTCATCATCAACAGGTAATAAGCCATATCTGTTTCTCACTAATGTCCTGCCTCTCTATTGTTCACTTGCTATCTTTCTCTATCCTCTTCTCTTCACCTCCCCCATTCTTTCATAGCCTGGCTTACTTCACTCAGCAATAGATCCTCCATATCTGACCATTTTCTATCAAATTCCAGGGTCTTATTGTTTTTTATGGCTGAGTAGTATTTCATAGAGTATATATACCACACTTTTCCAATCCATTCATCGGTTTGTGGACATTTAGGTTGGTTCCATGTCTTGGCAATTGTGAATAATGCTGCAATAAACATTGATGTGCAAGCACTTTTCTGACAGAGCATTCTCCTGTCTTTTGGGTAAATACCCAGAAGTGGGATTGCTGGATCAAATGGTAGTTCTATTTGTAGATCTTTGAGGAACCTCCATATTGTTCTCCACAGTGGTTGAACTAGTTTACATTCCCACCAACAGTGTAGGAGGGTTCCCTTTTCACCACATCCCCGCCAACACTTATCACTTTTTATATTCTTAATCTTTGCCATTCTGACAGGGGTTAGGTGGTATCTCATTGTGGTTTTTATCTGCATCTCCTTTATGATGAGGGATGTTGAGCATTTCCTCATATGCTTTTTGGCTGTTCGTATGTCTTCCTTAGAGAGATTTTTGTTCAGCTCATTTCCCCATCTTTTAATCGGGTTAATCATTTTTTTTCGCATAAGGCACTTGAGTTCCTTATGTATTCTGGTTATCAGTCCCTTGTCTGAGGCATATTTGACAAAAATATTTTTCCATTCTGAGGGTTGTCGGTTCACACTTGTTACTGTGTGCCGGACATGAGTTTTGAGCCACTGAATCAGGGACTTGAACTGTGGTTGACCACATGGGAGTTCAGCACCTTAACTACTATGCCACCTGTTGGCCCCAGAGCACCATTTCTTAAAGCCACAGAAGAAGACCGAGTTGTCAAACTGAAGGAAGGTGGTCCAAAACAGCCAGGTCTAACTCACAGCAGACCTGAACGTCAAGGAGTCACTCCCAAAAGCAGACTGTCGGATCCTAAGGAGGTGCCCAGAAAGCAGAGCAAACACAGACCCCGGAAAGACCCACAGTCACAGGTGCCAATGAGAGGGCGGGTCAGGAGTAACCCTCCGAGTCAGCGCGATCTTGTTTGTATTTGGTTCTTGGAGTGACGAAGGAGGGCCTATCTGCCAGAACGGAATGGACAGTGAAAACAAAAACGTGAGTGAAACTCATTTAGTCCTGTTCAAATACTCGACACTGTCAGCATAAAATGGGGAACGTGGTTGGCTTTAATATCCATGGATATTTATTTATTTATGATTGCTAGGGGACATGAACCCTCTCCAGAGACAGACAGACAGAAAGGGAGACCACACTCCTCTGCAATGGGGCATGGTCATGCCACTATCCTCCTTCCTTTCTCCATCCTGTAAGGATTTGGGGCACATGCACGAGTGCCCGGCATGTTTTTCAAGACACTGGGGTCTGGATTCTCAGTGTGGTCGGCCATGCGGGATCTGGCTACCTTAAGCGCTAGGCTATGGTCTGCCCGCCATGGATATTTATTTGGATTAGAAAGAATGTAGTGTAATAGATTTCAGCAAATCAGCGGCCTACTGGCTGAGGTGCTTTGACCTCACGTGACTGTCCATGCAGTTCAAGTTCCAGAGAAACACGCCAGGTACATGTGTGTGAATGTCCAAAATTGCAAAAAAGAGAGAGAAATGGAAGAGAAAGACCACAGTGTTAACACCCCCCATGGGAGGTGCTTTTCGCCCTGCCATCTCCAGCAAGCACACGTTCCTTTTGTCCAACAAACAAAAAAAGAATTTAGGATAGTAATATGTAAATACCTTCTATTTGCTGGTACTATTCTAAGTGTTTTATATATATTAATCCTAAGATTTTTGAGTACCTGTTTAAATACTTGACACTTTCAGCCTAAAATGGAGAACGTGGCCTTAATATCATGCATATCTATTTATTTATCCTGCCAGAGGGCATGCATGCTCAGAGAGACAGAAAGAGAGGGAGAAAGCAATCTCTCCCCCAAGGGGTGTGGTCAAACCACAATCCCTTCTCCTTCACAATCCCTTCCTGAAATCCTAAGATTTTGAGCAAAACTTTAGAGTTAACATATAAAAATATAAGTAATGTTTGCTCTTTTACAGAGGAAGAATTCAAGGCTAGGCAATTTTCATGAATCCGAAACAACTTATGGGAGTGAGTGTGAACTAGGCAAGTGGACCTCCAGAGCCCATGCCTGTACCCTCTCTTCATTACAGCCCCAAAGACTGAAAGGGAGAAGCCTCTGCACCTTGGTGTAATAATACATAATGCTGTAATAGATTTCCTTGTCCAAGGGGAGGCATGGAACAGCAAATACAGAAATGAGACCTGAGTCCAGCCCTCTGTGCTTCACCACATAAAGATGGAAATTCTGGGGCTGAAAAATTGGGACAGAGTTCAGCAGAAGGGCAGGAAGTGCAGTTTTTCCTGTTTTTCCAGGGTCAAACTTTACAATGTAATTATTATTTTTAGTGTTCAGCTCTACAAATTTTTTTAAAAAAATAGTAATAATAACATAAATAAAAGTTAATGTAAAAAAAATCAAGGTAGGGAACCAGCAGTTAGCGTAATGGCTATGTCGCTGGACTCCCACGTAGTCGACTGTGGTTCGTGTCCCGGACCCAGTGGCTTAAAACTCACGCCAGGCGCGTGTGCGTGCGTGCTCAAGATCCCAAGAGGAGAATGGAGGAGAAGGGATTGCGGCGTGACCATCCCCCCGGGGGGTGATTTCTCGCTTTCTGTCTCTATGTCTCTCTCTGTCTGTCTGGCGAGCGCACGTGCCCTACAGTGAAAATCTCTCCAAAAAAAAAAAAATCAAGGTAAAGTAGTTAACACATTTATGTTATCTGTATTCCTGCTAACATGTAGTCTTAACAATTTTTTTTTAGAGAGATTTTTACTATAGGGTGCATGCGCTCATCAGAGAGACAGAGAGAGAGAGAGACAGAAAGTGAGAAATCAACCCCCAGGGGGGATGACCACAATCCCTTTTCCTCCATTCTTCTTTCAGGGTTTTGGATACACACACACACACACACACACACACACATGTCTGACATGAGTTGTTTTTTTGGGGAGAGGTTTTTTGCTATAAGGGTGTATGCGTTTGCCAGAAAGACAGAGAGAGACAGAGAGACAGAAAGCAAGACATCACCTCCTGGGGGGATGGCCACACCGCAATCCCTTCTCCTCCATTCTCCTGTCAGGATCTTGGGCATGCACGCACATGCGCCCGGTGTGAGTTTAAGCCACTGGGTCCAGGACTTGAACTGCAGTCGACCACATGGGAGTCCAGTGACATAGCCATTACGCCAACTGCTGGTCCCCTGGCATGAGTTTTAAGTCACTAGGTCTATGACTCGAAGCGTAGTTGACTGCATGGGAGTTCAGTGACCTAACTATTATATCATCTGCTGGTCCCAACAATTTTGAACTGTTTAGTGAAATGTATGTACTTTTGTTTCAATAACAAGGTCTTTTTTTTTTAGAGAGGGAGATTTTTGCTATAGGGAACATGTGCTCTCCAGACAGACCGAGAGAGACAGTGAGAGGGAAAGGAGGTGATTGTCACACTGCAATCCCTTCTTCTCTGTTCTCCTACTGGGATTTTGGGCATGCACGCACATACACCTGGTGTGAGCTTCATGCCACTGGATCCAGGACTTGAACCATGATCAGCCATGTAGAAGTCCAGTGCCTTAACCACTACACTACCTGTCTTATTTCTCTATTTAGATTTGTCTACAGCTCCTTTTCTTCACAATAAAGACACCTTAAATTCTTTCTGCAAATGTGCTTATCTAATATAAAAGCATGAAGTCAACAATTTATTTTGAAGAGACATTGCAAAAGTTAGCCAGATAAAACCAGTCCTTATTTTCACTTTGAAAGGCAAGTTTATTGTTTTCCAAGGTCCTGTACATTTTCATTTGAAAATATTCCAGACACAAATGAATACACGATCTCTTTGGAAGCAGAAAAGTCTTGATGAATTAAAGCAGATTAGTGGCCTTACCATCAGATCTGGCAGGCGAACTCCAAAGTGTCAGAAACTGCACCGATTTGGGCCAGCAGGGTCCTTATTACAGGGTAAAAGCATTCCACGCATCATACGTTTTGCTTTATCACACATTTATTTTCCATACAACGTTCGACTTTACGTTTAAAAGGCAAATTAGTCTTTCATTTTCCAATGAATCATTTGTCTAGCGCTGCTCAAAAGGTTTCAAATGAAATTGAAATCATGTAGATTTTGAAATAACTGCTTAGCCAAATACACTCATTTGCTAATATAAGCTTACACAGTTTATGAAAGTATTATTTCCTCGTTCTCTTTGAAACAGTACGGTACACAGACGGTTACACATCACAGGCATCTGAACTGGTTAGAGATTACAGAGCAGTGGCATGCAATTATCTTACAGTTTAAAATGCAATGAACAATGCTGCTTATTCGCTTTCTTTGAATAGATAAAACAGAATTAAGATAAAGGTTTAATTAAAATATAAATATCATCCCAGGTATATACGTTTCTTTTTTTTTATTATTAAAACCAAAGTGGCAGAGATAAGAATTTTAGGAATAATTTCTTTCTTAACTAAAGATTGTCGCTGGCAACATGTGCTACTCAAATAAAACTTCTTCAGAAAGTTCATTCCCTATCCATGTCATTTCACCGGCAATTCCTATCTGTCTAATACATTTCAGTTACTCACAGAAAGCTGTTTTTGTTTGTTGGTCTGTTTTAATTTGCAGGAAGGTGCATCTCAGAGTCAGACAGGGAAAGTGAGAAAGCTCCCCGGTCTATGGATATGGTCAGGCCACAATCCCATCTCCTCTATTTCTCTCGGGATGTTGGGCACATACACACACGCATCCAGCATGTTTCAGAGGCCACAGGTCCGGGACTCAAACTGCACTGTGGGCCATGTGGAATCTAACCCCCTTGACCACCACGCCACCAGCTGGCCCCACAGAAAGTTTTGTTTGAGGTTTTTGCCATGGCCCATAGAACGTTTTAATCCTGGGCCAGCTTCTTTCAATCATGCATGCACTTCTGATTGGCTTTTCTCTGTCACCCAGCCAACACATGCCCAGAAACACACACACACACACACACACACACACACACCCCTTTCAAATAAAGGTCTACCACAAACATGTTGTTTACTGTGCTATTTCTTCCTTTTTATTTCCTCCCCTCCTTCTCCACTAACTCTGAAGAGAAAAATATTCTCTATTTATCCTTTCAGAAGAGGCGGCTCGACTGGAACTATTCTGAGGACAGGAAAAGCTGCAGAAGAGGAACAGATGACCATGTGTGGAGTGCTCAGGTCTCTTCTGGATGAACTTCTGAGAAATGGAGTGGCAGTGGAGGCCTAACCTGGCCCTGCTTGGGGGCAAGGGGGCCCATTTCAGATCACAGAGTTGTCAAGTTTTAGGGCTGGAAAGGACCTTAGAGAGCATTTAACCCACTCACTTCACTTTACAGATGACATGAAGATGAGACGGATGTAGAGTCCTGCCCAGAGTCACCTACAGTTGGCATCAACTCAGTCTTGTTTTCTAAAAACACCACGTGGTATGAACGGAGCTGAACTCTTATGGGGCTGGAGGATGACGAAAGTCAAGGGACACTTATTAAGCACCTACTATGTACAAGGCACCGATGGTGCTAAAGACACGAAGATGGGTGACACACAGGGATTTAGGACCGTCCTACGAAGCCACGCGTCAATACCTCTCTTAGCAGAGAGAACACTGCGCGGGGCAGGCTGATGGTGACGAGGCAGCTGCGGCCTGGAGAACGGACCTCACACAGGTGGCCCTTCCTCTCTGTCCCTGTCAGAGCATGTGCCTGATACACAGCTGCTGGCCGGAAAACCCTCAGAGCCCTGAGGAGTCTCCTCCCACAGGCCTCGGTCATTTTCAGGCTTAGCCTCTCCCATGTCCAGCAGTAACGGAGTGCAACAGGCCCCACAGTCTCCCCTCAGTTCTTTTGCTTCCCCCTTGTGTCCAGTGTTAGACACTCTGCAAGGATTCGGACTGTGCTCCAAGGTACTATCAAAGTCACCCCAGAAAATGCCCCGGTATATAATACATATACACACATCACTGGTATATAATACCAAGCACCTTCTTAACCACCTCTTCCATGTCTGTGTGGAACGTAAAATATTTCAGTTTCCTACATCATATCCATGCTCCAATTCCCCATACTCCAAAAGAGGTGGAAGATGTCATTGCTGGTCAGAGTAAGACAGACTGAAGAGGCAGTGGCAAACATGAATGAATTGATCATAAAAAATAATCTCCCACATTTATATAGCACTTTCCAGTTTATATTGTGTTTTCTCCCGATTATCACGTTATATTCTCACCACGACTCTGTGAGGTAGTTAGTGAAGATATTATTCCCACCGTTCAGCTGGAGAACCTTGGGCTTGGGAGACCAAGTGGCTTGCCCTCCGTCACCCAGCCAAGAAAGCAGGAAGCCAAGGGTCTGTGTTTCTTGGCTCCAAACCCAGTGCTCTTAGCCTCTATAGTCTATAATTGGCAGGCAATTGAATGAATTGCCCAAGATCGTACACCTGCTAAGTGTTGGTGATGGGGTTAGGATCCAGCCTCTAATCTGCTAGTGTGGCGCCCTTCACCAAACCAACTAGCTGAGCCACTGTGCTCGGAATGACTACCAAGGAAGATGGGGTGGGGGGAAGGTCTGGTGAGCTGCTTACTCTTTTCTGGGTCTGAGTTTCGCCCTCTCTTT
>NW_006205995.1:1329560-1341328 GCF_000334495.1 Tupaia belangeri chinensis
TCCCTCTCCCTGGAGTCAACAATGAGTCCTAACCTGGCATGACCACTGCTACATGTAGTGACCTGGAGTCAGGCTACGATTGGAAACTTACAACTCCTCCTCCACCATCTACAGGCCCTTTAGGTCACTGCTGTTCGAGGCAGATGGAAGAAAGTCAAGTCAAGCAGAGGGCAGTTCTGCCATGAGACAAATTTAAACGTTTAGTTTCCGGCCTCCTACCCCACCTCAGTGAGCCAGTTCACTTTACTGGGCTCCTGAGCCACAAAGGAAGATCCGATGTATTTGCAGTCAGGGAGCAAGAAAACATAGAATATATACTTGAGGTTCTGGGTGCTTTTCTTTCCCATGCTGTTCCAGGAGGCCTGGTCTTGTGACTTTCATTCATTCAGTGGGCTCAGCCTGGGCCCTCCCAACATTCTCATACCTTTTCTTTGTAAGTGTCTGGATCCTCTAGCCCCCCCCTTTTTTTTAAGAATTATTTCTTTAATTTTATTCATTCATTCATTTACTTTTAATTTGACCAGAGAGAGAGAGAGAGAGAGAGGGAAAGTGAGAAAGCAAGCCACCAGGTCTGGGACTCGAACCCTGGTCAGCCATGTGGGGGTGTCCAGCGCCTTAACCACCACACCACCTGCTGGCCCCAGGCACAGCCAGCTTTGAGGATGGGCTGAGTAGCCAGGATATTAAGGAAAGTAAAAAGAAATTACCAATGGAAGGCAGAGCTAGGATACTTTCTCTTAGTTCTTTGCTCATTAAGATGAGAACAGCTACCACTGCATCAGTCAAGGAAGAGGAGACAGAAGCTTGAGGTGGAGGACTTAAAGCCTGACTCCAGCAGTTCTACTGCACCCAGGTGGCATACCACAGAACCCAGCGTTCACGACGCCTGCCCCGCTCAGCTTTGGTGACCCCCACAGACTTGGACTAAGGATGGTACTGACTTTGCAAAAGGGCACTCCGAAGCCTAGAAACACATCCAATGACATGCATCAAAGCTTCCCATCCTTCCTCTGTCTCCTTTGCAATGCCCAGGGAGGGCTCGAGTGCATCACATGCACGAGAAAGGCCGTCCCTGCAAATGCTTTTGTAAGTCCCAAACGGCCACGTGAGTTCCAGCAGGCAGGTGTTTAACACTGGCCTTCAGGGTGGCGCGTCTGCACCTCTGCAATGTTCTCATGGCAGTCATTCCAAGGACACTGGTTTCCCTCCGCTGGTGCCCTGCCGGGAGCTGTTTCCATCCGGAAGAGAGGCAGCTGTTCTTTGGGGCTGGTGTGCCAGTCTTCTCGTAGAGAAACTGGCTTGGAAGATTTCTGAGGTTTTAAATGGATTTGGGCTTTACTGGAAGACGAATGGTGTGCTCTGTGAGGGGCGAGCTGCACAGGACCCTCCAGGGCAGTGATTCTCTAACCCGGGCCTGCAGCAACTCTAAAGGGGCCAGGGAAGTGGGGGTGGGAGAGAGGGACCCTCTTTACTCAGTCGTCTGGCGTGAGTACTTGGTATCCGCACCACACGTATGTGCATGCAACGGGCCCTGCGAAGAGGGGAGGAGAGGGAAGGCGGGGGCTTAGTCATGCTGATGGGATTTGGTGCTGGGACAATAAAAGGATTTCTAGGCTACTCACACCTTCCTAAGAGTCAACTGGTAATGTGGCTCCGAAATGGGGGTGGGTGGCGACAAACTGCGAACTCCAGGGAGTCCTTTCACACCTAACTGGGGCATGAGCAACTCTAAAAAGGGCAAGGGAGCAGGGACCTGGAGACAGCGTCTCCCTTCAATCAGTTGTCCAGATGTAGCCAAATACCTGGTTAGATATTTGACGACCACACACACACACACACACACACACACACACACACACCACTGACGGACATTATGCTCTCCAGAGATGAAAGTGAGGGATTTAGTCATGCTGATGAGGACAAAGGACCCTCCATTACACGCGTCAGGCCACTGAAGAGATGTGGTGTTGGACTAATTGTATGATTTCTAGACAGAATTTATTTAAAAGTCATCTTCCACAAATGCCATGAGAAGGGTTGGTGAAAGGAGCCTGCAAGTCCAGGTGAGCAGTGCCATGCCTAGTGTGGACCTGCTTAACTTTAAACGGGGAAGGGACGGGGGCCTGGGGAGAGATTATCTCCCTTCTATCAGCTGTCCAGATATTACCAAATATCTAACACTGATAAAACATATACATATAAAAATATTATATACATTATGCTCCATCACGGTGGGTAGTAAGGAATTAATTGTGCCCATGATCATGAAAAAGCTCCCATTTACACACTCTGGGGAGATGGGGAGATGAAGTCCTTGGCTAATTAAAGGGTCGATAAGCTCCCCAAAATGTACATTTGTCTCGAAGAGTTATCTTCAATATGTGACAACTCAGAGAAATGCCACCCTTTCAAGCTACTTTAATAATAAGATGAAATGATTAGTAATAAATAATTGATTTCCTAGACTCTATTACATATGACCCAAGCATTTTGCAAGCTAATAACAGTGCTATATGTTTGATAATGTGCCATTTTCTTGCTTTAATACTATCAACTACTGCTTGAAGAGCCATAATCCATTTCTGACTTTTTTTTTTGCTTGCTTGCTTTCTGCCAGTTTTTCAGCAACTACTTTAGCCTCCAGTCCACAGCACTGTGGGGCTGGCCTAGAACACTCTGAAGGACCCAAGGTTTCTTAGAGGTGAAGGCAAGAAGTGAATGAGAATAGAAAGGAAAAAGGCCATTTCAGAGACTCAGCACTTAAACGAGTCTGTAACGAAATCAAAGAGATGGAAGAAAAGACACCAAGGAAATGTTCTTCCTTTTGGCAACACGGTCACCAAAACATAGGTACACAAAGAAAAAGTACATATTTCACCCAGTGGTATGCAGATGAATGTTTACCAACCAGCAATTTGGAACACTGTCCTAATTTCTGCAGCAGTAAATACTCCCACTGTGGCCGATTCCAAGCTATTAACAAGAAGTTCCAGAACATTCTAAAGAGAGAATGGCGGCACACTATTAGGTAGTATTTCCACCTACCGATACAATAACATTGTATACATTGTATACTGATACAATAGAATACAGTTAGATAATCTCAAAAGCATAGAAAATAGTAACATGTAGCATTTTAAAATATTTATTATTTTTTTCTTTGTTAAATGGTGTGTGCTATTTAATTTTTAATAATGGCTCTGTTAAGCAACCAGTTTGCAAAATTTTTGAAAATCTAACAATCAGCATGTCTGTTCTAATTGGCTCCAATATACCACACCTAAATGGGTGAGAGGGAAGGAAAAAGAAACCCAGAACACCAACAAATAGTATTTACTATGTTTGTCTAGAGTGCTAGGGAGATATGATAGTAAATGAGTTAAAGGACTTTTAGACCTCCAAAAATGTCAGAACGTTCTGCTGCTTGTGCTCCCAAACAATATAAAAGAAATTGTCAAGAAAATGAGATGTCTCCGAGGACGTTAGAGACACAGATGTGGGTACTTACAATACAGATACATGTCTAATTTTATAAGGGCTACCCTAAACAGATTCCATGTGCTTTACAAGCTAAACCGAATAATAGAGTCATTATTTTCCCATTAACTTGTTTTACTGTTACCAAGCAACTCAGGAACACTCGGTTACTAAACCAACTGAGGATTAGACTCTCAAGCAGGAGCCTGGCTTGGCCATCTCTTCAGCTCTAAGAGTCACTAGCACCAGGATGTTTTCAATCAGAGGCTGAGAACCACAGAGAATGAGGTGGAAGGAAGGGAGGGGGATGGGAGGCAGAGAGGGAGAGGCAGTGCAGGCAGCGTCTGAGTGCTCCCTGCCAATCACAGGGCGCTGGCAGTCGGCAGAGGCCCAAGCAGTCGGCAGGGCTCCAGCCGAAGGCCGCAGGCACCTGTTTCTCGGTTTATCGGGCCACCGCTGCACTGCTGCATTGAGAGATGAACGCACCCTACAACACAGCTTCACCTCGGTTCTACTTCCACAGGCTTTGGTCTCGGTGACCAACATCTGCATGGTGATGATACGCACACTTTCCCTGATGTTTGCAAATGTCTGGATGGATGGTGCTGTGCGGGGAGAAATCTCTGTAATTAACTGGAATGTTCACATTTCATCCTGTAATCACGGTACACTAACAGTAAAGCAAGCAATGCTTCTACACTTTGCCAAACAGAGGCAATCGTGTGTATCAGACAACCGAAACCAATGGACGATTAATTCTTGTTTTGTTTAGGGATGTACTGTTTTAAAAGCCTTCCTCTTAGAAAAATGTAAAATTCTCTGTCATGTCTGGAAAACTTCAAAACAGCTCTGTAAATAGTTATCCATTAGAATCGTGCTGAAGATCCAGTTTAAGTTGAACGGTCAGTGTGCTCGTGCATTTCGCTCCTGTGAGTCTGGCTAGACACTATGTTCATGGGCTAATAAATATTTTCTATTTATTTGCTAAGGCTGTGTTACAGTGTCATAATGTTGTCTTGTTTTCTGAAGACAACACAGATCTCCAATCGGTAGGGCATGTACAGTTAGCGATTGTTTTGGAGCTCAGGGAGAATTTGTGCTACCTCGGTCCCATTTGCTTACCCAGTGAAAGATTGGCAATACTAACTTCTCGTGTGGTCGGCAGAACACGATGAATTCAGCCTAACTCAAAGCTATGCATGTAAACAGAGGTAGGCCTCTACTATAATCACAGTTACAAACACATATGCTATACTAAATTGCTTTCAGTGATTAAAAAAAAAAAGTTCATGTTAGAAAGCAAGACAAGCCAGTAAGAAAGGGATTAAAATCACTTTGATCGCTATCACTGCCTCAAACCTGCTTCAGACCATTTGTGCAAGTTGCCAGAAGTGCCCACAAGTAAATAAAACAACTATATATATTTTAAAATCCAAGATAAATAAGTAGTGCTAAGAAAGAAGAGCAATTAAATAATTGGTCGTGTGGTTAACGGAAATGGACAACCTTTGATACGATGGTCCCGGTGAAGAAGAAGGGCTTCTGTCTGTGTTTCAGTGGCTGCCGTGGGGAAACTTCACCTCTTCCTGTGAAAGTTTACCATTGGTCTCCTTCAACTCTTTTCTTACGAACTAGGTAAGAAAGAAAAGTTTGAAAAAGACAAACTGAAGGAAAAAAATTCCTTACAATTTGGACCAGCAAACGTTACTCACACAAAACAGCAATCCCTCACACATGAAGATAACAAGAATAGTAAATTTCACTACCCAATTAAGCACGGTAATAAATGGGAATGGTCAAATAACCTGGTGTCTGTGGTCATTTACATTTCAATAAAGCTATGTCTGATAGGAACTTCAAATACTAGAATGTTTCTATTTCTGTGGAATAGAAGGTTCAGAATAGATGCATGAAATAGTGAGCTTCTAAATATGTCCATGGTCGTTTAGAACATCTCAACCACGAACTGGCTTAAATTCCCCGGTTAACATAATCACCATCTATGACTTCTGATCTTGGCTTGAAGACCGGGAGGAGATGCAGACAGAAGTCAAAGTTTCTAAACCTCTTCTAGATGAAAACACCTGGTATCAATCTTCAAGGAAGGTGTGATTAGATAGCAAGCACACCCAGAGATCAGGTTCCCCCCAACGGCTCCTTAGGATAAAGAAGTTGCCCAGACGACCAGGTGCCCAGTGTCTGCAACCCTCTTCTCTGTTCAACTTCACACCTGCAGGCTCTTCTGCTCGCTACTGGAACGTTCCCGGATTTGGCCAAAAAGCACCCAGGCTGTGGTCCTGCCCTGGCTCTCCACTTTACCTAGTCCAGCCTGCTCCTGCCCAGGTTGTGGGAAACAGACAAAGCTGATCTTCACACGTTGCCACTCTCCAGCTCACGACGACCCCTCATTTACTCCAAGCCCCTTATTCTCCCTGTTTTTCTTTGGCCTTTGAGTTGTCGCAGAGCCACTAGGTCTTTTCTAGGTGTTTTCTGACTTCTGCCTCCACTCTTCCTAAAGCTGGGTTTTCCTCGGCCTCCCCTGTGCACTCCACGGGTAAGCACCGTCATATGCCTGGTCAGCCTCCTGATGTCACACACTGCACCTGGCTGGGCCTCAAGGTCTTGTCTCAGCATGTCTGCGGAGAGAACTGAACCTTTCCTTGTCCCTCCTGTCCTGTCTAGCATGTGACTCCTGTGGCCAGCGGTGTTCGTGGAGGAACACCTTGTCCAGCTCTGCTGTCTAAGGTCTGGCATTCTGTCCCTGGATCTCAAATTGGGGACCGAAGCCTGCTCTTGGTGGACTGGGTGCTTGCTAAAAGAACTGTCTCGCAGATGGCACTTTGTCATAGTAACTGAGATGTCCTCAGAAGAGGGAGGAGGTCAGGAAATACCTTCCTAATTTGTTTCATCCTTTGTGCTGTAGTTGAACAGGACATATCCCATCTCATCCTGACAGAAGAAAGGGCACAGATCCTCAGCAGAAAGTCGCAGCAGGAAAAACTGAAGATGGCATAACTGAGTTTAACATCCATAACGTAGTTCCATTGGTTTATTTCACATGTCATGTACCAAAATGCCAGACATACCCATTTTAAAAAATGATTGAAGTATTTGGATAATGTGTGTGTGTGGTCTAGTCTTCTTCTTTGTGTATATTTATTTACAGGCTTTTGCCACAGGGCACACAGGTGCTCACTGGACAGAGACAGAAAGACAATGTGAAGGAAAGTTAGAAATTACCCCCGGGGGAATGGCCATGCCTCAATCACTTCTTCATTCTCCTCCTAGGATTTTGGACAAGCACACACATGTGCCCAGCATGATTTTCAAGCTGCGCAGTCCAGAATTCAAACCACAGTGAGCCATGTGGGAGTCCAGCGCCTTAACCACCATGCCACCTGCTAGTCCCTCTTTTTTACTTCTTATTCATATTTAATCATTGTACATCTTTACAGCACATAGCATGGTTTTTTTCTTTTTGAAAGGTTTTTGCCTTAGGGCAAGTGTGCTTGTGTGGGGGGGAAAGAGAGAGAGGGAAAGTGAGAAATCACCTTTCAGGGGAATGGCTACACTATAATCCCTTCTCCTCCATTTTCCTCCTGGGATTTTGGGCGTGCCTGCACACGCACCTGGTGTGATTTCAAGCCACCAGGTCTGGATGGTTCGAACCATAGCCGACTATGTGGGAGTCCAGCAATGTAAACACTGCCATCTGCTGGCCCCCCACAGTATGGGTTTTAAAGTATGCATATAGTATGTGATGATCAAATCAAGGATATTACCATACACATAATTTTCAACAGAAAACTTTGTTCTTCCGTCTGTTAAATATTTCTCCCCTGGGAAACAGCAGTTAGCATAATGGCTATGTCCCTGGAATCCCATGTAGTCAACTGCAGTTTGAGTCTCGGACCGAGTGGCTTAAAGTCACGCCGGGCGCATGTGCGTGCATGCCCAAGATCCCAAGAGGAGAATGGAGGAGAAGGGATTGCGGCGTGGCCATCCTCCCTGGAGGGTGATTTCTCGCTTTCTGTCTCTCTGTCTCTCTCTGTCTGTCTGGCGAGCGCACGCACCCTATAGCAAAAACCTCTCAAAAAAAAAAAAAATTTCTCCCCGCCCTCCTCCCTCCTACCCTCTACTATCCACTCCTCTCCCACAGACTCTGGTATCTTCACTCATCCTCTCTACTTTAGATCTTTCAAGTTCTGCCATTGAGTGCAGATAATTGGTATATGCTGAGCAGGGATATACAGTGTTTGTCTTCTAAAATATGCCTTACTTTACTTAGCATTACACCTTCTGTATTCACCCACTTTGTATCAATGACAGGGTTTCATTGTTCCCTATGACTAATAGTCCCTAGTGTCCATATGAAACATTTCTTCAACCCCACCATCAGTTCTTGGGCACTGAGGTTGATTCCATGTCTTAGCAATTGTGAATAATGCTGCAATAAATGGATGTTCAAGTGTTTTTCCAACTAAGTATTTTCCCACATTTTGGGTAAATTCCAAGGAGTGAGATTAATGGGTCATATGGACATAAAATTAAACCTAAGAACCAAAGCACAAAGGACTAGCACAGGTAAACCGGGAATATCCCTATATCCACCTTCTGGGGCAGATAACAACGGAGGGAGTACATGTAAGAAATAAGCAGCTGCTGCTGCAGGGAAACCATGCAAAAATAAAAGGCAGGCTGGGAAAAAGAGTGAACAGTTCTTTTTGAGAAAATGTTCAGTGAAGCCCTGAGGACCACAAGGAGGCCTATGATCACATAATACTATGCTTTAAAAAAAAATTATTTTATTCATGTTTATCCATTCATTTTATTTTAAATTTCATTTTAATTTGACCAGAAACACACACACACATACACACACACACAGAGAAAGCAATCCACCAGGTCCGTGACTTGAACCGTGGTCAGCCACGTGGGAATGTCCAGCGCCTTAACCACTACTGTGCTTTTGATGGGAGACCGAGAAGTGCCAAAGGCCAGCAGGATGGTGTCTGTGAGATGTATCAAAAGTGGAAAAATGAATGCTCTCCTACTTCTCTAGCGGTTAACAGCACAGATTACTGTTGTCTTACCCAGGTCATTATTCTTTGTGATGGCAGCTGCCACCCTTGTTCGTGGCCCTTGCTTGGTAAACTGGTAACCAAACTTGAGAATCCTTGAGTTCTCTTCCAGCATCTGGGCAATTTCCATCTCCACAGCGGTTCCCAGCTGTTGCCTCTGATTGCAGACACACACACACACACAGAGTGGCCAAGAAGAAAGAGGAAACAGTTATTTATGTAGGAAAGACACATGGTTACTTGCTGGGCAAAAAGGCCAAGGGGTAAGTGTCTCAAATTGAAAGGGACAGCATCACTCGAGAAGTCCTCTCCCACGGTCAGGTGGGTCCTGCTCATGTCTAGAAGCAAAATTCAACTCCATAGACAGCTGAACCTGCAGGTATTCTGCACTGAAAAAGCTAAGCACATCACCTACGAAGGAAAGGATGATTCCCGAGGTTCATTTAAAGCAAAACTATTATTTGGTGTTTCTAATTCACCCCAGTATATATGGTTGAGGCAAAGAATGGGGCTTTTAAAAATATTTATTTCATTTTATTTATTAGTATTATTTTTAAACTTGACCAGAGAGAGAAAGAGGGAGGGATAGAGAAAGAGAGGGGAAGTGAGAAAGCAAGCCGCCAGGTCAAGGACTTGAACCATGGCTGACCATGTAGGAGTCCAGTGCCTTCACCACCACACCACCTGCTGCCCCCCAAAGAACATTTTTAATAGTGGAGATGCCTTATAGCAATCAATTCAATTATGGATGCTCCTCAATTTATAATGGGGTTACAATACACTACAATAAGCACATCATAAGTTGAAAATATAGTAAGTCAAAAATGCGAGTTTTGCAGACACGATGGGAAAACAGAATATACAGAAACGCTGGCACACAGGACATTACGGAGTGCCGGGTGTTTTCCCTAGTAATTACGTGGCTAACTGGGAAGTGCAGCTCCCTGTCATGAGAGAGTATCTTACCCATAGTGCTAGCCCCAGAAAAGATCAAAATTCCAACTTGAACTACAGTTTCTACTGAATACGTATTGCTCCCACACTACAGGGATGTTGAAAGATCATAAATTGAACCATTGTAAGTCAGCGACCATCTTTACTGAACGTTCTGTTGTAGAATCTAAATTCATAAACAAAGTTCATCAACTAACAGGCTATTCTCTCTCAGCAGTGTCTCTCTAGGAGATCTGGAAGAGGCTTCAGTGTGGTATGAACCATGGTCACGTCAGATGAATTACCAAGCACTGTAGGAGTTACTGCACTACAGAAAATTCCCCAAACTGTTTAAGTTGGTGGCAAGAGGTTCTTTTATTTATTTATTTTTAATTCAAGGCACAGAATAAAGAAAATGTTGCTTTAAATGGGAGCATGAAAGTATAAACATTTAAAATGAAAGAGACAGTAATAATTAAATAAATAATTCTAAAAAGCACCCCCAAAATTACAGAAACAAAGCCCATCCTAGTTAGTTGCTGACTTAATAGTCATTTAATTTTTTAAATAAAATGTACTTTAAATAAAGATGCCTTTTTTTATTTTAAAGGAAGTTTTATTTTTTTATTTATTATTTTAATTATTTTTAAATTTGCTATAGGACACGTGCACTCACCAGAGAGAGACAAAGAAAGAGAAAGCCAGGTTTGGGACTTGAACCACAGTTGGCCATGTGGGAGTCCAGCACCTTAACTACCATGCCACCTGCTGGCCTCTGTATTTATTTTTTTCTAGAATTTTAAATTTAATTTTATTATTATTATTATTATTTAATTTGCTATGGGACACGTGTGTGCAACAGAGAGAGAGAGAGAGAGAGAGAGAGAGAGAGAGAAAAAAGAGAGAGAGAGAGAGAGAGAGAAAATAAGCTGCCAGGCCCGGGATTTGAACCACAGTTGGCCATGTGGGAGTCCAGCACCTCAACTACCATGCTACTTGCTGGTTCCAACCTTGTATGTCTTTTTAAAGAAACTACCAATCCATACCATTTACTCATTTTCCCATCAGTTTTAAGATTCCTATTTTGTGATTGATTTGTAAGTTTCTTACATATTAGGAAATTAGCCTTTTGTCCAATGTGCTAAAAAACACTTTGCTCATTTTATGTATTGACATTTTGATTAAAGATTTTTTTCACTTCCATATGGTCAAAATTATCAATCTTCCAAGCTGGATGTCATATTTAGGAAGTCTCTCTACTCCTCATTTATTCCACTTAGTTATTTACTTAAAATATTTTCATATTTAAAACTTCATTTCATCTGGAACAACTTACTTTGTTCCAAAATACCAGCCAAAGGACCTATTTTCTTTTTCTTTGTTCTCGCCTAATTTGAAGTACTGATACATCACTGTGAAATTCTCAGGTGGACTCAGGTCTGTTTCCAGAATCTACTCTATTACCTTGCCAGTCTGTTTCTGAGCGAATACCAGGCAATTCTGATTATATTAGAAATATAGTGAGCTGCAGGTGGCATGGTGGTTCAAGCGCTGAACTCCCACGTGGTCAGCCACAGTTCAAGTCCCAGACCTATGGGCTTGAAACTCATGCTGGGTGCATGTGCGTGTGTGCCCAAAATCCTAAGAGGAGAGAGGAATATGGCATGGCCATTCGTTCTGGGGGGTGATTTTTCACTTTCCTTCTCTCTCTCTCTGTCTCTCTCCAGCAAACACATGCACTCTATTGCAAAAATTTTAAAAGTATATATATATATATATACCTTTAAAATTTGGAATTGAAGTATGGAATGGATGAAGAAGCATTTTACAGAGGAGCTTTGGTGTTCCGGGCAAGTCTCGATGTTTAACTCTTCGCTCCTCTCTTCTTTGTCATCCAGCAACCTGTCCAACAAGTCTCTCCCCAAGCAATGAACACAATGTGGTATTTCCGGTCAGACGATAACAGTTATAAGGTATCCACAGCGTAGAGATCAGCACTCTAAGCAATGGGTGTCTACAGGACGGAGGAGCGGCGCCTCAAGGTTTCCTGAACAACTCCAGATCGTGGCACATCTACCAGTGGGGCTGCCATGGCATAAGAACTGAGCCAAGGTCGGGAAACAGCAGTTAGCGTAATGGCTATGTCGCTGGACTCCCACATAGTTGACCGCGGTTTGCGTCCCGGACCTGGTGGGTTAAAACTCACGCCAGGCATGTGTGCGTGCGTGCCCAAGATCCCAAGAGGAGAGTGGAGGAGAAGGGATTGTGGCATGGCCA
>NW_006205995.1:1341415-1369345 GCF_000334495.1 Tupaia belangeri chinensis
AAAAAAAAAAAAAAAAAAGAAAAAGAAAAAAAAAAAAAAGAAAAAAAAAAAAAAAAGAACTGAGCCAAGGTTGAGGCTGCCCTCCGTACCTATAGCTTGCGCCCCAGGAGAGGGCCACAGTGGTGCGTTTGAGTGCTTGAGTCGGGCAATGCGCAGCGTCAACGCAATGGTCACGTTACCCCAACAGACACATTCCCAGGTTCCCGGGTCCCTCCTTGGCAAGCAGCTGGCTGTTTTCTCAGTAGTCTAAATTTTGCTCAGCACTCTTATTGTTGCTTTGTTTTCCAATAAAAGGCAAATCCATACTTAGTGCTCCTTGATTTGAACACTCTATTTATACAGATGTCAACTGTGATTTCATAAGGGGTTTTTCTCTATTGTGTACCGAATCTCGGGTGATAATTTGGCAAAGGAGTAAAACAGAAACGACGTCCCCTTTTATACAAACCAGGCATATAATCTGGTGTGGAAAAATAGAAAGCATGAATAATAGAATGATTGATAGGCTTTATTTTTGGCTTGTGTCATGGGGAGGAGCGGCATGCCAACAGTTATATAAAGGATTTAGAAGTTGAAGAAAATTCTATCGGGAAGGGGGCATATGAAAGAAAGGGAAAAGTAACGTAGCATGCATGGGCCTTGTTTCTTTCTCAGCTAGGATTTTTCTTTTTATTTTCTTCCTTTTTCTTTTTCCTTCTTTCTGTTTTGAGGCCTTCTATATTACATAAACTGGACAAAAAAATGCACATCACTTTTTTTCTTTTATAATGTGGATGTATTTAAATCGGTAAATACAAAGGGAAAAATAAAACAAAAAGGTTAATCAGCTATGTTTTCAAATCACCTTCTTTCCTTTTTTTTTTTTTTTTAGGGTTTTCAAATCCCCTTCTTTCCTTTTTTTTTTTTTTTTGAGAGGTTTTTGCTATAGGGCGCATGCGCTCGCCAGACAGAGAGAGACAGAGAGACAGAAAGCGAGAAATCACCCCCCAGGGGCATGGCCACACCGCAATCCCTTCTCCTCCATTCTTCTTTCGGGATCTTAGGCATGCACGCACACGCGCCCGGCATGAGTTTAAGCCACCAGGTCTGGGACGTGAACCGCGGTCGACTACATGGGAGTCCAGCGACATAGCCATTACGCTAACTGCTGGTCCCTCTTTCCTTTTTTAATAAAGTGACCTTTTTTATTAACTCCAAGTTATTTAGCAGTTGTGCATCTGTTTTATTCATTGACCCGTAGACTGTAACCTCAGTTATGCACGTTCTTCAGTATGCACCACTGATGGTTCTTCTCACGGGGGCTCCTGATCAGACCACTTCCCAGGTATCTGAAGCCTAGCCACAGAAGGCCGCCCCCAGCACCCTCCACCCCCCGCTTCCCTACTGCCTCCCCGCCAGTGCGGCTGTAGATGCCAGGTGCTAGGCTGGTCTAGGTGTCTGGGCCTGCCCAAGGGCACTCTTAGAGATCATTTTATGACAAACCCGTCACTATATGGATGAGGAAACTGAGGTTACAGTCTATGGGTCAATGACCAAAATTTGCATGTAAGACAAGTTTTGACTCTGAATTTCCTCATTCTTGGAGTAAGCAAATACTTTTTTCCAATCGCTGTAAAAAATTTTAATCTTCCTCTTTGTCACCAGTGAGTAAACAAGTCATTCCAGGAGCATATCGAGGACTAAAGTTAGAAAATTTTGCAAATCCATTCTTAGATGACTGAGGAGGGATAAAGAGGTTGATGTAGAGGGGATTTAAAAGAGCCAGTTCAAAGAGCAAGTTCAGATTTTGTATTTAATGGTTTGTCTCATATGCATTTTTGGGGGGGAGGAGAGTATTTTTGCTATAGGGCATGTGCACTTGCCAGAAAGACAGAAGGACAGAGACCGAAAGCGAGAAATCACCCCCCAGGGGGATGGCCACACCACAATCCCTTCTCCTTCATTCTCCTTTTGGGATCTTGGGCACGCATGCACACATGCCCAGCGTGAGTTTAAGCCACCAGGTCCAGGACTTGAACCACGGTCAACTACATGGGAGTCCAGCGATGTAGCCATTACACCAACTGCTGGCCCCTCATATGCATATTTTTAAAAGCAGCTTTGTTCTACATTTTTAGGATTCTAGCTCATTCACGAGGTGTGGGGTTGCCAGATTTGGCAAGTCAAACTACAGGACACTGAATTAAGTTTGACTTTCAGAGAAACACAATTTTCAGTATCAGGAGGTCCCATACAATATTTATGGGACCTCCCGATAATAAAGAATTATGCACTGTTTATCTGAAAGTCAAATTTAACTGTATTTTATCCAGCAACAGTAAGTAGGTAGTATCTTGTAAGGGTCCAGGAAACGTGTGTCTGTGACACAACTTTAGAGATGGCGCTTCTCAATGGCCTTAATTAATGCGAAAATCTGAATATACTTTGGAACAAGGTATGCACTTCTGTCTTCGACGGCCTGGGAATACCTTTTAGGAGCCCACTGAACATCACCCTGATGCTAGTCTATTTCACAGCTATCCCTGAGCTACAACTTTCTTCACTCCTTCTCTATTTCTCTAGCTTACTTCCCAACCACCCCCCCACACACACCATATGCAACCCCCTACCCCTGTTTTTTTTTGCCATAGGGTGCTTACACTCACCAGGGAGAGACAGAGAGAGAGGAAAGTGAGAAATGACCTCTCATGGGGATGGCCTCGCTACAATCCCTTCTCCGTTCTCCTCTTCGGATTGTGGGCACGCACAGGCGCCCAGCATGATTTTCAAGCTGCCAAGTCTAGGACTTGAACTGTGGTCGACCATGTGTGATCCAAGACCCTAACTAGCATACCACCTGCTGGTCCCAGATGCTTTTTATCTTTTTAATTACATATTTATTTGTTGTGATTTTTAACCTGCTGGGTCTGGGCCTTGAATCGTGGTCAGCCATATGAGAATCCAGCACCTTAACCACCACGCCACCTGCTGTCCTCTAAGATGCATTTTTTTTTAACTTAACGCAGCAGGATGCACAGCACTGAGCTTCCCTGGTGTGCGGGAACACATGTGGTGCATGCCCAAGGTGCCCTCTGCACTTCTGCAGTGGGGGAAGCTGTTTTGGTGCTGCATCCCTTGTGGAGGAGAGTCACCGCCAAACCATCTTTCTGGTGGGGTTTTCTTCCTCCTCTGGCAACAGGTGTTGGGGTCCAGGGCCAGAAGGCCTGCCCTGAAACAGTCAGCTTGTGCTGGTCAGCAGAGAGGGAGCGCAGAAGCTCCGTGAGAACTCCCCGGGGCCTCCAGGCTTACGCAGTGGTCCTGGGTGTGACTCCAGGGCTTTATCAGATCTGAGAGTCTGGACCAGGGCACAGCCTAGATGCCGTCCCCAGATGTGTAATATTCCTGGATAGTCATTGCCCCGAACGTCCCTTCCCCTGGGACTCAGGAATGGCCACCCCAGAAGCCTCCCTGGTCCCTCTCTTTCTGGTTCACTCCAGAGCCCTTTCTTCTCCTGACACGTATCTCGATCCCTCAGACTCGCTGATCCCCACCGCTCACATGTCCCTGTAGCCACAGGAGCAAGGTGCCGCCTCACACTGATGGCTGAGAGTTGCCATCGGTGGCAGGAGCCAGCTGAAGCCACAAAGCAACTGAAGGAACGCAGGCTGGTGCTGGTAGAAGGAAGTCTCAGGAGCCAGCAGGTGAAGTGGTGGTTAAGGTGCTGGACTCTCACAGAGCTGACCACAGTTCAAGTCCCAGGCCTGGCAGCTTGAAAATCACACCGGGTACATGTGCGTGTGTGCCCAAAGTTCTGAGAGGACAGTGTTAGGGAAGAGATTGTGCTGTATCTGTCTTCCCGGGGTCAGGGGTGGGGGTGATTTCTCACTATCCACCCTCCCTCTCTCTTTCTCTCTCTGACTTTCTCTGGCAAGCACATACATCCTATGGCAAAACTTAAAATATTGGGGGGGGAAAAAAAAAGAAGTTTCCAAGGTGCAGGAAGCGGTGGCTCTGGGAAGAAGCACTTATGTCTTAGTGGGAACCTGGGAAGGCTGTGGCAGAGTCGAGATGTGACAGTGCTGTGGGTGCGGCCTGCTGCTCTAAGCCAGGCCATCCTCTAGAGCCCTGGCTCCTCGACACAGGCTCTCTATGGCCTGCAGCAGACTACAGGATCCCGGGTCTGCTCTCCAGGCTCGCGGCATCTCCAGCCGAGGACACGGAGCTGTAGCCCTGGGTGTGGCTGCCTGCTTTCCCCTGCTAGCCACAGTCCCGGTGAGAGAGAAGAGCACGGCAGGGACAGGCCTGGGCTGAGACTGGGCTAAGATGCAGCTGCCAACACCTCTGCCACCGCCTCCTCGCTTCCCCTGGTGCCTAACAGCCTAGGGCTGGGGGCTAGCGGCTCTTGCTGTCTCAGTCTGACCCACTGTGTGCTGCTTAATGCTAACATGTGCCCTTCCAGGGCCAGATGCACTTAGACCTTACAGGTGGTGCCAGCAGTTGGTTAGTGATTAAGGTGCTGGACTCCAACGTGGTTGACTATGGTTCGAGTCCAGGACCCCGTGGATTGAAACTCACGTCAGGCACATGTGTGTGCATGCCCAAGATCCTGAGAGGAGAATGGAGAAGGGACTGTAGCATGGCCATCCCCCCTGAAGGGTGATTTCTCACTTTCTGTCTCTCTGTCTCTCCAGTGAGCACACGTGCACTCTAGCAAAAATCTCTCCAAAGAAAGAAAGAATTTATAGGAAATCCAGAACACCACCCACGTCCTACACAGGGCTTGGTCTGCGGACCCACACCTGGCCACTTCCCCCCACCATGTGCCCTGAGTTGGCTTTGCCAGCTCTCCCTTACCTGGTTGTCGATCTTAATCTCCGTCAAGGTGTCATTTTCTCTCAGGGCCTCAACCAGGGCCAGAATCCCAGTTCCAGTGATAAAGTTGGACTCTATGTTTAGACTTTTCAAGGTCTTGTTTACTTTCAGCATATCTGCAAAAGCCTTTTTATGAAAAAAAGAAATGACCAACCATTAGGGTTTCTAAAGATTGATTTACTGAGCTCTTCACACCAAATGAAATACAGATATTCTCACAGGACATAAAGAAAACCTTCAAGGCTGGCCCTGTGTAGGGCAGTAGGTAAAGCCCTGTATGGGGGGGGGGGCAGATCTCACATGACCAACCACAGTTCAAATCCTTGCCCCGGTGGCTTGAGCAACATGCCAGGCCCATGTATGTGCGTTCCCCAAATCTTGATGGGATGGAGAAAATAACTGTAGCATGGCCATGCCCCTCAGGGGTGCTTTCTCTCTGTGTCTCTGGCAACTTCATTAAATTATACTTTGCCTCCTAGAAACAAACAAACAAAAATTTATGACTGCAATAAAAATGGTTTAGTCTAGCAGTCCAGACTTAACCATTATAAAAACTTTACCAAAAGTTGCTTGTTTGTTTTGTTTTAGATTTTTGCCATAGAGTTTGTGCGCTCACCAGAGAGAGAGACAGAGAGGGAAAGCGAGAATCAGTCCCAGAGGGGAGGGCCACACCACCATCCCTTCCCCTTCATTCTCCTCTCAGGATTTTGAGTGTGCATGCACACACGCCCAGTGTGTTTTTCAAGCTGCTGGGTCTGGGACTCAAACCAAAGAGTTGGCTGTGTGGGATCAAGCGCCTTAACCATCATGCCACCTGCTGGCCCAAAAAAGATATTTTTTAAAGATAAAAAGAATGACTGTTTCCTGCAAATAAGGACATCAATAACAAAAAGAAGGTGCAACAGGTGGCATAGTGGTTAAGGCACTGGACTCCCACAAGGCTGACTGCAGTCTGAGTCCTGGACTCGGTGGCTTGAAACTCACACCAGGCACATGTGCATGTATGCCCAAGATCCTGAGAGGAGAATGAAGGAAAAGAGACGACAGCACGGTCATCTCCCTGGGGGGTGATTTCTCACCTTCTCTCTCTCTGTCTCTCTCTGTGTCTCCAGCGAGCGCTTATGCCTTATAGCGAAAATCTCTCTCAAAAAAAAAAAAGAAAAAAAAAGAAAAGAAAAATCCACTCCTATTGGTTACCATTACTAATTTTTTTGAGAAAAGACACTTAAGAAGAATTATTTCTTCAGAGAGACAGTGAGAGACAATGGATTTTTATGCCACTACCCACCCCCAAGCTCCGCCAGTCCAGCTCGCAGGTATGGGCGTGTACAGGGAGGTCTCAGGACATGAACCTGGAACCTTCCCATATGACTCCAGCATTGCAGAGCTGCCCATTGTTGCACAACTGCTAGTCCTGAAAAAAGACACTTTCATATGAGAAAAAAAGTAGCAAGAACATAATCTCAGATTTGTCTTGTTTTTTCCCCTTTACTATATAAACGGAGTTAAACATTATCATCGATTAGCATGTGAGCACTACTTATTTAGTTGTACTATTTTGGGTCATCCATAAATCATAATTCCTTATGGAACAAAAGTCACTAGAATGGCAAACCCAGTGGAGACTTCTAGTTTGAGACAGCCGTCTGCACGTGTGCACACACACACACGCACACACACACACCTGCTTGCTCCCCTTTACTCCCAGAGGGTCCCATCAGCAGGAAAAGACTAGAACAATTACAGTGCGAGAAAACAAAACAACACGAAAGGCCCTTATCCTGAGGAATTACTGAGATACAGAAAATAAAAGGGTTGATTAGTGGAGAAATTAGCACAAAGCAAGTTGTTGCCGGACTTGGGAGAAGGAGGTCCCATCTGGGGCATGTCATTAAAGAACTGCTCTAGAAAAGGTGGGCCAGCCAGAGTGAGGGAGAGCACCACCCCTCCTTGTAGCTTCTGGAAAAAGAGCAGCTGCTGGCTCCACTGTCAAGGAAAAGCCTTCCAGGAAGGGAGAAGTGAGTGCGGGTGCTGTGATCTGAGAGCGACACTGCAGAGCCCAGGCGCCCCCAGACCTGTGCACCAGGTTCGGTGCAGGAGGAAGTGCGGGAAGGCCAGGAGTGACATCTGGGGGAGAGTTCCAGGACGCCTAGATACAAAGCTGTGATACTCACGTCCCATATATTAGCATAGTATTTACACACAACCCAGCCCACACTCTCGTACGCTTTTTTAAGAGAGATTTTGCTATAGGCTTTTAATAGTCTCTAGATTACTTAACATACGCAACACGATGGGAATGCTGTGCAAATAGTTCCCATACTATATTTCCAAAGTTTGTATCTTTTACTGCTCTTTTAAAAAATGTTTCTGGTGTACATATAGTCTATGCATATCTTTGTGGGCCACAGAATTTTTTTTTCAGGTTTTTGCTCCAGGATGAGTGTGATTGCGAGAAAGATAGAGAGAGAAAGTGAGAAATCACCCCCTGGAGGGGATGGCCATGCCATAATCCTTTCTTCTGTATTCTCTTCACGATTTGGGGCACACATGCACATGCACATACCACATTTTACAAACCTCTGGGTCCAGGACTCGAACCGTGGAGTTGGCCATGTGGTATCCAGCACTTTAACCACCATGTCACCTGCTGTCTCTCAAAATGATTTTTTAAGAATAATTATTTATGGGGGCTAACAGGTAGGCATAGTAGTTAAGGCAGCTGGACTTCCACATGGCTGACCGTTGTCTGAGTCCCAGGCCTGGCAGCTTGCTTTCCCACTTTCTTTCTCTCTCCCTGTCTCTCCCTGGTCAACTTCAAAAATAAATAAATAAAGGGACTGGCAGTTAGTGTAATGGCTATGTCACTGGACTCCCATATAGTCAACTGTGGTTCAAGTCCCAGACCTGGCGGTTTAAACTCACACTGGGCGCGTGTGTATGCGTGCCTAAGATCCCGAGAGGAGAATGAAGGAGAAGGGATTGCAGTGTGGCCATTCCTCCTGGGCGGGGGTGTGTGTGTGTGATTTCTCGATTTCTATCTCTCTGTCTCTTTCCGTCTTTCTGGCAAGCGCACGCGCCCTATAGCAAAAACCTCTCCAAAAATTTTTTTAAAAATAAATTAAAAAATAAAATAATAATAATGAATAAAATAAAATTAAATAATTTTTTAAAACCTATTTATTTAATGTTATTTATTATTTTTTAAAAATTTGCTATAGGGCATGTGTGTTCACCAGAGAAAAAGAAAGAGAGAAAAAGGAAAAGTGAGAAAGTGAGCTGCCAGGTCTAGGACTTGAACCATGGTCTGCCATGTGGGAGTCCATTGCCTTAACCACCAAACCACATGGCCCCCCAGAATGATTTTTTTTTTTAAGGCATGTGGTGTATAATAATCAAATCAAAGATCTATTCATCTTCTTCAACAATGAATATTACATTATATTGTACATATTTATTAATAGTCCTACTAGCTATTTAATTTTATGTATCATTATTATTGTTATTATTATTTAATTTGACCAGAGATAAACAGAGAGAAAAAGAAAATAGAAAGCAAGTCGCCAGGTCCAGGACTTGAACCATGGTCAGTCATGTGGGAGTCCAGTACCTTAACAACCATGTCACTTGTTAGCCCCACTACTAATTTTAAAAAGAGGAATAAGGTGGGCCAGCCTGTAGCACAGTGGTTAAGGGCTGTATAGTGCAAGCCAGATCCCATGTGGCTGACCATGGTTCAGGTCCCAGCCCCCGCATTTTGTAACACATACTGTGTGCGTGTGTGTATATGTCCCAAACCCCAACAGGACAGAGGAATGGAGGAAAGGGATTGTAGTGTGATTGTACTCCACTAAGGACTGCTTTCTCCCTTGTCCTCTCTGCCTCTCTCTGGCAAATGTATGCACCTTCCAGCAAAACACAACACAACAAAACAGAAAACAGAAAAGAAATGGAAAATATAAGAAAACCATTAAGAAATATGAAAGAAAGATGCAGGGATTCAATAGTCATTTAAGAGAAGTTCCAGAAGGACAGCAAGAGAGAGAGAGAGAGAGAGAGAGAGAGAGAGAGAATAGAAGGAAAGAAATGATCAAACAATGAACAGGGAAAAAAATCTCCCAGAACTGCAGAAAGTTACTTATAAGTCTTTATCTGGTAGAAACCATGAGATGTTCTGCAGAATAAAGACTCATAAATGAACAGACAAATGATATTTCAGAACTCCAAGGAAAAGAGAGAGAGAGAGTCTTAAAAGTTTCTAGCAAGAAAAAATAAGTTACCTACAAAGGAACATGAATCAGATCAGCATTGGTCACTAGACTATAAGGCTCAGGAGAAGAGATTTATATTTATGTAGACATATCATTATAAATGCTGCTAACAGGTTTTACATTTCTGGAATCAGCTATATATAAAACTTAAATTATAACTATATCAGGTGTATAAAGCTCACATGTCTGCACATAATGGAACACTTACAATTTGGAGGTGAAAGAGGAAAGAGGTTAAGAAAACAGGATGAGTATAGGATTACCCTCACCTTTATAACAGAGAGTTGAAAATTACCTAAGATAATAAATCAAAACTATAAACGTCTGTGTATTAGTGCTTTCTATCCTAGCTGCACATTAAAATGACCTGGAGCTTTTGAAAAATACAAGTGCTTGGGCCCCAGTCGATGAATTAAATCAGAATCTCTGAGGCTGTGGCATGGCCATCTACATTTTTTAAAAGCTTGGGGCTAGAAGGTGAAGTACTGGTAGCATGCTGCTCTGTGAGACTACACATGAGAAGACCTCCCTGAACAGGCCAGGTATACGTGTGCCCATGATCTGGGCTGGAAGAAGTTGGGGGCGATCATGGTGCAGAGGCCCTATCTCTCTCTCTGTCCCTCTTGTTTATAGAAGAAATAAATAGACACACATTAAAAAACAAACAAACAAACAAAAAACAAAACAACCTCCAAGGAACCAGCAGATGGCATAGTGGTTACATTGGTGGACTCCACATGGCCGACCATGGTTTGAGTCCCAGACCCAGTGGCTTGAAACTCACACCAGGCACATGTGCATGTGTACCCAAGATCCTAAAAGGAGAACAGAGAAGGGACTGCAGTGTGGCCATCCCCCATCGGGGGTAACTTCTCGCTTTCTGTCTCTCTGGCAAGCACTTGTGCCCTATAGCAAAAATCAAGAATCTCTCAAAACACCACCACCACCTACAAATAATGTTATGTCAGGATTGTCACTTGAATTAAAGTCATTAAAGACAACAACTAAAAGAATGAAAAACTGTAATAGTGATTGCTGCTGGAGAGTAGAGCAAGAAAGCTCTGAACTATTTAAACCGCTTTCACAGAGAAGACAGGGAGAAGGAAGACGAGGAGGAATCCAACATGGGAGTAGACCGATTTTCTCAGTCTTGGCACGACTGACATTTGGGCCAGAAACTTCTGTGGTACAAGGCTGTCCTGTGTATTGTAGAATGATTGGCAGTATCTCTGGCCTCTGAGACCCACTAAATACCAATGGCACTCCTCCTAGTCACGACAACCCAAAATATCTCCAAACACTCACAAATGTCCCTGGGAGAGCAAAGCTGCTCTGGGTTGAGACAAGAATAACCCTGGGTATCAAGCAGGCAGTTGCCTGAACTGCAAAGAAACTCAAGCATTTGGAATGACATTATTGTACACCAAGTAAATTAAAATGTAATTATTTGGTGTTAGGTTTTTCATTAAAATTAAATGTCCACAATTTAATTGGAGCATCTGAGAGGAATGTATTAGGGGTTTCCTTTTGGATACTCAAAGCTTTGAGATTTACTTTCGTTATTAGAATAACAAAATGTCAGAGCAATTAGGCCTTTATGAAAAGTTGCAGGACCTCTTGGCAAGTAGCCAGGATCTTGCCAATTTCTTTTAAACTTGAGAAAACACTTTTCTCATACTGAACAAAACAAGGGAGACCCAGCCAAACATAATCCTGGGCTGAAGGCCCAAGTTCATTTCAGTTCAACAAATATGTGAGCATCTAATACATGTGCTGGGGATAGTAACATTACTAACACAAAGAGTACATTTCTTAAATGTTATATAGAGTAGAAATAGGTTTTTAAAGAGAAAGTTTTGCTTTATGTATTTTTTAAGAATTATTTGATTTTTAGGGAACCAGCAGTTAGCGTAATGGCTATGTCGCTGGACTCCCACATAGTCGACCGCAGTTCGCATCCCGGACCCGGTGGCTTAAAACTCACACCAGGTGCGTGCCCAAGATCCCGAGAGGAGAATGGAGGAGAAGGGATTGCGGCGTGACCATCCCCTCTGGGGGGTGATTTCTCACTTTCTGTCTCTCTGTTTCTCTCTGTCTGTCTGGCAAGCGCACGCGCCCTATAGTGAAAATCTCTCAAAAAAAAAAAAAGAATTATTTTTTATTTATTCATTAATTTTTAAAAGAATTATTTTATTTAACTTTTTAATTTATTCATTTATTTTAATTTGACTAGAGAGGGATAGAGTGAGAGAGTGAGAGAGTGAGAGAGAGAGGGAGAGAGAGAGAAAGTGAGAAAGCAAGCTGCCAGGTCTAGAACTCAAACCACGGTTGGCCACATGGGAGTCCAGCGCCCTCAACCACCTCAACCACACCACCTGCCAGCTCCTATTCATTTATTTTAATTTGATCAGAGAGAGACTCAGAGAAAGAGAGAAGGAAAGTAAGAAAGCAAGCCACCAGGTCCAGGATTCAAATGTAGTCGGCCATGTGGAAGTGTCCAGTGCTTTACCAACACACCACCTGCTGGTCCCACTTCCTGTATTTTTTAATTTTGCAGGTCCACTCGCCAAAGAGGCAGAGAGACAGAAAGCAAGAAATCATCCCCCAGGAAGTGGAAGGAAGCCACTAGGTCCGGGACTTGACCCCCCGGGGGAATGGCCATGCTGCAATCCCTTTTTCTTCATTCTCCTCTCAGGATTTTGGGCATGTGTGCACATGCACCGGGCATAAATTTCAAGCCTCTGGGTCTGGGACTTGAACCATGGTCAACTAGGTTGGAGTCCAGTGCCTTAACCACTATACCACCTGCTGGCCCCATGCTTTCTGCATTTTAAAGGAATGTGCAGAAATGCAATCTTCTGAACTGTCAGAATGAGAGCCACGAGAAACATGTGACCATTGAAAATAGCTTGTCTGAACTGAGATGTGCTGTAAGTAAAAACATTTAGGATTCTCTCTCCCTTATGCTTTGGAGTTCTCTGTCTCAGTGGTTAGAAAAACATGTTGGGTGCACATGTGCCCAAAATCCTGATAGGGAGGAGAAATGGAGGCACCACAATCCCCCACTGGGTAAGGAAATGTAAAAAGTCTCCTTTCGGAATGACGATCTTTAGAAATAGCAGTGAAAGCATATTTTGAAAACTTGACCCATATAGGGAAAGGCAGGACTAGATCCCCCAAGATGAAGGTGAAAATGTTGAGCCAGAACCTGTACAACTATGCCCCTGAAACCAAGCTGGACTTACAGAGAGTTCCAAGAAACTATGATCCTACCTTAAATCCTTTCGAGGTCCCTCGAGGATATGTAAGAGCTTTAAACGCTACCAAACTGGAGCGGGTGTTTGCAAAACCATCCCTTGCTTCCCTGGATGGTCACCGATATGGAGTCAACTGCTTGGCAAAGCATCCAAAGAGCCTGTCTGCTGTCCTCTCTGGTGCATGTGATGGAGAGGTTGGAACCTGGAACCTAACTAAGCGAAAATGTACGCGTACAATACAAGCACATGAAGGTTTTGTGCGAGGAATATGTACTCGCTTTCGTGGGACTTCTTTTTTTACAGTTGGGGATGACAAAACTGTGAAGCAGTGGGAAATGGCTGGACCAGGCTATGGAGAAGAGGAAGAACCCTTGCATACTATATTAGGAAAGACACTGTATACTGGAATCGATCATCACTGGAAAGAAGCTGTTTTTGCCACATGTGGACAGCAAGCAGACATTTGGGATGAACAAAGGACCGATCCTATCTGTTCAATGACCTGGGGATTTGACAGTATAAGTAGTGTTAAATTTAACCCGATTGAGATGTTTCTCTTGGGAAGTTGTGCTTCTGACCGGAATATAGTACTATATGATATGAGGCAATCTACTCCTCTGAAAAAGGTTATCTTAGATATGAGAACAAATACAATCTGTTGGAACCCTATGGATGCTTTCATTTTTACTGCAGCAAATGAAGATGACAACTTACGTGCTTTTGATATGCGTGCACTGGACACACCCTTAATGGTCCATATGGATCATGTATCTGCAGTGCTTGATGTGGATTACTCTCCCACTGGAAAAGAGTTTGTGTCAGCTAGTTTTGATAAATCTATTCGCATCTTTCCTTTGGACAAAAGTCGAAGCAGAGAAGTCTACCACACAAAGCGAATGCATGTAATCCGTGTAAAATGACTTCTGACAGCAAGTATATTCTGTGTGGACCAGATGACATGAACATTCGTCTGTGGAAAGCTAATGCTTCTGAAAAACTGGGGGTGCTTACATCGGGAAAAAGCAGCCAAGGGTTATAACCAGAAGCTGAAGGAGAAATTTCAACACCATCCTCAAATAAAACGTATTGCTCGTCACCGACATCTACCAAAATCGATCTACAGCCAGATTCAGGAAGAGCGCATCATGAGAAGCTCGTCGACGAAAGGAAGTGAATCGTCGTAAACACCGCAAGCCTGGGTCTGTGCCAATTGTGTCAGAGAACAAGAAGCACATAGTGGCAGTTGGGAAATAATATTAGGTATTCCCACCAATCTTGATGTATAATTACTTGTTTGATTTTCGAACTTTACAAATAAAAATACTGGCTTTGGTTTAATAGCAAAAAAAAAAAAAGAAAAGAAAAGAAAAGAAAACTCTGCCCATATAAACAAATGAATGAGTGAACACCCACACATAATCTGCATACATTCATTCTATAGATTGTACTGTGTCATACCAAAGAAATTATTTTTTAAAGAGTTATCTTATTTACTTATTATTTTTCGCATGAGTTTTTTTTCCCCCATAGGGCACGTGCGTGCCAGTAAGACAGAGAGACAGAAAGTGAGAAATCACCCCCTGGGGGGATGGCCACGCCACAATCCCTTCTCCTCCATTCTCCTCTCGGGATCTTGGGCACGCACGCACACGCGCCCGGCATGAGTTTAAGCCACTGAGTACAGGACTCAAACTGCGGCTGACTACATGGGAGTCAAGTGACATAGCCATTATGCCAACTGCTGGTCCCCACATGAGTTTTGCCAGAGAAAGATAGAAAGGGGGGACAGAGAGAGAGAGAGAGAGAGAGAAAGGAAGCCGCTAGGTCCAGGACTCAAACTGTGGTCAGCCATGTGGGAGTCTAGCACCTTAACCACCACACCACCTGTCACCCCCCACCAAAGAAATTATTTTTTTAAAAGCAAATTACAAAAGAGTCCAAATGTGCCTTAAAACATGTGACGAAGGAGTTAACAAGACTTTGGAATCTGTCCTGATAACATGGATGCCTGTAAATCAGAGACGAGGGACCAACACTGGAGGAGTTCTCTGAAGAAGCCATTGAACAGGCAGACCCAGAAAACATGGTGGAAAAGGAATATAAGGCTGTGAACAATTCAAATTATGGCTGGAGAGCTCTGAGACTATTAGCATGAAGAAGCCCTCCTTTCTTCCAGCCAACCAACCAGCAGTTTAAAAACTTGTCAGAGCATCTTGAAATAAAGCTAGCCCAGGAATTACCACCTCCTTCTGAAGAAATAAAAACCGGTGAGGATGAAGATGAGGAGGATAAGCATGCTTTACTGAAGGGAAATCAAAGTCCGCACGTTCAGAGAGACAGACCTGTAATGGGGGAACAAATAGAGGAATGTGCTAACAAGCAGGGGGAACCATGGAAAATTCTGGCTCCCTACGTGGAAAGGAAGGACTCAGAAATTAGGCCGATCGAGTGCGACAGGGAAGACGTGAAGATGAGAGCAAAGCCGCTCCTGGTGGCCTGGCGAGATCAGGAGGGAGCACGTGCCACGCCGGAGACTGATCAGGGCACTGAGTAGGTCGGGACTAAGTGACCTTGTAGAAGGCCTAACTGATGGTGATAAGACAAATAATTAGCTGCTGCTTTTTTTTTTTTTTTTTTTTTTTATTAAAACTGTGATAAGATTTTGTTACCAAGCAGCATTTGACAAGAGGTCCACTGGTCTTGGTAAACAATAAACATTTTTGTAACACACAAAAAAATGTTACCACGAAATCCACCTTCCGGCACAGTGCTCATGGCGTGGTAGATATTCAACACATAGCTGCTGTGTTAAAACAGAATCGAAGACATGATTATATGGATTGTTTTAGTTCATTCAGCAGTCACCTATCTGACCTAGAATAAGCTGGATTGTTTACCAGCGAAGTAGGATTCATACCTTGAGCTCTCTTTGCCCTACTTCTTTGAGACTCAGCTGCTGGTCCAGCTGGGTTTCATACACATCTTGTGACCGATCCCTTACCTCGTGAAATTACCTTCCACCCAGAGCCATTCTAGAGGTATATAACCCTCTCCCATGTCAACATCCCAAGAGCAGAGACACTCAATCACTGTACGAGCTCTGGTGAGTCTGCGAATAGACCTTTCACTATAATCTTCAACGACCTATGCAGCTTCCGGACCGCTGCCTTGAAGACAGAAAGTCTGTGCTGATCTTACAGGGGATCTATGTACCCTCTGATCTTAATGTAGATAACCTACGCCTTTATTTCCTGACAGTAGGGCCCTCTCTGCCTAGCGGTCAGCAGAGCGTTCTGTCCTCCTTATTTAAGTACATAAACTCACCTTTCCCTGTTGGACCTCCGTGTGTGTTCTTCGGAGTCAGTAAATATTACATGCAAGCCCTCTCAGTACAAGTGCATAGCTGGCAGGATGACAGAGATGCCCTGTTGTAATGACTACAGCAGAAACTGAGGGAAGGGTGATGTTGCTGGGGGAAATACCAGGGTGGACACCCATCTCGGGATGGTACAAGATAGCTAGTCTTTTAGACAGTTGGAAACCACCACATGAGTCCAAGGATGCCTCCCAAACACTTGGAGGACACAGTAGATGAGAAGGGAAATCTTCAGAAAGCAAAGCAAAGCAAAACTTTTGCTGCTGTGGTCGACTGGCCACTTGTTTGTGCTCTGCGCTTAGCAATCTAGCAGGAGTCAGGCACTTGCGCAGAAGCACAGCACCTAAGGGGAGAGCTTCAGCTAGAGTGAGAGGCTTGCAACACTCAGGCTGAGACTAGGGACTTGCTCGACGGCGCCTAGAACAAACGACTAAACAGTTACAGGGATTAGCCTGCTGCTCTGCAAAGGCAAAAGTGCAGAAAGAGCCACTGGCACAAATCCATGCTGTTGTGGCACAGGCAGACTGGGATCCCCCCAGAGCAGGACCCCACTGAGAACCTGGGTTCCTTGAAATAAGAAGATTCCATTGAGGTCATAGAAGAGGGTGATGAAAGCTTCATCCTGCCACAGGCTTCAACCTGCTAGACCTGGGATCATGCAAAAATGAAAGCCCACACAGCCACGACCCAAGGAATTGATCCAGAGTTCACTGCCCTCTACGATCAATACAGACGATGGCCCATAGACATCGGCTGAGTTGGTGGGGTTGGCAGCTGATGACAGAGGATGTGAACGTGTGCTGCAGAGGCTTCGGTGTTTAGGGACACAGATGCAAATGGAATCTTTCTGTCAGGTGAATGTGGAAGATGTCTTCCATAACTAGTCACCTTCACTGAAACAGCACATTCACAGTCTCCGTGGATGATGACGAAGCCTCTTTACTGGTGGCCCCAGGGGGGGCGGGGAATCTACTTTCCTCTGTCCCCACATGGAGAACCAGAGGAGAATCACGGAAATGTATTCGGAAGCTAGGATGCAGAGTGCAGCTACACTCCACCCCAAGGGGCCAGGGGATGTGGAATGCACTGCTGCTATGAGGATGGGGATTACAGTCAGCCCCTTCCTCCTGTTATGGTACCCTTGTCTCAGTTCTTGCCCCCATGGTGGCTGATCACAGTCACTAAGATGCCACGGTGATTGCTGACCTAGGGAGACTGAAATATCACGAATAGAAAGAGGGAATTTGAAAGGCGAGAGATGAGACTAAGGAACTAAAGAAACAAAAACAAAGGCATAAGGCCATGGGACCAGCTAAGGACACCTGCTAGCAGGGCACAGCTGATAAAGACGGGAGTGGGTCCTGCAAGATAGACAAACAACCAAATCTGGCTTTAGTATGGAAATAACTTCATTAAAACAAAACAAAACAAAACAGTTTTGGCTAAAGTCTGAGAAGAAACCCAAAGTATGAGTGCTGAAATGGACCCAAGTAATGCTAGCAAGCACAGCCCCCCCCCCCCCAACCCCCCCGGTCTATGCTGTGTGATGGCTCCACTTACTGAGGAGATGAATACATGGTCCCTAGTGCTCCCCCTATTGAAGAGCAGACCCACCTTGCTGGGCATGGTCGGCAGCATAGTGGGGAGGGGGACACATCTTGGGGAATATACAAACCTCCTCCACGGATTGGAGGCCACATGTGGAACTTGCAATACACTGGACATCAAAAAACGTGAGGAGTTCTTGCCTTAGTAGACATAGGAGTGGAATGTGTGCTCATTTATGGGAACCCTACTAATTCTAAGGGCCTCTACCTGCTACTGATGGACATGGGGGAATATCACAAAGGTGTGGTGGGTGGCCACATGCTGGGTATTGAATGACTCCCTCCCTGGCCATATAAGGGTTATATTTCCCCCATATATGAATATATACTAGGATTTGATATGCTCCAAGGTTTGCGTTTACAGGGCCAGAGAATTCAGACAACATGTAAGAGCTGTAAAGGCTGAGGTATATGGGCATACAAAAGATCCTCTGCTTGTCTTCCCCAATCCCCACTGGGGTATGGCAGTCAAGCAATACAACTGCCAGGCAGACACAAGGAAACAAGAGAAAGAGAATAAGAATTAGCCAAAGTAAACATTAGATGCCCTGCTCACCACCCAAACAACTCTGCATTGTGGCCAGTGCAAAAACCCAATGGTACTTGCAGAATGATAGTAGATTACAGAGCACTGAATAAGGTAGTGCCTCCCCTCCACATGGCTGTTCCCATCATTGCTGATGTCTTTGACGGGTTTGGGTTGCAATTGGGTATATATCACTCTGTTGCCAATTTAGCTAATGTCTTTTCTAGTATTGAGGTTCAATGCTAGATCAATAGCATGTGTTGATATCAATGTCTAATACCGATAGACTGCCAAGACCAATTTGCTTTCTCCTGGCAGTTACCAATGGGCATTCACCACTTGGCTGCAGGGATATGCCCAGTCTGACTCTGTATCATGGAATAATTGCCCAAGACTTAGCAAAATGGAATAAGCTGAATACTGTGTCCCATATTTGATTTCACCGATGATACTATGTTAACTTTTGACTCTCTTCCAGACCTGGAACAAACTGCCCTACAGGTAGTTCAACACCTACAAGACTGGGTGTGGACCATAAACCAGAAGAAATAGCAAGGACCTGGCTTATCTTGTTAAATTCTTGAGGATTGTGTGGTTGGGTAAGACAAAGATGAAGCTGTTATTGATAAAATCCAAGCCTTTCTCTACCCAACTACCTATAAGCAACTGCAAGAATTTCAGGGATTATAGGGTTATTGACAGGTATTTGTACCCCATTTAGCTCAACTATATCCTTTATATAAGGTGAATAAAAAAGGGGTCCAGGACCAGCAGATGGCAAAATGGTTACATTGCTGGACATGGTCAACTGCAGTTCGAGTCCCAGACCTGGCAACTTAAAACATGTGTGTCCAAAATCTAGAGAGGAGAATAGAGGAGAAGGGACTGTGGCATGGCCATCCTCCCTGGAGGGTGATTTCTCTCTCTCTCTCTTCCTCTCTCTCTCTCTCTCTCTGTGTCTCTCCAGTGAGACATGCACCCTATAGCAAAAATCTTGCTAAAAAACATGAGTGGTATAATGGAATTCTGTAGGAGAGCGCCCATAGACATTGCATCCAAAAGCATCACTGGTGCTCTACAGGCACTGGGCACTTTAAATCAGTCCCTCCCCTGTAAACTGGATGTTAATGTCACCGAGGAAGGATTACCGGGGGCTCTGGCAGTGGTAGAGGAAAACTTGACTCTCCACTGGGTTCTGGTCACAAATTTGGAAGCAGGCTTAGGCCTGATGTAGTCCTATGTGAACAGCAGGTAAATGCCATATACCAAGCTTGGTGGTAACAGAGCCCATAATGAGACAAGCTTCAGCATAAGATGGGTGGTTCTCCTCATTACAGGGTAGACACATGATTCATCCCACAACCCAAGGGGCTCAGCTACTCAGATAACGACCTTTGCTAAATGAGGGGGTACCTGCACAATGCAGTAAGTTTTCTACCAGTCCCTTGAGCCATGAACTGCAGTGGCTTTTAGGGCCTTTGACTTCCATCAACTCCTCCAATAGACCCCCCTACACTTACCCCATATTCCATTTACGACAGATGCCCACAGGGCTACATGATCCAGGGTATACTACATCTGCCAGGGCAGCCTTCCCTTTCTCCCGCCCCTGTGACAAGCTGTAGCACATCAGCTGTCCATGGACACCATCTGGATGGAGGGCAGCAAGGGGTAGTCAGTGGACAAAATGGAGAGCTGTACAGATTGTGGCTGCTAAGAAAAGGGGGCCCTAAGCTATACACAGACAGCTGGGCAGTCTTCGAAAGGCTTACATGTGGCATCCACAGTGGCACCAACGGGAATGCAACATTATGAAGAAAAGTTGGCGGGGGAGAGACATTTGTCAAGACATGCTATTAACAAGACTAACACCATAATTATTATGTGTCTGGCCACTCACTGCTTCAAAGTCCCAGCACTGATGAGGCAGATGTACCAGCTTGCCTGTGATGGCTGGAAGAAGCCCACGCTGAAGATGTCGTAGAGTGGCTTCACCAGAAAATGAAGCAGGCTGGGAAGAAAACTTTATGGGACACTACAAAGGAATTTCCCCGAAGTACTTGGACATTATAACAATTTTTAGTGAATACCCTGTGTGTTCAGAACACCAGCCCCAATTACCGATTGAACAGAGTCACATCATTAACCTGACGGCAAATAGGCTACCTCAGATCTCTCTCTCTCTTCAGAAGATGCCTGTTTTGCTTTGACCTGTGTGAACACCATCATGGGTATTCTACAAGCCAGCAGACCACTCCGAGCTCCACAGTCCAGGGACAACTGCTACAATGGTTTGCAGCAAACAGTTGGGGTGCTAGGAGTCATAGAAAGTGATCAAGGAATGCACTTCATCAGACACCAGGTAAAACTATGGGATGGACGGATGCATGGGGACTGGTGCCTTCACCTCCCTCACAACAGAGGGAGCTGGCCTGATAGACGGCTATAACAGGATGCTGGAGGAAGCCCTGGAGACAACAACTCTCTCCCTGGGGGTGGACCACACATCAGTATGAAGCTTTCCGTGTCTGGGGAACCAGCAGTTAGCGTAATGGCTATGTCACTGGACTCCCACGTAGTCGACCGTGGTTCACGTCCCAGACCCAGTGGCATAGAACTCACGCCGGGCGCGTGTGCGTGCGTGCCCAAGATCCCGAGAGGAGAATGGAGGAGAAGGGATTGCGGCGTGACCATCCCCCCTGGGGGGGGTGATTTCTCACTTTCTGTCTCTATGTCTCTGACTGTCTGGCGAGCGCACACGCCCTATAGCGAAAACCTCTCCAAAAAAAAGAAAAAAGCTTTCCGTGTCCGGAATGAGAGGCCTGACGAGCTAGCCCAGCCCTAGCCACTCCCATGTGGCTGCATGTTTATACCCAGGAAGCCACACTGCCATTGCTGCTGGGGGAGAGAGGAACTTGCTGTTGCCAGACCCTCGAGACATAGAACCATGGGTTACTAACCCACACTGGTCCTGGGGTGTTCAGCCTGAACCCCATTGGTGCTCTCTCCAGCCATATTGGAGGAAGGACTAACCCACAACCTTGACATCTGCCCCCAAATTATGGGCAAATGGACCAACACTACAAAATGCCAGAACCCTGGCTCAGACCTTGTTGCTAAGGGCACATTGAGAATCACCATGTGGCAGTTTAGGAACCCTCTTCTTTTCTTTTTTTTTTGGAGAGGTTTTTGCTATAAGGTGCATGTACTCACCAGAAGGACAGAGAGAGACAGAGAGAGAGAAAGCAAGAAGTCATCCCCCAGGGGGGAGGGCCAGGTCACAATCCCTTCTCCTCCATTCTCCTCTTGGGATGTTGGGCACACACACACACGCGCCCAGCATGAGTTTAAGCCACTGGGTCCAAGACTTGAACCGCGGTCGACTACATGGGAGTCCAGCAACATAGCCATTTTGCCAACTGCTGGTCCCCAGGAGTCCTCTTGCTTTCTATGGAGTGGGTCGGAGGGCCCCTGGGCCTGATAGGGCATGGTATCTCTGACCTGGAGGGTTTTCCCCAAGTGTTACTTCATTGTCTGAAGGTAGAAATGTTGCCTACATACTGCCTGACAATAGAGATTTTTTTTTTACTTTACTCCTGTCACCAAAATATCTGTCTTACCCTTAAACTTAGGCTCAGGGAATATGTTCCTACAATGGGCTGATATCCTCATTCAAATACACAGGAGTCTGCCTGCTGGGTGTGCCCTGGGTTCCTGTTGTCAGCAGCGTCTGGAATGCCATAGAGGATGTACCTCGCCAATCGCTCTGAACGGGCCTTCTTGGCTGACTAGAAAACTACTGGGGATGCTCACCATGAACTGATGAGTCTGGCTGAGACCAAAAAGCATGCCTTTTAACTACTGCAGGAGCAGGTCAAGACTGCACCTGTCCTAGGGTATGCAGTGTGGGATGGCTCAGGATGGTTAATGGCCATCCAGATAGAGATCAGAGAACATGCAACTCATTGTTATGAACACCTAAATGGCACCTGCACCGAGATCCCTCAGGATGTGGGATGGACGCCTTTAGTTATAGTTTGCGTATCCAAACTATGACTACGGGTATGGCAGAACCCCAACCTAACTGCTGGAGCACATTCCGTGCTTGTGGGCCTGTGGTGCCCATGGATGGCCCTACTTACCATGTAACCGGACAGGTCAATGTACCTGGGGGTAGCCTCACATAGCAGACCCTCTAACAGGGTCCTGTTTTCTGACAGACAACGGGTTAAATAAACCCCCTGGTGGTTCTGCCCATTGTCAATATTTTCTTCACAAACTGGTAACATTTTTGTAGAAGAGGCTATAGAAGCTCTTGCTAATCTTATACTAATGCTCTTAATCATCCAGATATTCCATCTCCCTGTTGAATGATGGTTACACCAACGGGTAAAGTAGTGTGGCAAAAGAGAACGGCTTAGGACACGCGTACTGACGCTTAGGGTGGCACCTGGGCTATCTCGAATACTGAATGTTGTGTCTACATCCCTGAAAGGTCTGCAGAACTTCAGGCCTCGGGTACTGAAATCAACCACATCTCTAAAACAGCTGGAGGCCCCTTCTCTACCTGGTTTGGTTCCCTTAGCTCCTTCTGGAAGAAATGCTTCATTGGAATCAATGTAGGAATCCTTTTACTGTTGCTTGGAAATATTCGTTGTCCTTGTGTGTGTGAGACATGAATGCAATGTTTGACTCCAACAGCCACTCCGGGAACGTGGCAGGAGACTAACGACGCACGAGCCCTGAGAGGGTGGGTGAAGAGTCAGTGCCGGGGCAGAGTGCGGTGGGCTCCACACATCCAGCTCTCTCTGCCCTGCTTCTTCGAGATCCAGCTGCTGGTCTGGTCAGACCACCTTGTGACCACATCTTGTGACCACTCTCACTTCACAGAATTAGCTCGGGGCCGGGCTGTTCAGGAGGTATGTGCACCTTCCCATGTGAACATCACAAGGTCAGGGGCCCTATAGTAACGTACAAGCTCTGGTGACTCTGCTAATCGATGACCTGACCTCTTATTATAACCTTGAACAATCGATGTAGAACCCCGACCCCTGCCTGGGACACGAAGTCTGTGCTGACCTGATAGGTGATGTAGGTACTCTAGTCTTCACATGTGTAAGCTAGGCCCATACTCCCTGAGGGTAGTCCATTCTCCGCCTGTCCTGGTGACGTAAGTAAGCAAACGCATGCCTCCCCTGGCTGGATGTTCTGGTACATTCTTTGGAAGCAGTAAATAGGGGCAAGCCCTCTCAGATTTGGGGCTCCCCCAGTCCAAGTCTAGTAGTACTGTCAATGGACTGTAAACTATCCCCATGCCTGCAGTTTGACATTTCTTTATTCATTTACATACAAAGTGTACTAGGAATATTTTTGCTTTACTGAAACAAATCTTTGAAAGGGCAGAGAAAATACAAAATCATCTGCAGATACAAGAATCCTTGAACTGCTAATTTCACTTGACTAATGATCTAGTTCTAGTATTCTTCTACTTTAATGATGGGTTTCAAATTCAAACCTGCTTTCAGCCTATGACTTTGATATGTAAGAGCTGCTGGTGGAAATACCGACTTTGTAGCTTAGTCTCTCTTTCATACTAGCACTTATTTCAAGTTTGCTATGGTCACCCTGGAAATACTCTCCATTGCTGGGAAGTTGCAGGTCATGACCATTCATTCATTTAACAATTACTTTTCTGGGACCAGCAGTTAGCGTAATGGCTATGTCACTGGACTCCCATGTAGTCGACTGTGGTTCGAGTCCCGGACCCGGTGGCTTAAACTCACGCCGGGCACGTGTGCATGCATGCCCAAGATCCCAAGAGGAGAATGGAAGAGAAGGGATTGCGGCATGGCCTTCCCCCCTGGGGGGTGATTTCTTGCTTTCTGTCTCTCTGTCGAGCACACAAGCCCTATAGCAAAAACCTTTCAAAAAAAAAAAAAAAAAAAAAAAAAAAAAAAAAAAAAAAAAAAAAATCATTTTCAAACCTCTGCTCTGTGCCAGCACTGGGACGTAGTTATTACTTTCATGTGATCTGCTTTAATGCTGTTTTAGATCTTCCAAAAAAGCCATGTTACTTTAAATCAAACCATCCAGTCAAGACAACTTTAGTTTTTCTAGCTTGATTCAGGGGCTGAACCTGAGATGCAGAACCATAGCTTAATGCCCAGGCTCCCAATAAGTGACACATTTTAGCAAATGTCAGCGAGGCGTCATGTGTAAACACAGCGTAGCTATGGCCAAGCATCCTGATTGTAGAACCAGGAAGACCTGGTGGGGAATTTGGGCTCTGCCATTGACTGGCGATGTTATCTAGGACAATTTGCTGAACTTTTCTGAGCCTCGGTGTGCTCATTTGTCAAAATGGGAACTAGCAACATATATCTCTAACGTCACAGTGAGGATTAGGTGAGAGGATGCATGCAAGGCACAGAGATCAAAACCGACATTTACTAACTTCTTAAGAAATTAGCCACCTACAGGAGAAAAAGTGAATCGACTATTAAAAAGAGGAATGGCACTGCCTGTGATGATGGCAGCCGTATTTACTCCAGTCAAAGGAATTCCTTCTTTGGCTGAATTACCTAAAATGCACAGAACAAACAGAGCCTTTGATTGGCTTTTTAACACCTCATATTATGGTTAACAGAGTGTCAGGGGACCAGCAGATGGCGTGGTGGTTAGGGCACTGGATTCCCACATAGCTGACCACAGCTTGATTCCCAGACCTGGCGGCTTGCTTTCTCATTTTCCCTCTCTGTCTCTGTCTGTGTCTCTCTGGTCAAATTACAAAATAGTAATAATAATAAATAAAATAATTCTTTTTAAAAAAGTATCAAAAAAGTTTCAAGATTCAGTTGTTTATAATATTTTCAACACATATTAATCTATCCCAAAGGTTAAAATGAAATATATTGGGTTGTTGGAAAAGTCATGACACATTTTTGCATAGAAAAACATACCAAAATATATCATGAGTTTTCTAATGACCCAATACTTTAAAATATATTAATAAATGCCAAGTTCCTGTAGGATTTGGAGGTCACACTCTCCAGTGACTGCAGCAGAATATTACTGTAGATGAAAAAAAATGCAGAAAATTTGTATTAAGAACAGAACAAATCCTAAGTATTTATTTAGCTAAATGCCAGAATTACTTGTTTCATTCTCTGAAAAGTATGATACACACAAAATTCTAGTGAATTCAAAGCCCCTGATAGTTGGGTTCTTAAGGTTTTCTGTCTCACGATAGCTATAATTTTGCTTATTCACTGTACAGATCATAAATTTATCAGATCCCAAAATTGATCATCCAAATAAAATAGAGTCTCTAGTGAATTGAGTAACTTCATATGATATTTCCAAGAATTTTACTCACAATGGCTACAGGGTCATTACTGCGGGTTGCAGCCAAGCTGAACTTCTTTACATGTGTGTTGGTCTCCAGAGCTTTTGCAAATTCCTTCAGGGTTGGAATTGGAATGTTCTAAGACAAAAGATAGAGTTGATGAGCCATTCTAGATACACCCACCACAAGTCAAGCCCCCACAACCTTAAATATCATACATATGTAGGTGGCTAATTACATGATGTTCCCTCTTAAAGAAGTTTCTTATACATCCTCCATCAACCAAGCTAGCCTGAGGTAATAACACCACTCCATGTTCAATAAGGGAATCTAACACAATGGTACATTCTGGTATCACTCCCCCCCCCATGAAGAAATTATTCATACACTATGCATATATTTTCCCTTTTTTCTCTATTCTAGCTAGATTGGTCTATTTGCCACTGTTTTTTGTTTGCTTTTGTTTTCATTTTTGCTCAAAGCTGCATGTACTTTCCAGAGACAGACAGGGAAAGTGAGAAAGCACCCTTAAGGGGGATGATCACACCACAATCCCTTCTCCTCCATTTTCCTCTCAGGATTTTGGGCACACGTGCACATGCACCTGGCAAGTTTTTCAAGCCATCTGATCTTGAACTTGAATCACACTATTGGCCATGTGAGATTTAGCTGCCTTAACCACCACCAGCTGGCCCGCTATTCTTTAAATATACCACGGTCTCTCTCGCTCTCTGCTATGCCTTTAGATATGCTTTTTTCTTCACCAAGAAATTTGTCATTTTCTCTGATAAATTCTAACTTTTCTTTTAATACCCAGCTGAAATATCTCCTTTGTTTATTGGTTCTCTTGGGCAGCATTAAAAATTTCCTTCCTTGCAATTCCATAACATTTTCATGCTTATTGTATGTAATTATGTGTTATGTGTCTTTTTCCCTAATAAAGTTTTTCAGAATTAAAAACTAAATTCATCCTTTTTTTTTTTTTTTGAGAGGTTTTCGCTATAGGGCTCATGCGTTCGCCAGACAGACAGAGACAGAAAGCGAGAAATCACCCCCCCAGGGAGGATGGCCACGCCGCAATCCCTTCTCCTCCATTCTCCTCTTGAGATCTTGGGCACGCATGCACATGCGCCCAGCGTGAGTTTTAAGCCACCAGGTCTGGGACGCAAACCACGATCAACTATGTGGGAGTCCAGCGACATAGCCATTATGCTAACTGCTGGTTCCCAAAACTAAATTCATCTTTGTACTCTCCCTTCTTTGCACAATAATGACCACTAGGGAAGGAGACATCAGACACAGCTACAAGTGGGCACAAGTCCCTGTGACCTTAGCAACTTAACCTCTTTAATCCTCACTAAGGATTAGATAATAAATCTCAAATATTTAGTAAAAGATGTGACACATAGTGAGTACTCAATAAAAGAATGAACAAAATAGAATAAAAGAATGACTGTAGGGACCAGCAGTTAGTGCAATGGCTATGTCGCTGGACTCTCATGTAGTCAACTGCGGTTCGAGTCCTGGACCCAGCAGCTTAAACTCATGCTGGGTGCATGTGCGTGCGTGCCCAAGATCCCAAGAGGAGAATGGAGGAGAAGGGATTGTGGCGTGGCCATCCCCCTGAGGAGTGATTTCTCCCTTTCTGTCTCTCTGTCTCTCTCTGTCTTTCTGGTCAGCACACGTGCCATATAGCAAAAACCTCTCCAAAAAAAGAAAAAAAAAAAAAAAGAATGAATGTATACAAATGCTCAAAACATGGGGCCAGCAGGTGGCATAACGGTTAAAGCGCTGGACACTCCCCACATGGCCAACCACAGTTCAAGTCCTGGACCTAGTGGTTTGCTTTCTTATTCTCTCTCCGCTATGTTGCTCTCTGGTCAAATTAAAATAAATGAATTAATAAATAAAATAAAATAAACAAATAATTCATGTTTTAGAAATAATTATTTTATTTAACTTTATTTATTTTTTAAAAATTTGACCAGGGAAGGACAGAGCGAGCGAGTGAGTGAGCGAGAAAGAGAGAGAGTCAGAAAGCAAGCTGCCAGCTCCAGAACTCAAACTGTGGTCAGCCATGTGGGAGTCCAGCATCATTAACCACCACACCACCTGCTGGCCCCATAATTCATTCTTTTTGAAAGAAAAAAATAATAAAAATAATGATCAAAACAGGCCACAGGACATGTTTACACATGCACACGCATGCTCTGAGTGACATGATTTATCACTAGACAGAATACAGTGGAAGTGACAATGTGTAACTTTAGAGACCAGATCACAAAACATACTGTGGCTTCCTGCTTGTTTTATCGGTCTCTCTGGGAGCACCCGCTCTGGGAGAAACCAGCTGTCAGGATGCAGACATTCATGAGCGCCCTATGGAGCGGCTCATGTGGTGAGAAATTAAGGTCTCTCATAACAGCCAGATGAGTGCACCATCCTGAGAGTAAATCCTTCCGGCCCAGCTAAGCCTGATATTGAGCCCTGACTGACAGCTTCACTCCAGCCTCACTGGAGACCCTGAGCCACAACCCCCAGCTAAGCCTCTCTCAGATTGCTGGCAGCCAGAAACTGTGTAAAGTAATAAATATACACGTGGGCTAGATGATGGCACGGTGATAACACGACTGATCCGTATGGGACGAGTTCTGAGTTCATGTCCTCCCGGGGTGTGCCAGCATCTGTATGAGTCTG
>NW_006205995.1:1369376-1388303 GCF_000334495.1 Tupaia belangeri chinensis
GACTGGTTGGGACTAGGGGGTGGATCATGGCATGGGGACCCTGTTGGGAGTACCAGTCACTCTGTTTCTCTCTTGGAAAAAACAAATCAATACACTTTTAAAAAACAAACCAAAAAGTAATTAATATTTGCTGTTCAAAGCCCCTAAGTTTTATATAATAGTAACTTATTACTTACTCATCAATAGATACAACTAATGTAATATGTTCAATTTGAGAATGTTTATCCTTGTCAACGAATTCTAAAAAATCACTCTTTTTTAAAACCCACTTTTTTGGAATAGACTCTCTTGCCTCAAAGATCAGTAATTACGAAGGACTGAAATAGGTGAGGACACAGGCCATCAGTCAGGGCTAGTGAGTTTCTTGACCTTATGATAAAGTAACAGGACAGTCACAACCGTAATGACATACCTTAATGTTGTTGAGGTTGACTTCTTGCAGGCTGGGATCGTTGGTTTTCATCTGCTGCAGACTTATTTCCACATTTGTGGGATTAGGTGGCTCCTCAAATACTGGCTTGACCTTTTCACCTTTGACCACATCTAAAACACAAGTTTAATCTTTTTTTTTTTTTTTGGAGAAGTTTTTCGCTATAGGGCGCGTACGCTCGCCAGACAGACAGAGAGACATAGAGACAGAAAGCGAGAAATCACCTCCCCAGAGGGGATGGCCATGCCACAATCCCTTCTCCTCCATTTTCCTCTTGGGATCTTGGGCATGCACGCACACGCACCAGGCATGAGTTTTAAGCCACCGGGTCCGGGACGCGAACCGTGGTCGACTACATGGGAGTCCAGTGACATAGCCATTACGCTAACTGCTGGTTCCCAACAAGTTTAATCTTAAAAAGAAAATGCAAGGGCTCTCCTATCAAAATCAGAGAGAACAACAAATGATAGTTCTTTCATATGCTGATTCCAATAATATTATAATATCAGTGATTGTAAGCTGATTCTCAATTAAGCATGGAAGTGACACAGTTCTGAGCTATGGTTTGGAAGATTGCTGTTTCTCAACTGTAAGGAAAATTCTCATAGAATTGCCTAAGATACCACATGCAGCCAGAAGTGCAGGAGGCCTCACGTCACATCTCAACCCTCGAAATACTCATGGGCAGTTAGGGCTGCTCCATATGGACCTTCTCCAGACTATGCTCACCAGATCACAGGATCTGAGATGCAAAAAAAGAAACCATAACCATTCTCTTTGTTGTCCCAACTTGAATACCCATCTGGCCTCTTGATCATACCTTTCCCCCCTCAGATTTCCATTTTTTTAGAGAGGTTTTTTGTTTGTTTGTTTGTTTTGTTTTTGCTATAGGGCACATGTGCTCACTGAAGAGACCGAGAGACCGAAAACAAGAAATCACCCCCCCCAGAGGGGATGGCCATGATGCAATCCCCTCTCCTCCATTCTCCTCTCAGGATTTTGGACATGCACACACACACACACACACACACACACACACACACACACACACACACACACACGTGCCCTGTGTGAGTTTTAAGCCACCGGGTCTGGAACTCGAACCATAGTCAACTATGTGGGGTCTAGCGATGTAACCATTACGCCATCTACTGGTCTCCCAGATTTCCATTTTGAAACATTAGTTTTGAGCAAAGCATGGGAGGAGCAAGAAAAAGAACAGAAGAATTTTCAAAAGCGGTGAACAGAAAATATTTGGCACACATAAACTATCCAAAGGGTTAAAGATGTCAATACACATGGAGCGCCTAAAATCAGCAAGACAGTCCAGTGAAAAATGAACAAATGCTACGCTCATGAGATTCTCCCACTTGGGACCACCAGATGTGTAATGGTTACATTGCTGAACTCCCACATGGCCAACCACAGTTCAAGTCCCAGACCCAGCGGCTTGAAATTCATGCTAGGTGCTTGTGCGTGCCCAAAATCCCGAGAGGAGAATGGAGAAGGGATTGTGGTGTGGGGGGGTGAGTCTTCACTTTCAGTCTCTGTCTCTCTCTTTCTGGCAAACACACGTGCTCCATGGCAAAAATCTCTCTCTAAAAAAACTCTCACTCAATCAAAAAATAAATAAAGAAATTCAACTCTGGGGACCAGCAGACGGCATAATGGTTATGTTGCTGGATTCCAATGCAGTCAGCCGCTGTTTGAGTCCTGGACTCGGCAGCTTGAGATTTACACCAGGTGCCTGTGTGTGCCCAGGATCCCAAGAGGAGAATAGAAGAGAGAGGATTGCAGCATGTCCATCTCTCCTGAGGGGTGACTTCTCACTTTATGTCTCTCTGACTCTATCTCTCCAGTGAGTACATGCTCCCTATAGCAAAAATCTCTTTCTATGAAAAAAAAGTAAATAAACTTTGAAATTAAAAAATAAGATACTATTTCATTAACCAAAAAAATGTAAAAAGTGGTAACATTTAGAGTTGGCAGCAATGTGTAGGAAAAAGCATCTCCAGATGATATTGGTGGGAATGCAAACTGATACAGGTTTTTTGGAGAGTAACTTGGTATTGTCTATCAGAATTCTAAATATGCACACTTTCTGACTCAGGGGATTGTGGTGTGGCCAGCCCCTCTGGGGGGCAATTTCTTTTTCTTTTTCTTTTTTTGGAGAGGTTTTTCGCTATAGGGCGTGTGCATTCGCCAGGAGGACAGAGAGAGAGACAGAAAGCAAGAAATCACCCCCCGGGGGGGATGGCCACACCGCAATCCCTTCTCCTCCATTCTCCTCTTGGGATCTTGGGCACGCACGTACACGTGCCCGGCGTGAGTTTAAGCCACTGGGTCCAGGACTGGAATCATGGTTGACTACATGGGAGTCCAGCGATATAGCCATTACGCTAATTGCTGATCCCTGGGGGCAATTTCTTACTTTCCCTCTCTCTCTGTTCCTGTCTCTCTCTTGTGAGAACAGGTGCCCTATGGCAGAAATCTAAAAAAAAAAAAAAAATTTTTAATTAAAAAAAAAATAGGTGAACCCACAAGTCTGATAAGAGATTACAATTTGAAGAAACATTACTGATATCTGTGTGTCTGTATAACGGGCCAGAAGGTGACGTATCAGATAGTGAAAAGCAAACATACTGTCGGGTTACTCTCTGATACTGAAGCTCAAATAGACCAGCCTTTTTCCGATATGCATAAGAAAACAGAAAGAAAAAAATAAAAAGAACATTGCTCTTTGGCTAAATTACTTTACTCTCTGTAAGCGATTGTTCACAAATATGTTATTGAGAATAGAAAGCATCTTCCAGGTCTCTGTCAGAGGATAAAATAGAAATTAACCTAAGAAAACCTACTTGTGTATATTTTCACAGCAGCTAAATATGGGTCTATCCCTCTTCTGGACAGATAAGTTATGCCTATCTTTGCACCTAAGCCTGGAACATTCCCAGTGTGTAGCAGGTATTCACAGATAACTGATGGATGAGCGGCAAGGACAGTGTAGCCACCTCTCACACACAGAGCACAGTGGCCAGGGACGTGCTGCGCAGTAAGTCAATGTCACTGTGTCTCCCATGTTTTCTGGGGAAAGTAGATATTCAAATTCATTACAGGGACAAAAGGACACTCAAATAGAGGAGGAAATTATTCAAACTGTCACAGTTGTTTAAAATATACTTAGGGGACCAGCAGTTAGCATAATGGCTATGTCGCTGGATTCCCACATAGTCGACTGTGGTTCAAGTCCTGGACCTGGTGGCTTAAACTCATGCCAGGCGCGTGTGTGTGCGTGCCTAAGATCCTGAGAGGAGAATGGAAGAGAAGGGATTACGTCCTGGCCATCCCCCCTGGGGGTGATTTCTCACTTTCTGTCTCTCTCTCAGTCTGTCTGGTGAGCGCACGTGCCCTATAGCAAAAAACAAACAAACAAACAAACAAACAAACAAACAAAAACCTCTCCAAAAAAATTAAAAATAAAACAAAATAAAATATAGTTAGAGGGGTCAGCAGGTGGTATACTGGTTAAGAAGCTGGACTCCCACATGGCCAACTGTGGTTCAAGTCCTGGGCCTGGTGGATTGAAAATCACGCCAGGAGTGTAGGTGTGTGTGTGTGTGCGTGTGTGTGCACATGCTATCCCCAATCCCAGGAGGAGAATGGAGGAAAAGAGATTATGGCATACCCACCCCCCCCAGGGGGAGGAGGGTTCCTTCTCATTATCTCTCCAGCAAGCACAATGCCCTATGGCAAAAACTATTTTTTAAAAAATGCTTAGAAACAATAAGCATTGCATTAGGACCTGACCACGGACACTTTTTATAGCACCCTTATCTTCTGACTGATCGGACCTGCCCAGAAAGTGTGCACGGACAGCGCGCGGGTGCCACGTACATGCCAGAAGTAGCATGTCACCTCCTAGCAGCTACTCTGGTCTGGTTTGATTGCTCAGAGCCCAAAGGTCCCTGGGGAAGCGACACAGGGCAAACCCTGCAAGTCAGAGGCTTCTCTTTGGCCAGCAACACCTGGAGGCTTTAAAGCGTCACAAAATTACAGATCCCGCGTCAACTTACTTCTTACAGGTCCTTTGCCACCTTTATTATTGGCTGTTTCTTCATCAAACTTTGGATTGTTGAGCAAATTGTGTACTCCGAGGACAGCTGAAAACAAAAACAGTGTATGAATGAGTATTAAGTTTGGAGAAGCATGTTAGGACGTCTCTGTTATCAACCTGCCCCTTGAAGACAATTCTTTACATCATAAAAATAAATCTCTGCACTCCCCTTTTGTACAGGGTATGTTCCGTGGATAGTGTTAAATAAATTTACAAAAACCCTCCTTCCAAGGCCACCAAAAATTTCTGCATGCCTTCCTATGTCTAAATATATGGGATCATTTGGGATCTGAAGAATGCCAGTTTAGTTATATCCAGACCTTTTGGCTAAGGAGAATCAATCCTTCAGTTGTTCTCATCTGAGAAAAGAGAAGATGGACTGGGTCTAAGAATTAAGATCTTACATTGTATACATTACTGTACATATTTTTCAAGGAGCAAATATAGAAAGATCATGTGCCTCTTTCCGTGTAAGCCTTCGCGTCTCTCCTACCTCTCCCCACTGAAATGAGTTGTCCTTTCCCATCAAGAGCACCCCAGGGTGGACAGTAGAAGAGACATCACTAAAAGTCAGTTAAGCACATGGAGATTTTAACCTCCTGCAATGCGGGGAACTTGCACCAGGAGGCAGCAGAGTACGCAGCAGACAACACGGGGTGATGAACGCCGAGCAGGCAGACAACACTGCCACATAGATTTCCCTTAGCGAATTAAATTACAGGTGAGACCGGCCACCTGGAGGAGGGCTGCAGGTGAGAGAATAATCCTGCAGCAGGGACAGAGGAGCCTGTCACCTTCGAGATCCTCATCAGCTCTACAGTCCTACATACAAGAGGGAGGAAAGGAGTCAGCCAGCAAGAGAGAGGGCAAAGACATAGAACGAGCGGGGACCCCGGAGCAATCGTCAGAGTTGACTCTTGACTCAGGATTTAGGAAGTTACTAAATGCCCTTCCTCATCTGTAAAATAGGGATAGTAATTGTACTTTCCTTATATAAAGGTTAAATGACATCCTATGTATCTAGATACTTTTCTAAGTGCTTTACAAATTCTCATCAGATTCGGGACCAGCAGGTGGCAATGGCAGTTTAGGTGCTGGACACTCCCACATGGCTGACCACGGTTCAAGTCCTGAACCTGGTGGCTTGCCTTCTCACTTTCCCTCTCTGTCTCTCTCTCTGGTTAAATAAGAAATAAATGTATTAATAAAAAAATTAAACAATTCTTTGAAAAAAATTCTCATTAGGTTAATAAAACTGTCATGGACGCAGGCATAGCCCAGGACAAAGGGGTCCTATTTGATAAACACCCTGGAGACCACTCGGACGGTACAACAAACATATCTTCTTACTCTGGCCCCATACTCCCCAAGCTTCTAATTACAATGTAGCTCCTATCATTAGGTTTCGATTTTTGGTTTATCTGTTTTCTGTGGATCTGGCTAGTGAGCCAATCCCCACCACCCTGTTTTGGTGCTGTTTCTACGAAGCTTGGCAAGCTCCAGTCTCTAGGCCAGCAGTACGGTGACCCTGCTGGGCTACAGCCAGCCAGGGAGATGGGTGTTTTTCTCCTTTCTTTCTCAGGTATTTCCTGGGAATTCAAGCCTGGCCCTGTATATATACTCTCCTGGGGCAATTCCAGCAGAGACCATGAGGCCACCCTTGGGAGGAGGGAGTAACCATGATAGGATCCCTCCACAGTAACCACAGGACTAAGACAACCCGTCACCCAGGTGCCTCAATTCCTGCAGGGACCTCTCAGAGGGGTTCGAACAGATGCATTTAATATTGCTGCTGACCAAACCACAGAAGGAATGACAAGGCAGCAGAGACATTTGGTGTGTATTAGCAGTCACAGCTGGTTCTTCTAGGGAGGAGGAGATCATTACTATGTGCACCTTGCAGTGAAATACTGGATCATCAGAAAAGTCATGATGTATTTTTCTATGTTATTCTATGCAAAAATGCAACATGACTTTTCCAATGTCCCAATAAAGATGAGAATTCTTTTTTTTTAAATAATTGTTTTATTTAACTTTATTTATTTTAATTTGACCAGAGAGGGGCAGAGTGAGAGAAAGTTAGAAAGCAAACCGTAGTCAGCCATGTGGGAGTCCAATGTTCTTAACCACCAAGCCACCTGCTGGCCTCCAAAATGAGAATTCTTGCTGAAGCTGTGAACAGCTTTTTAAAGCTCTTCTAGCCTGTGGTGATCTACTAACCTGTGTTGGGGGAAGATTTAACACACAAATATACTGGTTCACCCAGGGTATCTTTCTAAAGAAGGCTACGAGAGAAGGCCTAGGAATCAGAGTGACTTCCTTTTCACTAAATACTCCTTTATACTAACTGAGCCTTTTCCATCTGCACGTGAAATCAATTAAAATAATAACAATGCTGCTGCTGATGGTCACTAGTGAGGCCATTGTCAGGAAAATTAGAAGGCTAATAGAGCTCTTACCGTGAATCAAAATGAAAGGGTGCCTGGGGAAGAAAGAGAACTGAATGCAAATTTTGAGGTGATAAAACGTGACAAAATGCAATCAAATGCCAACTATGAAAGCCCCTTAGAAAGCATAAGGCCTGATATTTTATTCTTTACATTTTCCTTCATACTTGTTCTATATGATTTCTCACAGTAACTTTTGAATTTTGTAGGATGAGTATTATTTGGGTATTTTACAATTGCAATAGCACCAAATAAGATTTCCTCAGGGGCCAGCAGATGGTGTAGCGGTTACATTGCTGGACTCCCACATGGCTGACCATGGTTTGAGTCCTGGACCTGGTGGCTTAAAAATCAGACTGGGTGTGTGTACGTGCATGCCCCAAATCCCAGGAGGAGAAGGTAGGAGAAGGGGTTTCAGCATGACTATCCCCTCTGGAAGGGTGATTTCTCGCTTTCCCGCTCTCTCTTTCTCTTTCTGTCCTCACTGAGTGCATGTGCCCTAAGGCAAAGACCTAAAAAAAAAATTTGCTCAGAGTCATTAAGTCATCTGCATCACATAAAGTCACAGCTGTATTGTGGCTAAAGCGAGCCTGGAATCACAACAGTAATCAGTAGCTACGAGAAACTCAGACAGCGCTGCCCTGGATACCAGCACGTGCCTGGAGGTCACAGAGACAGACCGGAAAGTACCAGGAGCTCAAGACTGACCTGCAAGATCGTAGAGTTCAGTGTCAGACGCGCTGGCCAAAGCTTCTTCCAGTTCTGGATCAAGAGTCACTTTTTCTTCTTTACGAGTTTCTACAGGCTTTTCTTTGGGGATAAAGACTCTTCCTTTAAATCAGAAGGAAAAGAGAAAATACTGTGAGCTACCGCCTTATTGTTAGGGTAAGTGGACTGAGTAGAGAGAACGTTCTAGCCATTAAGAGCTGTGTCAAGAAGCCATTTCACATCCAGCTGAGATTCCTGCATTGCTGGGGTGCTGCCAACATCAGTGATCCATTATTTGAGGGAAGGAACATTGCAGAAGAATCCTGCATTCTGCCAGAGAGGTCTGGGCCTACAGTCTTTAAAATAAAGAGGGACTGCCCCTTTAGCCCAGTGGTTAAGGGAGCCAGTGGTTAAGGGAGCCAGATCCCACATGGCCAACCATGGTTAGAACCCCAGCCCCAGTGACTTGAAAATCACACCAACCAGGTGTCCATGCCTAAAAATCCTTCAGGATGGAGAAATGGTGGAGACGGGATTATAGAGTGACCATGTCCCACCGGGGGACTTTCCCCCTCTCCCTCTTCTTTGTCTATCTCTTTCTGGTGAGCATATGTATCCTCTGGTAGTTAAAAACAGCACAACAACAAAAAAGAAGGAAAAGGTGGCTTCTCCCTCCCCACCACAGCAACACTAGGCCTGAACAGCAGGGCCTTGCCAGGGTCCTAGACTGTAGAAGACCCCACTTGGGTATTGCTCTGGCTGTACCTCTCCCAGCCCAGAAAGAAGCCATGGGGCAAAAGGGACATCCCAATCCAGAATATGGGCCACCTGTTAGGCCACTCTAGAGACTTCGGAATTTCATGCCCAGAAAACCCAAGCCTGCTCTTGGAGTCCACCTGAGCTGCTTTCATGTCAATCTTCCCAAAGGCGGGGTGCTACTGGGGTATGCACCCCAGGGCAATGGTAGGCTCTTTGTGGGGGAGTATGAATGAAGCTCCAGGACGTGTCTGACATGCATGCCTGAGGCCCTGGAAGCATGGGATGTCCCCCTGCACAGAACTCTTGGAAGTCTACAAACACTGGCCTAGGTAGATTTGTTGGAGGGTTTTGCGACAGGCAGTTAGCTAGAAATGAGCAGGCAGTCCTAAGAAAATAGCAGGACACCGGCCACATCAATCACAACTTATCAGGAGTTATAACCAGACCCTCCGTGAAAATGCCTTCCTCCCACCTAGCTCCTGGCACTGAGAAGGTGAGGCAGATCTCATTTTTCTTCTTTACTACCTGAGAAAGGCACATAGGGATGGTTATTAATTTCCCTCTTATCATTCCTCATAAATACAAAAGAACCCACTCCAACAAGACGTTTTGGTCAATATCCTGATTCCCACTGGGGCAATAAACTGATCGGGCAATTCATCCAAATAAGGATGCTCCTCTCGTCGAAGTCCACCCTGAGCATGCGCGATTAGGTCACTGAACTCCTTACCTGTGAGAGAGATACACAAGCGCAGGAAAAAGCCTGCAAATTCAAACAAATTGCCAGATACTATGACAGACCTTCCCCTGCTAAATGTTCACTGTCAACTCTTGGAATAAATGCAGCACGTACACCCATGCCCACTGAACTGTCCTTCTCCAGCACCTGCCCACCTGCATGCCTTAAGCATGGAGGTATATTTCTTTTTTATTAAAAATCCTCACTTTCCTATTAAAACTTCCCTTTTCCTACAAGCGTTTGTGGTTTTGCCTTTTGTGTCTCAGAACGGGGCTCTAATCTGAGAGATCTGGACGTAAAGAACCAAGGATCTTACACAATGCTAATCAGCTCTTCCATCCTGACAGTATGACATATTTTAAAGGTTTGCTAGATCTTAAACGTTTGGGGAAAAAATGCTACGTGACCTTCTGTTGTGTTCTTGTCTTGAACCCCTGCAAATATAGGGGCAAGTTCATCCAAATAGCACCAGGGGCTCCTGAGAGACAATTTAGTAATCCCCAAGCGTTTTCTCCCTTCAACTGGATCGCTGACCATGACAATGCTACGTCTGGAGTCTCCATCCTCTCCTGGGACCTCTCACGCTCGATTCTGAGAGTATCTCACGTTCCTGAGCTAGACTTCACTCCTTGGCCCAGATTTTTTGCTTAGAATCTGTCATTTGGTTGGATCCCCAGAAAATGGGGGTGCATCAGCAGTTGACCTGAATACCTATACTTTCAGGCCACCTGTGTGCCTCTTGTTTAGGATGATAATCCTTTTTTTAAAAGAAAGATTTTTGCTATAGACATTTGGACTCACTGAAGAAACAGAGAGAAAGAGAGGACACACCCCCCAGGAGGGATGGCCACATCACAATCCCTTCTCCATTCTCCTCCTGCGATCTTGGGCACACACACACATGTGCCAGTGTGAGTTTCAATCCTCTGGGTCCGGGACTCGAACCACAGTTGGCCATGTCCAGTGCCTTAACCACGACGCCTCCTGCTGGCCCTAGGGTGATTATCCTAAATAGTATTAGGGAAGAATAATTTAGAACTCTTATTTTGCCTAGATCCAAGATCCAAGAAAGAAAACGTTTCAGTCTACAGATACTATGAAATTAAGCTCTAGAGTTCGAGCTGTTACTGATTGGTTATCTTCTTTCCCCATCGTTATCTTCTGGCTGTCCTTCTACTTTGTTTCCCAGTATCTTTTCCTTCTTCCTGGGAAACATGGCGGCCCATGTGGTGCCCAGGCAGGCAGCGGGACGTATGTCAGCGAGCAGACCTTGTTGCCAGGATGCCCCTGGCTAGCCACAGGTACTGTCATTCTTTCCCCTCTTTGGGGTGCCTGGCTCTGCTGGCTCCTGTTCTCTTCTCCAGCCACTTGATAAAAATGGTAAGCCATCAGGGCAAGCACAGCCTCTGTAATCGGGGCAGTCTCCGGGACCGTTGCCATGGGAGTCAGTGACTTTGGGTTTGACCCTTTCCTTTCCAACAGGAGTAGGCTGGGCCAGGCTAGCCAAGACCTGAAAGGAGCCTGGGGCCAGCTGGCTGAAGCTGGAGCCAGCTGTCTGTCCTACCCCAGGTGACAATGACAAGCGAGGTGAGTCTTTAGGGGACTCTGAAGGTTAAATGGAAGAAATCAATGTCTAAGATCATGTCCAAGAAGTAAGAGCAGCAGGGGCTAGCTGGTGGTGTGGTGGTTAAGGTGTTGGATTTCCCACATGGCTAACTGCAGTTCAAGTCCTGGGCCCAATGAAAAGGACAACAAATGAATAGATGAATAAATAAATAAATCTTTGTAACAAAAAAAAAGAAGTCAGAGCAACTCCAGAAAAGACAGACACTGAGTCAAAAGCTGGGAGGGTCTGGAAAAGAACGTGGGTAGCTCTGGGCAGTTGCGAAGATGTCTTTGGAATATGCTGGTAACGTGAGCAGCCACTGCACACCAGGGATGTGTATGGGCTACAGGCCAAGAGCAGGTGCTGCGCCGTCCTCCCAGCCATGTGACCCGCCGTCCCGGAGTCTGGGCTCGGGAGTAGGACTCAAATATCAGCATTCTCAGAAGTGAGTAGGGGGCAAAATAAATGGAATCCAACCCACGGGACAAAGGAGGGAGTGGTGACAGGAATGCGGACCTCCCAATCTCCAAGACCTTTTCCTGAAAATCAGGCATGTTTTGGTGCACCCTAGAGAGGTAGCTATGTCCCCAGGTCCACCACTTCCAGGCCACGTCGCTGGTCCGTCCGGCAGCCCTGCATAGCTCCAAACCCCTGCTCCGTTTGAAAGCTTGCTCCCCGCTCATTTTGTTTCACTGTGTTACTTCTCAACCTCCTCCTAAGCTGCACTGTGCAACTACAGACCCCTTTAAATCTCCATTTGTTACTCAGACAGCTCCTGCACGCCCGAACTCCCTGGGGGTCGTCTGGAGATTAACCTGGATCAAGAGATGATTTACTATAGCCACTCCCAGACGTCCACTCCCAGAACAAGAAAATAGCCTTATTATGCTGTCACTTGCCAAATACTTGATGTTCATTGGGAGTTTATTGAAGATTTGACATTATAACTTTTTTCTTTCATGAAGTGAGCCCAAGAGCAGTTATGCTGCCATAGAAACTGTCCCATATTTCTCCCATAATCTTGGGTTATTTGACCAATTTGTCACTGTTCCATTGCCTTTTTTTTTTTTTCGGTATTGCTAGAGGGCATGTGTGCTCACCAGAGAGAAAGAGAGAGAGGCACAGCACCGTCCCACCCCCTACGTGGGATGTGGTCAGGCCGCAATCCTTTTCCGCCATTTCTGCTCCTCGCCGGGATTTTGAGCATGCAGTGCACACGTGTGCACACGCCCGCCACGTTTTTCCAGTTGTTGGGGCTAAGATTCAAACAGCATCAGCCTTGTGGACTCCGGCCCCCCCTGCATGGGGCTTACCCAGCTATACCACAGGGCCAGGCCCACCTTGACTTCCTTAATGATGTTCTGTCTCTCTCTTTTTTTTTTTTTTTAAATTATTGTCAGAGGGTGCTTGCACTCACCAGAGAGTGATGGAGAGACAGACGGACAGAGAGATAGAGGGACAGGGAGAAAGCATCTCCCAGCAGGGTGTGGTCATACTATAAACCCTTCTCCTTCATTTCTCTATCTTGTCAGGATTCTGGGACTATAAGACACACCCCTCACCCTGGCATGTTTTCAAGCCACTGGGGCCCGGATTGAAACCATGGTTGGTCATGTGAAAGCCAACTCCCTTCACTGCTAGGCTGCAGGGCCGACCCCTTAGTGACATTCTCAGTGGCATTAACCCAGCACATTTTTGGGGTAAGATTTTTGCTATAGGGTACATGCACTTGCTGGAGAGACAGAGAGACATCCCCTGGGAGGATGGCCACACCATGACCCTTTCTCCTCTGTTCTCTTCTTAGGATTTTGGGTACGCATACACATGTGCCCAGCATGAGTTTTTAGCCACCAGGTCTGGGACTCGAACCACAGTCGACTATGTGGGAATCCAGCAATGTAACCACTCTGCCATCTGTTGGTTCCCATAATTCATTTTCTTAACTGCCAGAGGGTACATGCACTCGCCAGAAGCTGAGAGACAGAGAAGGGAGTGCTGGGAGAGATTACAACAGAACAGGGCGTGGTCATATTGCCAGCCCTCCCCTTCCATTCGTCCACCCTGTTGGGACCTTGGGCACACGCACGCACACAGGTGCCCGACATGCTCTTCAAGCCACCAGGGCTGATTTGAACTACAGGCAGCCATGTGGGATCTGGCTCATTTAACTACCAGGACATAGGGCTGGCTCCATGTCTCTTTTCCATGCTGTATCCAATCCATGGGCTTATTTCTCATCCTCAGGTCAGTCCCCTTGCTCGACCCCCCATAACACATTAACAGTGCCTTCGTCTCAGGACCCACTACCTCTAGGCCTTACCTTTCTTTTCCCCAGTGAAGGGCACAAAGTCCTCTCTGTCTTTCTGCTCCAAAGCTTCCTTCTCCAGGTACATGAGGAGGTGCTCGCGGTCGAACGGGCCAGTGGCAGCTTTCTGCGTCTGGTCTTTCTGTCGGAACCCAGCCGGCAGCATCGCACTCTGGTAAGACAGTGGTGTGAGCAGGAAGGAAGGCTGTCTGCTGGGCTGACACTTGCTAGGAAGGGCAGGGGGACAGGGAGAAGGACAGCTATGCAGAGGTGGGTGTGAGCTGCGGGCTGGGGTCTCTGGCACAACTCAGGGGCACAATCTGTGCTGGGAGGAGGGTTCCCAGTGAGCTCAAGCAGAGCTTGGAGGTTGGAGCAGCTTGAGTCTTCCATAGCCGCCTTCTAGAACGTGGTGGTGAGAGGCTTTTTGCAAGTAGATCACACTTAGGGTCGCCTAGGTCTGCATGCAAGCGCTCCCAGGCGGGCATATGCGGACCCTAACAGGAGCCAGTGTGGCTACACTCTTATTGCTAACCTCTGTGGTGCAAAAACACCCAAGCAGGCAAGTGAACATCACGGAAGACATCAACACCTACCTGCTTAACTTTTCACATTCCTTCCTTAAGTCAAAAAACAAAAAAGAAAGAAGAGGCCAGCAGGTGGCGTGATGGTCAAGGCGCTAGACTCCCACTTGGCTAGCCATGGTTCGAGTCCCAGACCTAGTGGGTGGAAATTTATGTGTGTATGCATGCCTAAAATCCCACCAGGAAAAAAATGAAGGAGGAGGGATTGTGGTGTGGCCATCCCCCTGGGGATGTCTCTGTTTCTCTCTGGTAAGTGCACATGTCTTATGACAAAAACCTAAAAAAAACCCAAAAAACAAAAAAAAAAACCAAACCAGAATATTTTGCTTTTTTATTTAATTTTTATGTATTTTTATTATTGTTTTAAAATTTGCTATTTCCATGCACTTGCCAGAGAAAGACTAAGAGAGAGTGAATGTGAGAAAGCAAGTCACCAGGTCCAGGACTTGAACAGCAGTCAGCCACATGGGAGTCTAGTACCTCAACCACCATGCCACCTGCTGGCCCCTACTTGTATTTTTAAAAGTAAACACAATATCAAAAGTGTCTGGAGTATCAGAATGCCATGTGAATAAGTTCGTTTTATTTACATTTTTTATTTACATTAAAAATCACTGTACCCGATACCTTCAATTCTAAGTTTAAGAGAACGCCATCGAGGATGAAGAAAGTGCTTGCGGAGCTTTTCAAGAACTCCCAAAGCTATCAGAAGGCCCATTTAAATATATGTAATATTATGATTGTAGTCATTCCCTTGTTGTAGAATCATCAAAGTTTCAAGTTCTTTATGCATTAGAAAGAAATTATATCTCAAAAATACACATTAGGGGTTAAAGACCTGGCTTAAATACCATCTCTCATATTTACGTGTATGAGATCTTATGTAACTTAAGTTTCCAAGTGTCTCCTCCTTTACAAAATGGCGATAACACTATTTAACTCCAGGCTTCTGTGTCTAGCTAAAGAAGTGACTCAGAAAAAAAATAGTAAGATGTGTTCTCTTTCCTTCTTCCTTCCCTACCTCAAACTAGTCCTTCAATCAGTGGATAATATTTTCCCCACTGATACTAAGTTGTTTTAATTTCCTTTTTTTTTTTTTTTAAGAGATTTTTGCTATAGGGCATGTGCACTTGCTGGAGAGACAGAAAGTGAGAAATCACCCCCCAGGGGGGATGGCCATGCTGCAATCCTTTCTCCTCCAGTCTCCTCTCGGGATCTTGGGCATGCACACACATGTGCCTGATATGAGGGGGGGTTTTGTTTTTAGTTTTTTTGAGAGTTGTTTTTTTTTTTTTGCTATAGGGCGCATACGCTCGCCAGAAAGACAGAGAGAGACAGCGAGACAGAAAGTGCGAAATCATCCCCTGGGGGAATGGCCACACCACAATCCCTTCTCCTCCATTCTCCTCTCAGGATTTTGGGCATGCACACACATGCGCCCAGCATGAGTTTAAGTCACCGGGTCCGGGACTTGAACAGCGGTCAACTATATGGGAGTTCAGCAACATAGCCATTATGCCAACTGCTGGTCCCCTTTGCATGAGTTTTAAGCCACCGGGTCCAGGACTCTACATGGGAGTCCAGCGATGTAACCATTACACCATCTGCTGGTCCCACTAAATTATTTTTTGAGAAATACATTTGCCATGCCTCATTCTAGTTACTCTGAGGTTCTGTATGATTATAAATCTAAGTGACCCAGACCCAAGCCAAGGAAGAAAACGGGATCTGCATCTGGAGCCCAGGGATCTCTGTGATGGTCTAAAACCAAGCCACACCATGGATCCCGTACCAGGAACCACTCTGCGTCAGACCCATGTCACTGACCTCGGGATCCAGGTCATCCAGAACATTTTCCAGCTGTTTCAGTTCCTCTTCTGAGAGTTTGCCGAGAAGCTCGTCTTCATCGATGTTCTTGTATTTCTCCAGCTCTTTCTGAAAGGGGAGTGCCATGGCTTCTTATATGCCTTTCTCATCAGCCATGCACGTTTAGATGGGCCAGCTTCCTGAGACTTCAGAATGCTGTTAATCGGAAAGAAACACTGTTATCTTCTTCCTGTAAACAGGACTTACTAATAGGAGACAGAGCTATGTTGTCAATGCACAAATAATTCAACTAAAAGATAATATTACCTCCATTTGCAGAGCAACCTAACAGCTTACAAAGTCTTTTCAAATATATTATTTCACTCGTGTTTTTAAGAGCTTACACATGTGGGGACCAGCAGGTGGCACAGTGGTTAAGGTGCTGGACACTCCCAAATGGCTGACCACGGTTTGCATCCTGGACCTGTTGGCTTGCTTTCTCACATTCTCTCTCTCTGTGTTCCTCTCTGATCAAATTTTTAAAAATAAGTAAATAGGGGCTGGCAAGTGGCCGAAGGGCACTGGACTCCCACATGGCTGACCATGGTTTGAGTCCTGCACCTGACAGCTTGCTTTCTCATTTTCTCTCTCTCTGTCTGTCCCTCTCTGGTCAAGTTAAAATAAATAAATAAAGTTAAATAAAATATAATAGTAAGTAAATAAATTTAAATAGAACAATTCTTTAAAAAAAAAAAAAGAGGTTACACATTTATTTTATTTCTTCAGCAAAAGAGATACAGAGAGAGCCCCTCCAACAAGGTCCTGAAGTTAGTTCACCCCTAACTTCAGCCATCCTTGGGTCACGGGCATGCATCAACCTGGTGCACTCAGGGAGGTCTCCAGACTTGAACTGGGAACCTTCCCATCCGCGATACCTTACAGAGTATCAACTGTAACGAGGCCACCACCATCTGGCCTCGTTTCACTTATTTTGATCTTTACAACCACCCTGTGAGGCAGCCTGCAGATATGACTGTTCCCACTGCACATGACGGTTTACGGTGAAGGTGGCCACGTGCCCTGCTGAGGTCAGAGTCGGGTGAGTGCCTGGCCTTCGGATGCCCAGTGCCGTGAGTGTCCTTCCATCACACTACGCTGCCTCCCCAGCTTTCCATGGAAAACAGTGACAGACAATGCACGGATTGTGAGGCAGTTGTAAGAAGCACACTCGTGCCCTTTCAGGGAGAGAGTGATGTGAAGAATACAAAATGGGACTCATTCAGAAGGAGAGCTGGGAACGTCGATGTGAGAAAGCATTGTCTGGTACTGCCCTGCAATGAAACCAAGGGAGAGTCTAAAATCCTGACCACAGAGCCACACTATGCATTTCTCGTCTCTTTTCTGCTGTCTTTATCTTCTATTCTATTCCTATTTCTTTTCTGTGTTCTTAGCTATCCTTCCTAATGCTACTTATCTTTATGTGCCCAGACATCCCCCTTTTCAAACTTCCCTTTCCATGCTACCCCACTCCTAAACTTCTGCTTGAAATGGAATGTCCAATCCATGCCTCCTTGTGGGGGTTCTGACAGATTTTTCCTGGAAATAGGATACTGCGTTCAGGAAAGATTGATGTTCAGAAGTGATTGTGTTTCTCCTTTAGTATTCACACCACTCAAGTCTTTCAGAGCCAACAATATTTGCTACAGGAGTCCAGCAGAAGGCATAATGGTTACACTGCTGGACTCCCATGTTGTCCACCTTGGTTCGAGTCCCAAACCCAGTGGCATCAAATTCACACTGGGTGCATGCATGTGCATGCCCGAAATCCCAAGAGGAGAAAGGAGGAGAAGGGATTATGATGTGGCCATCTTCCCTGGGGGGAGGGGGGGTGATTTATTGCTTTATGTCTCTCCAGTGAGCACATGCACCCTACAGCAAAAATCTCTCTAAAAAAGAGAGAGAGAGAGTTGTTTGAGGGGAAACTGGAAAAAAACCAACAACAAAGGTTGTATCTGAGCCTTGAAGAAAGAGGGCATAAGGTGGACATGGGTGAACAAGGTTCCTTGTAGGAAAAGAAAACAGCATAAACAGAGATACAGGATAAGAACGTATAGTGGGACCAGCAGTTAGAGTAATGGCTATATCTATATACATGGACTCCCATGTAGCCACCCACAGTTCGAGTCCCGGACCCACTGGCTTAAACTCACACCAGGTGTGTGTGTGTGTGTGTGTGTACCCAAGATCTTGAGAGGAGAATAGAGGAGAAGGGATTGCGGCGTGGCCATCCCCCTTGGGGCGTGATTTCTCACTTTCTGTCTCTCTGTCTGTCTCTGTCTTTCTGGCGAGTGCACGCGCCCTATAGCAAAAACCTCTCCAAAAAAAAAAGGGTAAGAAAGTACATGATGTTCTAGTGGAATAGATGGCGTGGCTCGAGGAAGACTCACGGGATGAGAGAGAGGAAAAACAGAAGATGAGGAGGGACATCTGTGAAGGGCCCTCCTTTTGTGCCTTGCTAAGGGACCTGGGCTTTATTCCATCAGCGATGAAAAGCCTCCACAATGTATTAAAGTAGAAGAATTAGGGATGGCAGGTGGCATGGTGGTTAAGGGCACTAGACTCACACATGGCTGACCATGGTTCGAGTCCTGGACCTGGAGGTTTGCTTTCTCACTTTCTCTCTCTCTCTGTCTCTCTCTCTCTGTCCCTTTCCGGTCAAATTAAAATAAATAAAATAATTTGTTTTTTTTTAAAACTTTAAAAAATTATTTTATTTTAACTTTATTAATTATTATTATTATTTTCCAATTTGACCAGAGAGAGATAGAGAGTGAGAGAAAATGAGAAAGGAAGCCACCAGGTCTGGGACTCAAACCATGGTTGGCCATGTGGGAGTGCAGTACCCTTAACCATCATGCCACCTTCTAGCCCCAATAAGATAATTCTTTACAAATTAAAAAAGGGGGGAGAGGGAAGAGTGAGCTGAGCATACCTATCTTAATAAGGCAAGTCAAATAGTAAAAAATCAGAGTTCTGGGCCAGCAGAAGGTATGGAGGTTAAGACACTGGATCCTACGTAGCTGATTCTGTAGTTCGATTCCCAGACACAGAAACTTGAAAAACACACTGTGTGTGTGAGAATGTGTGCCCAAATCTTGAAAAGAGCATGGAGGAAAAGAAACTGGCATGGCCATCCCCCTTAGGGGGTGCTTTTTCACTTTACTTCTCTCTCTATCTCTTTTTCTCTCTCCAGTGAGTGCACATACCCTATGACAAAAAACCTAAAGTAAAAAAGAAAGAAAGAAGAAAGTGTTGGCACAGAAAGAGATTGGCTGCAGGTCGGCCATTTGGGTACTATTAGAATGTCACTCCCCTCCCCGTACTAATTCAACTGCTCACAATGTTCAGGTTTGTGGTTTTCTTTTTTTTTTT
>NW_006205995.1:1388595-1393666 GCF_000334495.1 Tupaia belangeri chinensis
ATATATATACGCACACACACACACACACACACACTGAAATTTCTATATTCTTTTAAAAAAGAAAATCCTAGTAAAGTCAGAAAAGCCAAATGGATCCTATACACTCTGTTCTGTTCTGGCCCTGGCTGTCACTAATGAATGTGACAGTGGGCACAGTTTCATCTGCCAGGTCTCTATCCACCATATGAACTGGCCGAACATCCCTGCTTCATAGTCTCACTGCACAGTTGACCACAGTTAGGATTCTGAACCCGAGAAAGAGCTTACGGCTGATGCTGTCCTGTAGTTCCTCCTGCATCCACCGTCAATGCGCTTGTCACCGCCTGCGATGCAGAAACACCCAAAGCCCCAGGTTCGAAACTAGCAGAAGGGGTGTGGAGATGTGGGAGGTCATCCCAGGCACGTGGAACACCCTTAAAGAAAGCTAGGAAGCAAACCTTGGTGGGGAGGCGGCAATGCAGATGTGTTTAGCAGAATGACCCCAGGGAGATCCAGATCAGGCCAGCTCCATGCAATTACAGAGCCACGTAAGGGCCTGTTACCAGTGTTTTTACATCTTACACTTTTTCTTCTTACCACTTTCTTTTCTTTTAAGGAATTATTTATTTAATTTTATTTATTTATTCATTTATTTTTATTTGAGCAGAGAGAGACAGAGACAAAGAAAGGGAAGGTGAGAAAGTGAGCTGCCAGGTCTGGGACTTAAACCATGGTTGGCCACGTGGGATTCAGTGCCTCAGCCACCATGTCACCTGCTGGCCCCTTTCTTACCACTCTTAATAGCACAGAGAGACACCATGTGGGGAAAAAAACAGACATTAATAACTCAATCAAAGTGATTTAAATAGCTGGATTCCTTTTTTTTTTCCCAGGGAGATTTTTGGTATAGGGAGTATGTGCTCCTGGAGACACAGAGAGAGACAGAGAGACAGAAAGTGAGAAATCACCCCCCAGGGGAGATGGCCGCAACATAATTCCTTCTCCTCCAGTTTCCTCTCGGGATTTTGGGCACCAATGCATGCGCCTGGTGTGTTTTAAGCCGCCAGGTCCGGGCCTTGAACTGCGGTTGACTATGGGGAAGTCCAGTGATGTAACCATTATACCATCTGCTGGTCCAACAGTTGGATTCTTAACATGGAGAAGTTTTAAGAACATCAACTGATCCATTCCACTTACAGTCTCTGTTTACGTATGTACAGGAGAGAGATGATTTTTAAAATCTATGTATAGTCATACCAGGTTTATTTGTAATTGTCAAAACCATAAGCAACTTGAATGGCCATTTGTAGATGAATGGATATACAATTTGTGGTACATTCATATAACGGAATCCTTCTTGGCAGTACAAAGGGATGAATTATTAATACACACAACAGCTTGGGTAAGCCTCAACATAATTAGAAAAATGGAAGAAGCCAGATCAAAAAAAGGCATACCATATGACCCTATGTAACTTAATTCATATTACAGAAAACAAAGCAGTAGTTGCTTAGAGATGGGGGAGGTGGGCCGGTCTGAAGGGAAAGATGACAGAAGAGCAAGAGGGAAGTTTTGGGGGTGACGCAATGTGCACTGCCTTGGCGGGAGTGATGATTTCACATGTGCATGCATGTGTCAAATCTTACCGTACTTTAGTACACTTTATTGTATTTCAATTGTACCTCAGTAAGGGAAGTTTGAAAAAAATCTATATGGAAGTCTACAACAGCTCCTTCAAAGAAGTAAAAATTATGTCATTTTTCCTTTAAGGGAGATTTTTTGCTATAGGGCAGGTGCACTCACTGGAAAAACAGAGAGAGACAGAGAGACAGAAAGCAAGAAATCACCTTCCAAGGGGGATGGCCATGCTGCAATCCCTTCTCCTCCAGTCTCCTCTCAGGATTTTGGGCACGCACGCACACACACACGCACCTGATGTGAGGTTAAGCCTCCAGGTCTGGACTCAAACTATGGTCAGCCATGTGGGAGTCTAGTGATGTAACCACTACTTCATTTGCTGGTCCCAAAACAGTGTCTTTAAAAAATCACATGCTGGGGCTAGCAGGTGGCATGGCGGTTAAGGCATTGGATCCCACATGACCAGCTGCATGGACTGGGGCCCGGACCGGGCAGCTTGAAAAACACACTAGGCATGTATGTGTAGGAGCATGCCCAAAATTCTGAGAGGAGAATAGAGGAGAAGGGATTACAGCGCAGCCATCTCCCTGGAGAACGGTTTCTACTTTCCCTCTCTCCGCCTTTCTCTAGCAAGTGCACAACACTTGGCAAAACGAAAACCAAAACCAAACCAAACAAAAAACAAATAAATAAGTAATAAATAACAAAAAAGGACGTGCTATATTTTGATTGCCAGTGTTATTTCTTAGTGTCATACAAAACACTGGAGTGTTTCACAACCGATGGCATCTTAGAGTTGATAAGATCCTCTTTGTGTTTCTGTTCCAGGATTCTAAAACCAGCCCCTGGAACAGATGTGTTCTCTCGATTAATCTCCCAGCCAGCCACTCCCAACACTCAGACTGACCTAAGCCTCTCCCTTTCTTCTCGCGCTTAGCACCTCCTGTAGAAACTTACTGCACACTTCTTTACACACCGTCCCTTCTTTCCTCTCATTATAGACCTTTGATCCTACATGCCTGGACTACTCTAATTGTATCTTTTTTTAAAAAAAATAATTATTATTATTTTTGAACTTGACCAAGGAGAGACAGAAAGAGCGAGAAAGCAAGCTACCAGGTCTGGGATGCGAACCGTGGTTGGCCATGTGGGAGTCCAACGCCTCTAACTGCACACCACCTGCCGGCCCCAACTCTAACTGTATCTTGAAAAGTATTTACGTTTGCCTTTAGGCCATCCAGATGATCAGATCATCTTTTTTTTTTTCCTCCCCACAGGGAATATGCACTCCCAGAGAGGAACAGAGAAAGGAAAAGTGTGAAATCACACCCCAGGGGGAGGGTCACACCACAATCCCTTCTCCCTCATTCTCCTCCTGGGACTCCTGGGACTTTGGGTGCACACGCGTGCGCGCGGGCGCACACACACACATACACACACCCAGCATGCCTTTTTTATTTTTTGGAGAGGTTTTTTTGCTAGTAGAGCACGTGCACTCACCAGACAGACAGAGACAGAGGGACAGAAAGCAAGAAATCACCCCCAGAGGGATGGCCACGCCCCTATCCACTCTCCTCCACTCCCCTCTCGGGATCTTGGGCATGCACGCACACGCACCCGGCATGAGTTTAAGCCACCAGGTCCGGGACTTGAACCGCAGTCAACTACATGGGAGTTCAGCGACATAGCCATTACGCTAACTGCTGGTCCCAACCCAGCATGACTTTTAAACCGCCAGGTTTGAAACTCAAAGTGTGGTTGATCACGTGGGAGACAAACACCCTGATGACCCCGCCACCTGCTGGACCCCTGGACCATCTTTCTTACCTATTGCTTCCGATGAAGAACTGGCAATGGCTCCCTCTTTTCTACAGAATGAAATGCAGAGAGTCTAGTATCCAAAGCACCCATAATGTGGCCTTTATTTTTCTTTTTAAAGACAAGGTCTCACTGTATTACAATTCTCCTGTCTCTGCTTCCCAAGTGTTGCCTAGGCGACAAGCTTGCAATCATCGTGCCTTGGCCCCCACCCCCCAAGTCGCTGGGGTTATAGGTCCACGACACCATGCCTGCTCCTGAGGCTGGACTGGGAACGGAACTGGGTCTCCTGTGCACTGCCAGTTCAGCATTTGAGCAGCATGCACATCCATGGTTGGGCCTCCCATGATTTCCTTTCAGCCTGTGCCTCCCGTTTTCTTTTCCATTACCGTCACAGGAAGCCCTCTTGTACAGTCAGAATGGTTTATTTGCTGTCTCTTTTGCAGAATAAAGGCCCCTGTCCACCAAAGATGTCACATCCTAATCCCCAGCTCTGTGGACGTGGTACTTCACACAGAAAAACAAAGGAGGTTGTCCTGGATTATCTGGGTGCGCCTCATGCAAAGGGCCCTTAAAAGGTGGAAGATGAAGGCAGAAGAGTCAGAGGAGATGTGACAACAGGAGCAGAGAGTCAGAGTGATGCAACTTTTGGCTTTGAAGATGGAGGAAAGGGCCATGAGCCAAGGAATGTGGGTGGCCTCTAAAACCTGGAAAGAGTAAAGAAATGGATTTTTCCTTAGTGCCGTCAGGGACAAATACAATCCTGCCAACACCTTGATTTTAGCCATGATCCCTGATTCAGATCCCCAACTTCCAAAATGGCAAGATTATGAATTTGTGTTGTTTTAATCCACTGAATTTGTGCTAATTTGTTACAGCAGCAATAAGAAGCCAATACACTCTCTTATCCAAACACTTGCACTTTCTAAGACAATTGCTCTGGATATCTTCAGTTTGTCCCTCCATACTCGCTCTCCCCTACCACAGAAGGTGATCAGTGGGTTCCCTTCCTTTCTGGCTTCTATTTGGCCAACAGGATGGACCAGCAGGAAACTGGAGGGCAGGTGGAGGGGGAAATCGGTCCAGAAGGTGGCCTCCCCCTTGCTGACCTCAGGCCTTGAGATTGTGAAGGGCCCCTGTTGTGGCTAGTACCAGAGATCTGCCTGGTTGGATTCCTTAAGCCTTCCCCACAGGTCTGTAAATAGCCCCTTGATTAGAATTTTTCTCAGATTATTCAGTTTGGCTGTCCCCTCTGTTTGTTGCTGGGAAGTTGGCTGGTGGAGTAACAGCACTTGGAATGCCCTTGTCTATGCTCATGGCCTGTCTATGTCCTCTGCTTTTGAGAGCTGGCTCGCTTCCCGGGTCTGCAGGACCACAGGATGTCAGGGCTGAGGGAGGCCTTATGGATCATCCAACTCAGCGACAGTTTCTCGCCTCTTTCTCCAGCTATTCCTTTTTGATCTCTTTTAGCAATTCCTCTTCCTCCACATTAAATAGTGGCCTTCTTAGAAATTCTTTTTTCACTCTTTCTCACTGGGGGTACTTGTCTACCTGCAAAGTTTAAAAAAAAAATTTCAATTTTATCTGTGTGTGTGTGTGTGTGTGTGTGTGTGTGTGGGGTGTTTCAGGCAGGAAT
>NW_006205995.1:1393697-1395976 GCF_000334495.1 Tupaia belangeri chinensis
TGTTGTAATCTTCCTACCTCAGCCTCCAGAACAGCTGGGACTACAGACCCACTGCACTGGCTTTTTCAGATGGGCTGGCAGTCAGACCTGGGTCTTCCGCGTGGCCTCTGCCTGCCTAACAGAAGCGTCCAGTATGCTGACATGGTTGGGCCCAAAGTTTTCGTTCTACCCTGATGAGTTTCAAATGTTTATCTCCGGTCCTGAGGGCTAGACCCACGCACTTCCAACTGCCTGACTGTGGCTGCCTCTTGCGGTTGCTTCAGACGCCTTAATAGAGCATGTCGGAAGTGCTCTCATCACCCTTCCTTCTCGAGAATTCCCGATGTGGGAAGCATGCTAAGAAACCCGGGGCCAGCAAGTGGCATGGTGGTTAAGGGTGCTGGACTCCCACATGGCTGACCACGGTTCAAGTCTCGGACCTGGAGGCTTGCTTTCTCACTTTCTCTCTCTCTGTCTCACTCTATCCCTCCCTGGTCAAATTAACATAAATAAAGAAATGGATAAATACAGTTAAATAAAATAATTCTTAAAAAGAAAGAAAGAAAGAAAGAAAGAAACAAACAAACCTGGGAGCCATCCTTGACATTTCTCCCTTGCCTCTTCCTCACCATCGATCACTAAACCCGTTCTTGCCTAACCATGCTGAGATCCCACTTCACTCATCCACGGCGCCCGCGGCCAGCTCTTCTCCCTTCTGATCCACTCTCCACACCAGGGATCGAAGGGCCCTTTTTAACAATGCTGTTCGAGTTACTTAAAACCCTCAAGACAAGGCTCCCCACTGCCTTGAAGAGCAGGTTCAAGTTCACAGTCTGGCCTCTATCATGCTCATCAACCTCATCCTGCACTGCACGCCCCAGCTCCCCCTGCCTCCAGCCTCCTGGACCACCTCCAGTTCTTGCATCAGGGCTCATGTAGCTCCCTCTGCGCCGAGCACTCCTCCTCCGCCCCTCTGGCTGACTGCTGTCCTATTCGTCTCCGTCTCAATGCAAGTGTTGCTTCCTCAGGGAGGCCTTGTTTGGACCCTGAGACAAGGTCTGAGTCACTCCCCAGTCCCACCGCTCCCCTTGATCACAGCTGTGCTTTGCTATCTTAGGATGACTTGTTTTTACCTCTGTCTTCCTTGCTTATCTCTGTAAGCGTGGGGACTTGATCACTTTTATTCACCGATAAAATACTGACTCCAGGCACAGGTCTCAACCCAGAGCAGGCAACCAATAAATATCATGCAACAGACCTCAAATGAAGGAAATGAGCTCAGAGGTGACGTGACAAGTGACCCACAGGCCTAGGTTCATTCTACTGTCCCCTGTGCCCACTCCCTGCCATAAGGACAGCCACACCCATTGTTCCTCTCTCTAAATTTACACCGTCTATGTTGCCAACGTGTCCATCACTTTCACTGTCGTTTCATATAACACAGATGAGTCCCTCTCCTGCTATAGCACAGATTCCCAGGACACAGAGACCATGTCTTTATCCCATCCCTGGGCCTCTCTAACTCTGGTCTTATGTTCCATGCATATGGATTGAAGGCCTACCTTTCCCAGACAGTGTCAACAGCAGTGAACGGGACAGCTAATACCCCGTGCTCTGAGCTGATGGTGCAGCAGGGGAAGACACAGGGGAAGACATTCATTACAAAGCATGTACCTACGGAACAGTACCTTAAAACAAACCGCATACGTTGTGCCGATGTGCCAGGCCAGAGGACAAAAGCAGTGTATCCTCCTGGAGCATAGCTTTGACTTGATGATTGTGGGGAAAACCAGTCATTTGTTTTTTTAAAAACAAACTCACTGTGCAGAAAAACGCAGCATTCCCATAGCTTCTGAAGTCAAATCAAGGACTTTCCAGCTCAGCCGGGTGCCTGAGTCCCCATCCGGGCACCGCCTGAGTTCACATCTGTCCTCCCCTCCTGTAGCGAGGCTGCCGTGGAAAGCGTGTGATGCCTCCGCTCTGGCGGCGCCTGCCCCATGGCAGCACTCAACATGCAACAGGGTAGCAGTTTACACACTAGAATGCAGCAAGTGTCAAACGAGGCTTCCAGGGCTCCTGGTGGGCAGGGACATGGAGCCCACTGGGGAAATGGAAAATAGGAGGTGGGACTAGAACTGAGGAGCCAGCAGGGGGTGTAGAGGTGAAGACAGCCGGGTCCCACATGGCTGACCATGCAGTTCGAGTCCCGGACCTGGCAGCTTGAGAACCATGCTGGGCATGTTTATGTGTGTGTTCAAAATCCTGAGAGGAGGGCGGGCGGAGGGGCCCTGCGCCGGCCC
>NW_006205995.1:1396855-1401843 GCF_000334495.1 Tupaia belangeri chinensis
GGGGGAGGAAGGTATGGAGGGCAACCATGGATGCCAGGGACAATGGGGGAGGAAGATGGGACATAGCAGAGGGTGGGGGATGGGGAATCAGGGATGGCAAGACAAAGGGCAAGGTATGCAGGACGTAAGAATTGGAAAATTATTTGCTGAGAACATGTATGTGGATGTGCTTGATTGAGCCAATGCACAGTGTATTTTGGATGGAAAATTCATTTGTGTGTTGTGATGGTGTAAAGTGAATTAATTAAAAAAAAAAAAATCCTGAGAGGAGAACGGAGGAGAAGAGATCGAGGCCTGGTCACCCCCCGGGGGTGATTTCTCACTCTCCCTCTCTCTCTGCCTCTCCTACAAGCACACATGCCCTATGGCAAATATTTTTTAAAAAATAAATAAATAAACTCACTAGAGTTGGACTCTTATAACTTTTCCTGTTACCCAAAGATTCAGGCCTGGGACAGAGAACGTGTCTTTCTTTACTTCTCTCCCCACTGTCTTTTTGTAGAGCTGTGGAATGAGAGAGGAAGATCACATAGAACGTGAGGGGTCCAGCCTTTGGTCCTATCTCTGCACAAAGACAGAACCCCAGCTGAAATAAACAGTCCTGTTCATGAAACCCAAACCATACCAAAGACTAATTTTTACCCAATACTTAAAAGAAACAAACAAACAAAAAAACAAAAAAAACCCAGGGACCAGCAAGTGGCATGGTGGTTAAGGCACTGGACACTCCCACATGGCCAACGGTGTTTCGAGTCTCAGACCTGGTGGCTTGCTTTCCCACTCTCCCTCTCTCTTTCTCTGTGTCTTTCTCTCTGGTCATATTAAAAATAAATGAATGAATAAATAAATTGAAATAAATAATTCTTTTAAAAAAATACTCTAAAATGCCTAGTGAAACGTTTTTTAACAAGCAAAATAGTACCATAAATTGCTCAGGCCTATATACATATTTAAGAGAGGTACACCAGGCTGCTCCGGAAAAGGATGAACACGTCAGGGGTGGGGGGGACTTTGAGGAAGCAGGACTTCGGGCTTCGACTGTGCTGCTGCTGATTCATTTCTGAGTTCAGGGGACTGGCAAATGACAGGTTATTACTCTTCTTTTAATTTTTAAGTGTTATTTAATTTAATTTATTATTAGTTTTTGTTTTGTTTTGTTTTAGAGAGAGATTCTTGCTATAGGGCACGTGGGCTCACCAGAGAGAGAGAGACAGAGAGACAGAAAGTGAGAAATCGCCCCCCAGGGGAATGATCATGCCATAATCCCTTCTCCCCCATCCTCCACTCAGGATTTGGGGCACACACGCACACACACCCAGTGTGAGTTTGAAGCCATCAGGTCCAGGACTCAAACGATGGTCAGCCTTGTGGGTGTCCAATGGCATAACCATTACACCATCTGCTAACCCCTTATCATTAGTTATTAATTTGGTCAGAGCTAGACAGAGAGAGAGAGAAAAGGAACATGAGAAAGCACGCCACCAGGTCCAGGACTTAAAACACAGTGGGCTATGTGGGAGTTCAGTACCTTAACCACCAAGCCACCTGCTGGGCCCAGATTACATGTATGGATATATAGATATACACATGCATACATCTTCACTATTTTGTAATCATTTTAAAACAATTACTGAACCAATGTGCACAAGACTCAAATCTACACTTTCTATCTTTTTTTGATTTTGGTTCATGCTAGAGGGTACATGAACTCACCAGGGGCAGAGAGACAGAGAGAGAGAGACAGAGAAAGAACGCACACACCACCCCCTCCCCAGGGAGGGTGGCCACAATCTCTTCTCCTCCATTCTTCTCTCAAGATTGTGCACACATGTGCACATATGCCCTGTGAGTTTCTCAAGCACCGGGTGTGGGACTCCAACCATGCCATTGGCCGTGTGGGATCTAACCGTCTTCACCACCACACGTGGCTAGTGCCAAGTCTTCATTTTTCTAAAACCAATGCATTAGAACAAAATCAGCATATCAGGATACCTTGTAAGAAAACACGAATTGATCCTACGTACTTAATCTGTAGCTCCTGGGCAAACACCAACATACACCAGCCATGGCCCGTTTGGAGTCTAGTTATTTGAAGATGGGCCAGTCAAGTCTGTTTCTTTATTTTTAAACACCCAAATGGCTCCTGACATTTCCTGAGAAATACCCACAAAGGATGAAAGAGAACAAGGTGGGATTAAGGAGGAATTCCAGGCAAAAGAGGAGGGCAAGGCCAAGGGAGGGAGCCGGCTGAAAGGAATGAGGAACGAGGAACAGCTCTTAGAATGAAGAGCTTGTATCTGAGACGAGCTACCCTTCACTTCCCAATCTTACAACATAAAAATTGCTGGAGCTGGGGACCAGCAGTTAGTGCAATGGCTATGTCGCTGGACTCCCATATAGTCGACCGCAGTTCGTGTCCTGGACCCCGTGGATTAAACTCACGCCGGGTGCATGTGCGTGCGTGCGTGCCCAAGATCCCAAAAGGAGAACGGAGGAGAAAGGATTGCGGCGTGGCCATCCCTTCTGGGGGGTGATTTCTCGCTTTCTGTCTCTCTGTCTCTGTCTGTCTGGTGAGCGCATGCGCCCTATAGCAAAAACCTCTCCCAAAAAAAAAAAAAATTGCTGGAGCTTAAGTCATGCTTGAAAACTGTTGGCTTGTTTTTATAACAACGTGTCCACTAAAGACTGCTCCCCTCCAGGGTTAGAAGAGCACAGAAGGCTGGGATCAGTCAATGATGTAATGGTTACATTACACATCGCTGACTGTGGTTCGCATCCTGGACCAGCGGCTTGAAACTCACACTGGGTGCATGTACACGTGCCCAAATTTCCGTGTGTTGAGAGCTCTCTGACTATCCTCTGGGTTGTTTTGCTATTCGTGATATGAGATGGACAGTTGCTGTGGGTGTCATCAAAGCTGTGGACAAGAAGGCTGCTGGAGCTGGCATGGTCACCAAGTCTGCCCAGAAGGCTCAGAAGGCTAACGAATACCCCTCATTCCTGCCACCCCAGTCTTAATCAGTGGTGGGAGAACAGTCTCACAACTGTTTGTCTCAATCGGCCATTTAAGTTTAATAGTAAAGACTGGTTAATGATAACAATGCATCGTGAAAACTTCAGAAGAAAAGGAAAATGTTTTGTGGACCATTTTGTTTTTTTGTGTGTGGCAGTTTTAAGTTATTAGTTTTTAAAACCTGCACTTTGTTGTTGTTGTTGTTGTTGGAGAGGGTTTTCTTTCTTTCCTTTTTATTTTATTTTTTTTTTTGCTACAGGGCGTGTGCGCTCGCCAGAAAGACAGAGACAGAGAGACAGACAGCGAGAAATCACCCCCCAGGGGGATGGCCACGCCACAATCCCCTCTCCTCCATTCTCCTCTCGGGATCTTGGGCATGTACGCACACATGCCCAGCATGAGTTTAAGCCACCGGGTCTGGGACTCGAACCGTGGTCGACTACATGGGAGTTCAGCGATAGCCATTACGCTAAATGCTGGTCCCCAAATCAGCACTTTTTAATGGAAACAACTTGACCAAAAATCTGTCACAGAATTTTGAGACCCATTAAAACAAAGCATAATGAGAAAAAATTCTGAGAGAATGGAGGAGAAGGGATTGTGGTGTAGCCATCCACCCCAGGGAGTGATTTCCTATACCAAAAATTTCTCAAAAAAAAAAAAAAAAGAAAGAAAGAAAAAAGAAGAGCAGAGAAAACTAAAAGCATCAGAGTCAACAGCCGAGGGTCTGATGGTACAGACGCGCACAAGTGACGACCTCTCCAAGCCTTTGCTCCTGCCCCTGTAAAAGAGGTAAAGAACAAGACTCAGAAGGCAGAGGTGGGAACCAGCAGTTTGTGTAATGGCTATGTCGCTGGACTCCCACGTAGTTGACCACAGTTCGCGTCTTGGACCCGGTGGCTTAAAACTCACGCCGGGCGCGTGTGGGTGCGTGCCCAAGATCCCGAGAGAAGAATGGAGGAGAAGGGATTGCGGCGTGACCATCCCCCCTGGGGGGTGATTTCTCGCTTTATGTCTCTCTGTCTCTCTCTGTCTGCCTGGCGAGCGCACGTGCCCTATAGCGAAAACCTCTCAAAAAAAAAAAAAAAAAAAAAAAAAGGCAGAGATGACACTTACAGCGGTGATGTATTGGGTTTTCAGGAAGATCATGACACATTTTTGCATAGAAAAACAGGAAAACATGTCATGACTTTTCCGATGACCCAATAAATAGTACACATGGTGCCTAGCATATGCGAGATTTTAGGCAAAGTACGATACTCCTCTTTCATCCTTAGTTCGGGAATAATCTTTTGGGGTATTCTTTCCCTCTGTTTTCCTTGCCAGGACCTGTTGAACATGGAGGAGCAGCACCCTTTAAGAGCCCTAAGTGAGGGCTGCCAGGAGTAGCAGGCTGCCGTAGCGTAGGCTGGCCAAACTAGGAGATAGGGTTCCACCTTGCAGGAAGCAGCCAAGAAGCTTCCCGGCTGGGGCGGCAGCTCTCACATGGAAGCTTCACTATCTGCCCAGGCTGTGGCTGGTTTCTAATTCTCTTGATGGGTTCTATTTCTTGTTGCTGTCTTGTCCCTCTGTCTGGCCCTATTTTCTGTTTTCTGAGGAGTTCCTGCTTCTTGACTTCTACTCCCTCGCCTTCCACTGGGGTGTCTGTGCCTTTCTGGTGTTTAACTGCCAGTCGGTCCTAACCGTGTCCGCTCCTCTTTGCTTCTGGGAACCCACGGGCTTCTAACTCCCTAAGTGGCACCATGGGTTTCCTGCTCCTCATCCTTGGATTCGTGTGCCCTCCTGGCTCCTGTGGGAAGCTGCACACCAGCGAGTCTGCTGAGGTTTCTCAGAGGGCAAATAATTACCATGATTGGTTCCCTTCCAAAAACCTGACCTTCGAAACCTTGCTCTGATTGACCACTAGAATCCCTCAAATTTGCATATCCAGCACCTCATGATTGGTCCAAAAGCAACCAATCATAACCCACCGTTA
>NW_006205995.1:1402187-1409224 GCF_000334495.1 Tupaia belangeri chinensis
GCGCACGACACTGTCGTCTCCATGCTGTAACACTACGCTGCTTGTCCCGGCTCTCACTCCTTCACTCAGGAAACCTGTTCGGCTGTCCCCCTGGGTTGGGACAGGCTCCCACCTGTGTAGGCTGCCTTTGACCCACCTACGCTCTGTCTTTGGCATCTGTAGCCCAGCTAGTTTTGATCTATGCTTTGTTCTGACCTGTGTGTGCGCAGGCCTTGACTCAGGACTGCTGACCAGGATGGCAGGCAAATCAACTAGCCATCGAAGTGGAATGGGCACTGTCCGATCAGAATGGCCACCTCTAAACAGTGGATGGCTGTCCCTGAACATACTGACTGAAGGACAGCCCAGCTCAGCAGACTCCGGACCCCTCCTGCCAATCCGACGAGGGTCCCCCTGGTTCTGTCTCAGGACTGGTACCTCAGCTTGGTCTTTTCTCCTCACATCTAGGCTCGGCGTGGCTGGCCTTGGGCCCTGTTTCATAAGCTCCTGTCACTCACAGTCCTAGAGCAGACCTCGTCCCCCATCCAGTTGTTACTAGGGGAATCTGGGAACATTGGGGACACACATGAAAGAGATAACTACTGGAGCAGCCTTGGTGTCAAAATACGAGGGCGAGGGACCAGCAGTTAGCATAATGGCTATGTCGCTGGACTCCCACGTAGTCGACTGTGGTTCGCGTCCCAGACCTGGTGGCTTAAAACTCACGCTGGGCGCCTGAGCATGCATGCCCAAGATCCCAAGAGGAGAATGGAGGAGAAGGGATTGCGGTGTGGCCATCCCCCCCTGGGGGGTGACTTCTCGCTTTCTATCTCTCTGTCTCTTTCTGTCTATCTGGCGAGTGCATGCGCCCTATAGCAAAAACCTCTCCAGAAAAAAAAAAAAAAAATAGGAGGGCGAAACATAAAAGTCCGACCAGCACAAAATCACAGCTTTGAGGAAGGCTGTGCTGAGACGCACACCCCAGGCCAAGGGACTCAAAATGGCTGTGGGAGGAAAGGTGGCCGACAGAGCCCCACCGAGGGGCCACAGCAGAGCAGGGCATTTTGTCTTACGCGATGACAGACCGCAACCTGACAGACAGTGACTCTTTGGTCTACTGAAAACAAAAGTGGTTCATTGCATACAAGTGAAGTACCTAACAGAAGAGTTTAAGGGAAGAATTTTTGGGAAACTGAAGTTGGAAAAGTAGACTGAGGTCACACAGATATGATCCATTAAGACCAGAAACTGAAACGTGAGACCTAGTCATAATAATGGGAAGCACAAATGACGACTACTTGTAACCTACACATGCACCCGACGTCCTCACTCTGCACCTGGGAACACACCAAATGCAGTGTTCTCCAAGGTCGGTTTCGTGCAGTACTACTCCCGCAAGGTTTTTAAATTTATTTTTATTTTTATTTTTGCACACAATTTGGGAAACACTGTGTACCGTATCTTACAGACACTCTCAGTCCATCCACCTCCATTCAAACGCACAATGATGGCAAGTCCATGAAAGGCTCTCAAAAGTCAAGACCAAACCAACCTTTCAGCTTTTTTTTTTTTTTTTGGTTTGTTTGTTTTATTTTATTTTTTTAAGAGGCTTTTTTTTGCTATAGGGCACGTGCACTCGCCAGACAGACAGAGAGAGACAGAGAGACAGAAAGCGAGAAATCACCCCCCAGTGGGGCTGGCCATGCTGCAATCCCTTCTCCTCCATTCTCCTCTTGGGATCTTGGGCACACACACACATGTGCTTGGCATGAGTTTAAGCCACCATGTCCGGGACTCAAACCGCGGTCAACTACATGAGAGTCCAGCGACATAGCCATTATGCTAACTGCTGGTCCCCAGCTTTGTTTATCTTACTTACCTGACTCCACTTTTTTTGCTTGTGACACCTATTAACATTCTATATATTTTGAAGAATGCTGATTGAAAAATTTACAGATACTCAAACACTACCTTACACATTCATGCAAGGAAATATCTTTTTTTTTTCAAATTTTTTTAAAAAATTATTTATTTTAATTTGACCAGAGAGAGATATACAGAGAGAGAGAGAGAGAAAGTGAGAAAGCAAGCCACCAGGTCCAGGACTCAAACTGTGGTCGACCATGTGGGAGTGTCCAGCGCCTTAACCACCACGCCACCTGCTGGTCCCCAGGAAATATCTTGAACTAATATTTTTATATATACATAGACAAACACACATAAAATCCAAGTACAGCAAAAATACTCTTATAGCAAAGGATTTTTACAAGACATAAAATGTTCTGTGCTTTTTTTTAAAATTTTTTTTTTAATTTTTGCTTTTCCTCTTTTTTCAGAGTGTACAAATTCTTGCCAGACAGAGACAGAGAGGGGGGAAGAAAACACCTCCCGCTGGGGTGTGTTCATGCCACAAGCCTTTCTCCTCCACTTCTCCACCCTGTTGGGATTTGGGGCACTCACACGCACTTGTGTGGCTTGCTTAGCTATGGAGGATCTGGCTCCTTTAACTCCTAGGCCATGGGGCTGGCCCTAACTGTTATATCTTGAGTTGATTCTGTTTTCTTAGTCAGGTAATAGTCAGTCTCTTTTGCATATAGTCCATAGAGAAAACACTGATTGTATATGATTTAAGCATAAAATGAAATGAGAGGACACTCTACAACGTCAGTCAAAAAGCTGGATTGTTTCTTGCTCCAACATTTTTTCAAGAATTATTTTATTTGGGAAGAAGAATCCACAAGTCTGGAGTTGAATATTATCCCAGAATTTAATTGGGAAGATGGAACTACAACAGAAGATAGATTAAGTACATGAGACTGAACTGTGAAATAGCATTTTATGACTTTTGACTAAAACATTGCTGATTTTCTTCTAGACTTGTTGTCCGGTTTTAAGGATTTTTGTCCTGTCTTGAGTTGCCGATAGGTTCATGTTTGAACAGAATTTGAACAGAATCCTAACTTGTTTCCTGGCTTTAAGTTTTAAGCAAAGTTCCTTAGCATTTCTTTGATTTATTAAAGTTAAAACTGCTTTTCTTAAAATTACCAGTTGAACTTGCTATGTGATCAATAAAATGTCAGGGGAAAAGGAATGGAAGACAATTGTAGACACCAGAGATAGTGTGGAAGGAGGGTGGGAAATGGCAGAGGGTCAGAAATAGGGGTATACACACACACACACACACACACACACACACACATATGAAACTAGGAATGGAAAATTATTGATGATAACATGCATATTTAATCCACTATGTAGAATATTCTGGATGGGAACTCACATTTTGTATGCTGTGACAATGCTTAGGGAATGAATGTAAATTAATTAATTTTTAAAAATGTTTCAGGAAAAAAAAAAGAAGCTCATGGCAATACGTGTAATGGGATAACTGTATGAATTTCAAAAAGTTTTTGTACCAAAGTAAATATATACTTCGATGTAAAAATATTTTTAAAAGAATTATTTTATTTGATATATTATTATTATGATTACTTTAATTTGACCAGAGAGAGAGAGGGAAAGAAAAGCAAGCCACCAGGGCCAGGACTCAAACTGCGGTCAGCTATGTGGGAGTCCAGTGCTTTAACCACCACTATACCTGCTGGCCCCATATCTAACATTTTCTTAACCCAACCAAAAAGAGGAACTTTCCCTGACCCTATTCACACTTCCAATAGGATTTAAAACCTTAGGAACTCGAAGCTAAGGAGTTCCACAGGTTCAGTGCCACAGTCTGTCACTGACCACACAGTCCCCTGCAACGCTTCCTCTTTGATTACTTATTTTACTGATCACTCCCGATTTTTTTTTTTTTTGTCTTTTTAATTTTGTCAGAGGGCACAATCACTTGCTAGAGAGAAAGAGGCAGAGAGAGGAGATGAGTGAGCAAGCACCCCGCCCAAAGCCATGGAGTGTGGTCACAGCACAATCCCTTCTCCATTTCCCTCTCCTTTCGGACTCTGAGCATGGACGTGTGTGCGTGCAAGCGCACACACACACACACACACACACACACACACAGACGCCCAGTGTCACTTTCAAGCTGCTGAGTCCGTACAGTCCAAGTGGGATCCAGCACCTTATCCACCAGGCCACAGGCTGGCCCACAGAGGTTTTATTTCCATAATTCAAATCTACAGAAAAGAAAAAAGGACAGTACGATCCACACCTGTACAACACTCTTCTTGACTCACATTTGGTATATTCCTGAACGTCTTCTGCTATCCCTATTCTTTTTTCTTTTCTTTTCCTTTTTCTGAACCAGCTGAAAGTTTCAGGCGTCCTGACACCTCACCTCTAATACCCACATCTCCAAAGAATAAGAATGGTCTCTTGTATAACTATCGCACCTTCAGAATATTAGCAGGAACTTCATAACATCATCTAATTTGCAGTCCACATTTTAAACCTCACCCATAGTCTCCAAATTGTCTTTCATAACTTCTTTCTCCCATCTAGAATTCAAAGTTCACACCTGCCAATTTGTTTTATCGTCTTATGAAAAGAGAAGGCTGAGGCAAAGCAAGTAAAACAAAGATGTATTTGGGCCAGGACAATCTCCTGGACATCACGTAATCCGTGTTGCCCCAATGATCTGTGCCAATGTGCAACAGACTTCAGGTTGGTCTTGAAGGCAAAAGTCATTCAGGGAGGGGGAAGAAGCAGCAAGGAGTCTTGCACAGCAGTGATTGGCTATAAACTCTCTGAAAAGGGCAGCGGGATACCTTACAATCACTGAGTCCCTTGGTGCAACTTAAGCAGAGTGTGGAGAGGGTGAGCCTGGAAGGTAAAGGAATGCATTTGGATGACAAGGATATTCATGAAACAAAATGCCAGATGAGTTGACTAGAACGACTTCAGGTACACATACCCAAGAAAGCCACAAGATGGACATAAGTTTTATTTCCTGATAGCGTGGACTTAGGTAGACGGAATCTCCTATTCTCAGGGAAAACTGACTTATTTGGGGCAATCTGTCCATTGCCTTAAAGTTTCAGTTTGAGGGCCAGCAGGTGGCTTGGAGGTTAAGGTGCTAGGTTCCACATGACTGACTCAGTGTGTTGAGTCCCAGGCCTGGTGACTTGAAAAATCACCAGGTGGTATGCATGCATGCCCCAAATCCTGGGAGGAGGCAGAGAAGGGATTGTAGCATGGCCATTCCCCTTGGGGAGGGGGGAGAATGTGTGATTTCTCACTTTCCCCCCTCTTGTCTCTCCCGTGAGTGCACAGGCCCTCTAGCAAAAAAAAAAAAAAAGTAAGTTTCAATCTGATAATGCTACATTTTAACATAAGTGACTCCATTTTTGTCTGGTCTGTTTGAGCCTAGAACAGGAACTCAGTTCAAAACATTGACCTAAATTTTTTATACCAAACTTGAGTATTTTAATCTACGACGATTGCTCTCCACTCTATTTTTTTCTTTTTTGTCAGAAACACGATATAGGCAAAGTTATGGCCTTATTACATCACAACAGGAGGCTTAGAATAGGTGCTACTAAAGATAATCACTGGGTTAAAGTAGTAACCTAATCTCTTCCACTGTCAGAGCACATTTTTCCTAAGGAAGTGAGTGAGTTACCTTGACACAGGGTGAAAATCCTGCTCCCCAATCACCTTTCTTTCACTGAGTCCTGGCCTCAATCTACTGTTCCATTCCGGTTTGCACAGCTTGGATTTTCTGGTTCTCTCACTCCTATTACGTATTTTTCAAACAATGACCTGTCAGTAGCATCCTCTCTTTCTCAGTGATACACTCTGGATATTTCAGCCAGGGCCTCCTCTCCCACCTCTTAGCTAACCGTGTTTGACAGCCCCGCCCAGCCCTAGGGAGCTGCTAGCCTTTTATCTGCTCATCCCACCCCTTCATCTTCAGCAAATTAAAGACAATCAAAAACGCCCACAGCATGGTAACCTACCACTGTACAGTAATTAACAAAACTTAACACGCTTGTAAATATTTATTGGGTTAGACCCAGGAGAGTAGAGAGAAGAAATCAGTTTCATAGTTTAAAAAAAATCAGATTACCTAAGCTCTGAAAAAATCTTTGCTCTTCACTAGGGCAAAGCTGCTTGCTCGGTCACAAGCAGGCTTTCTGTAATGGTGTTAGAAGCGCCCTCGTGTTTTCAGTTCCGTGACATTTGAGTCTTGGAAGAACAGCGGTTTAGAAATCAGCCCGAATCTCTCATTTTGCGTGAAGACAGAGGCCCAGCGGCGTGGAGGGACGTGCCGAGGGCCCCTCTGCTCCTTAATGGTGGAGATAGAACTGAACCGGGTTTTAAGAACACCTCCTCCTCCCTTCCCCAAAGCCTGGTGATTCAGAGGTTTAATGGGCGCAGAAGCCCAGCATCCACAGCCTCCTTCATTGCTAATTGCATTTGGACCGCATCCACCTTCCCACCTTTCAATACTTTCAGCACAAATGCCCGTTAGGAGCCTTTTATCGCTATTTTAAAAAATCAGCCTTCCTTTCTGCAGGCCAACAGCAAGCATTAAGAAAGTACATGCTACCATTACTTAAACCAGTGGAAAAATAAGTGTCTCGAGCCCTCCATCAGGCCGCTTCCTGAAGGCGGGTTTCTGGAAGGCTGAAACGCTCTGCGAGTGACAGCTCCGCGGGCCGCAGGAGAAGACGCGGGCCGGAGTCCACCGTTCCCGGTCGCCTGCTTCAGGGAGGCAGGGACTGCAGGGCACTCCGGGAGCTTACTGAACGTTCGCACGAGAGGAGAGAGGGGGAACAAAGCCCGGCGTGGAACAGCCCAGCTCCGCAGCCCGCAGGACAGCAGACCGCGCCCTCCCTGCAGCGGCCGGGCGGGCTGCAGAAGCGCAGAACCGTAGAACCGCAGCAGCGCAGTGCGGGCGTGGGACCCACAGCGCGGCGCCGCCCGCACTCAGCGCCCGGCAGTCACCGTCAGCCCGCGGGGCTGGGAGGCAGGAGCCAGCCCGGCTCTGCGCGCCCACCTGGCAGGGCGCCGACGCTGCGGAGCATCCTCCATCCCGCAGGGCGAGCTCGCGGCCCCCGCGCTCCGAGCCCCAAGGGCAGGCAGCGGGCCGCCCCCGC
>NW_006205995.1:1409465-1419916 GCF_000334495.1 Tupaia belangeri chinensis
CGGCTCTTTTTCTTTCCGAGGCGCCCTGGGCTACCGACTGCGTAGGTGGCGCAGGTTTTCGGGGCCGCGAGGAGCACGTGCGTGCGCTAGCATCCTTCGGGCTCAGGTACAGATCGGGCCTGCGCTGGGCCGTCCTGGCCGCGCGGAGGCGCCGGCGGGAGAGAAGCCGAGCTAGTGCCTGGGGGCGGAGGTACGCAAGGTGGGATTTGGAGACGCTGATCCGATGTTACGGCGCGGGGGTGTTGCAGCGCCCACGCACGCGTGGTGGCTTCACTAGATGCGACACGGGTCACTTTAGCCCCTCTGAGCCTCAGCGTTTTCCTCGTCCGTGAAATAGGCTTAAAGCTCGAAGGCGCGTTGTGAGGATTAAATGGCCATAGCACGTGCTTGTGTCTGGCGCATGGTTCAGTCAACGCAGGCGCCTTCCGGGGGGGTTGCCAGGATGTTTGGGGCACATTTCCCACCCTATGTATGGGACTGATTTAAAGCTGGTGGACGTGTTGGCCTGGGTACATGTTAAAATCCACAGGGTTTGTTATTGTTGGTGGTTTAGGCATTCATTCCATACCTGAATATGTACTGAGACGTTCTCGCTGCCCGCCTCTTAGAGCTACAAAGAGAAGATACCTTCTTGTTCCTGAAGAATGAAAGTGGGGTGGGGGGACAGAACAGAAACCAAAAGTATGAAATTATCTGGTGTCGTAGGGGTACATTCCGGAAGCTTTTGTGATGTGACATGGTCTCTCTTCGTTTGCACTCTCGCTGCGTACTGAGTGTGGCTGTCACTTATGACACTTACCTTCACAGTTTATGGTAGGCTGAGCTTTGCAAGTGGCTCCTAAGCCGCATTTCACATGGCGGCGGTATTTGCACTCAGAGATGGAGTGGAAGGAAATATTTGAGAGGAGAGATGTACTATACAGTCCTTCAGAGTGTAACCTCTGGAACAGCATTATCAGCCGGCATGTGGTGTGCAGTAATCATGTGCCCCCCCCACAAAAAAGTGCAGAAACAATTCCATGTTTGAAAAAATAACGTCATTTTGTTAAAGTACTTTCATACTCAGGGTCAGCAGGTGGTGTGGTGGTTTAGGCACTGGACTCTCACATGGCCAACCACAGTTCGAGTCCCAGACTTGGTGACTTAAAAATCCTGCCAGATGCGTGTACATGTGTGCCCCAAATTCTGAGAGGAAAATAGAGAAGAGATTACAGCATAGCCATTCCCCCAGGGAGGGATAATTTCTCCCTCTCCTTCTCACTGTCTCTCTCCAGCAAGCGGACATGCCCTATGGCAAAAACTTCTAAAATAAAAATAAACTTCCATACTCGTATTCTCATTTGATTTTTGCAACAACCCGGCAAGACGGGCTGCGCAAGGATCTTTCTCCGATGACAGCTACAAGAAGCTGGAAGAGGTGCTTTGATGGATCCGAGGTCACTCAGCTGGACTTTACATCCATCCTCTCACCTCCTGCTCTGGTCAGCACTGTCTCCGTTGTATGCACCAACACGAGGCCATGGGATCAGCAGGTGAGCTGAATCAGGATGTAAAGTGAGTTGTCTAAGACCCTCGGAGCTGGTGCAGTGGACCCTGACATGCAGCGTCTGGTGACTGAGACCAGTGTTGTTTGCACCAGCAAGTGTGATGCTGAACTGTACCCTGGGCCTCCTAGTGGGCATGACAGCTCTGAGCTGGAAAGGGTCAAAGGAATTAGAGGTTGACCACATCAGGTTAAATCACTTGCATGTTTCTCTATACATTTTTTATTCCAAATGTCTTACATAACACAGATGTCTTTCACTTGTTTTGGTGGTGGACATTTGTTACAAATCGTAGTCTTCGGGACCAGCAGGTGGCGTGGTGGTTAAGGTGCTGGACACTCCCACATGGCTGACCATGGTTTGAGTCCCAGACTTGGTGGCTTGCTTTCTCACTGTCTCTCTCTCTGTGTTCAAATTAAAATAAATGAATAAATAAATAAATGTTTTTAAAAATGGGGCCAGCAGTTCACGTGATGGCTGTGTCGCTGGACTCCCATATAGTTGACTGCAGTTCGAGTCCCAGACCCGGTGGCTTAAACTCACGCCGTGCGCGAGTGGGTGTATGCCCAAGATCCTGAGAGGAGAATGGAGGAGAAGGGATTGCGGCGTGGCCATTCCCCCTGGGGGTGATTTCTCGCTTTCTGTCTCTCACTCTCTCTCTGTCTTTCTGGTGAGCGCATGCACCCTATAACAAAAAACCTCTCCAAAAGAAAAAGAAAAGAGAAAAATTGTAGTCTTCTGTTAAATGAGAATGGGGCTGCTTGTAGGTCAAGCCAGCAGTTTCCCAGGACAGCTGATGGTAAGCGTAAGCAATTTCGCTCCTATTGGAAGAATGAGTAGCACAGGTACCAGTAATGGATGTCTCTCTTTAGTCTCCTGCAGTTCCACATTGGGGAATTGGCCATGTGCAGTGAAATGAATGGAGCAGTACTTCAGAACATGGGTCATGACAGGAAGCAAACCTGGAAATAATTTATATTAAGGCGTAGTTAGTAGCCAAAGCAGAGATACAGGGCTATCCAGAGTCTCACATGGGCTCCAGGAGATTGTTGACTCCCAATGAGGAAGTCAGAAAGTAAGTTAGGAAAAAGATCTGATCAAACTCTATACTGACAACTAATGCTAGTAGGTGTTAATGGGTGAGTGAGGAAGATTGAACCCTTACCTTCCCTAATTTGTTTATGTTTAAGAGAAAAAGAGAGTAAAAAAGATATGTACCCTTCACAAGGTCTCATTCATTCATGATCCCTTTCCCACCCTTAGCATTCCTTCAAGCCAGGATCATGGGTGAACCCACAGGTGGACCTTGTGTGCTCGGGTCAACCTAGGATCGAAAGCCGGACCTTCCTACATGGCTCCAGTGTCACACTATGGTACCTACTGCCTGTACCACCTTTCTACTTTTAATGTTAAAGCTTAAATTAAGGGCATTACAAGTTTCAGTTTGTTCAGTTTTTGTTTTGTTTTTGTTTTTGGAAGATTTTTGTTGTAAGATGCATGCATTTGTGTCTGAGAGACAGAGAGACAGCAAGCAAGAAATCACCCCCTGGGGGTATAGCCATGCCACGATCCCTTCTCCTCCATTCTCCTCTCAGGGTATTGGGCATGCATGCACACGCCTGGCATGAGTTTTAGGCCACCAGATCTGGGACTCGAACCATGGTCGACTATGTGGGAGTACAGGAATGTAACCATTACGCCATCTGCTGGTCTCAAGTCTGTTTTGTTTTTAAAAATCTAATGTCTATGTCTTATTTTTTAAAGAGAGCGATGCTAATAATGTATCTGTTGAAATGATCATTTCCGGATGGTATCTTGTAAGTTTCACTTTTCAGTTTGCTTTTCAGAAAGTAAAGATGCAAAACTGAAACGGAACTCCCAGAACTGGAAGGAACCTTACAAATCAGTTTTTCCTTTGTGCAAATGAGAAAGCTGATACATTGACAGTAAGTGCTAGAAGGCAGAATGTAAAAACAAAACAAAAAAGTGACAGTTATAATGAAGTATTTTAGTAATTTGCAATGTATTATGTAGCATACCTCATTAAGAATAGGCAGCATATACTATTGATTGCTTATTCAACATCCATTCCACCCTCTCCTTCCTCTTTTTTTTTTTTTTTTAAGAGAGGTTTTTTGTGTGTACTTGCCAGACAGAAAGAGAGAGAGAGACAGAAAGCAAGAAATAGCTCTCCGAAGGTTTAGCCATACCACAATCCCTTCTTCATTCTCTCGGGATTTTGGACATGCATGCACACGCACCCAGCGTGAGGTTTAATCCACTGGGTCCAGAATTCAAACTGTGCTCAACTACATGGAAGTCCGGCAACATAACCATTATGCTATTGGCTGGTCTCATCCACCCTCTCCTTGCTCTTTACAGAGGCCTTTTGTAGGTGTTTACCCATCAGGAACATGACCTGTTACCATCTGAGTGTTATGTTTCTAAACCAATCATGAGCAAGGGGAATAGGATGCTTTTAACTGGCCTATAAAAGATTAGGAGTAGGGCTGGCCCCATAGTTCAGCAGTCAAGTGCTGCACAAAGGAAGCCAGATCCCACATGGCTGACCAGAGCTCCCATCCCTGCCCGAGTGGCTAATGAGCTGGGCATGCATGTGCATGTGCCAGGATACGGACAGGATGGAGAACTGGAGGATAAAGGATTGTGGTGTGACCAGGCTCTGTTAAGAAATAATCAGTCTCTCTCTCGTGCATGCGTGTATGCACACAGACCCTCTGGCATTAAAAAAAAGAAAAAGATTAAGGGTGGACATGTGACCCCCATCCTGGCTAGTGAGACTGAGGAGAGGCCTACTGAGAGACTTCTGGGAAGGTTTTGTGACTCGTAAACAGAAACACACAGGGAAACACACCACCGTCTTTACTGGATGCTGCGTGTCGTTGCGTCTGGCTGTGGTACCCAACACTGGAATGGCCATCTTAATGACCACCTGTAGATCCTCAGGACTAGGCCGACATGGAAGATGGCAGAGTAAAGAGGAAGAATGAGCCTGGCTTTGCAAGGTTGCTGAGTCGGGAAGACTTTGAGATGTGGTGCTGCCCTGCTTCTGGAGTTCTTGTCATAGGAGATAATCAATATTCTTGTTGAATCAATTTGAGATCGAGTTTTCTGTCACTTGAAGCTGAAAGCATCTTAAGTGTTCCAGATGAAACATGCGAGGAAGTTCTTTGGGTGAACTGAAAGATGGCTTCCTGGAGCAAGTAAAATGTCAGGCAAAGGACACAAACCACAGGCAAAGGACACAAACCACAGGCAAAGGACACCGGAGGAGATACTGTCGCCTAACAGATGACAGCACGAGTTTTAACATCAGACAGACCTGAGTTTAAACCCAGATATTTACTGGCAGATTGGCTATAGGCAAGTTTCCTTCTGTTTGTGTGTTTTGTTTTGTTTTCGCTGTGGGGCACATGTGCTCACCAGAAAAAGACAGAGACACGGGGAGAGAGAGAGGGAAAGTGAGAAAGCACCTTTTGGGATGGCCACGCTGCAATGCCTTCGCCATTTCTGCTCTCAGAATTTTGGCACACACACACTCATCAGTGTTTTTCAAGCTGCTGAGTCCAGGATCAAACCACAGTTTTAAAGAGGGGGAGAAAGAAAAATACTTAGCTATACGTACAATATCTAGGTTAGGAGAATAACAAAACTCTGATGAAAGAAATAAAAAAGATCTAACTAGATGGGGAAGTAGCCCATGTCTATGCATTGGAAGACTCAAATAATGTTAGAATGAGAGTTCCTTCCAACTTGATCTATAGCTTCAGTTCAACGCCAGTCAAAATCCTGGCAAGATTTTTTTGTGGTAATTAGCAAACCAATTCCAAAGTTTATTTAGAAAGTTAGAATAGGGGTCGACAGGTTGTGTGGTCGCTAAGGGCGCTGGATTCCCACATAGCCAACCATGGTTCAAGTCTCAGACCTAGCAATTTGCTTTCTTGCTTTCTCTCTTTCTCTCTCTTTCACTCTGTCCCTCTCTGGCTGAATTAAAATAAATAAAGTTAAATAATATAATTCTTTAAAAAAGAAAAAGAAAGAAAGTTAAAAGATTCAGAATAACTAATGTAATGATCAAGAAGAACAAAGTTGGAGAATTTACACAATCCAACCCCAAGACTTATTAGACAGCTACAGAAATCAAGACTGTGATATTGGTGAAATAATGGACAAATAGAGCAATGAAACAGAACAAGAGTTCAAAAATAAACCCAATATAAAATAGTTAACTGATTGGCAATTGACAAAGAAGCAAAGGCAGCTTTGGAGGAAGCTAGTCTTCAATGACTGGTGCTGGAAAAACTAGACATACCATGCAAAACTGAGGATATAAACAGACTTTACATTGTTCACAAAAATTAACCAACATGCGGGCCAGCAGGTGGCATGGTAGTTAAGAGTGCTTAACTCCCACATGGCTGACCACAGTTTGAGTCCCAGACCTGGCAGCTCTCTCTCTCTGGTCAAATTAAAATAAATAAATAAAGTTAAATAAAATAATTCTTAAAGAAAATATGTTATAATAATAGATTAAAAAAAACATGGATTAATGGTAGAACTAAACATAAATCATAAAATTATAATGTTTCTTTGTTTTTAAAATTATTTAATTTTATTTATTCATTTTTTTAACTTTTTAAAAGAACTAAGGAAGTAAGAAAGCAAGCCACCAGGTTTGGCACCATGCCACCTGCTGGTCCCTTAATTAATTTATTTTCATTTGACCAGAGAGAAAGTGGGAAAGTGAGAAAACGAACTACCTAGTCCGGGACTTAAACCATGGTTGACCATGTGGCCGCTTGCTGGCCCCCTAAAATTGTAATATTTCTAGATAATAACATTAGAAAAAATTTAGATGACTTTGGATTTAGTGATGATCTAGATACAGTATTAAAATTATGAGTCATAATAGAAAAAAAGTGTGAGTTGGATTTTATTAAAGTCAAAGCCTTCTTCTGTTCTAACAGATAAGCCATTGTTCAAAGAATAAAAAAGATAAGCCATAGACTGGAAAATATATTTGAAAACATATCTGAGAAAGGACTTTATGTTTCACAAATAATTCTTTTTTTTTTAATTTAACTTTATTTATTTATTTATTTGTTTATTATAATTTGACCAGGGGGGAGGGAGAGAGAGAGAGAAAGAGAGAGAGAGAGAGAGAGGGTGGAAAGGGAACCTGGGACTCAAACTGTGGTCAGCCATGTCGGAGTTCAGCACCCTTAACCACCATGCCACCTGCCAGCCCCCAAAATTCTTAAAATATACAGAAACTCTTAAGAGCTCAACAAAACAAAAACAAATCTATTTTAAAAGTGAGCAAAAGGAATGAACCGGCACTTCACCAAAGAAGATACAGTGGTCTGCCCCTTATCTGTGGTTTCACTTTCCACAGTTTCAGTTACCTGGTTAACCACAGCTCAAACAGGTGAATAGAGGGCAATAACATATTGTAAGAAAGTGAGTCAGACCACACTCATATAACTTTTATTACTGGTGTATTGTTAAAATTGTTCTATTTTAATCTCTTACTGAGCCTAATTTTTTTTTTGCCAAAAGGCCACGAGAGAGGGGAAGCAGAAACACCTCCCATTGGAAATGGTCACACAGCAATCTCCTTGCTCCCTCCTTTTGAGATGTTGGCATTCATGCACATGCGCCCAGTGTTTTTTCATGCTGCCAGATCTGGGACTTGAACCATGCAGTCGGCTATGTGGGATCCAGCTGCTTTCGACACTATGCCAGTGGCTGGCCCCACTGAGCCTAATTTTTCTCAGTGGATAAGGGGGACCATTGTATACAGATGGCAAAGAAGCATCTGGAAAGATGTGCAACATTATCTGTCAGTAGAGTATTACAAATTAAAAAGAGACGTGAGAAAACACGACGCACCCCTTAGAATGGCTAGAACTCCGAACACTGCCCACCACGTGCTGGAGCAGTGGACACTCACTCACTGCACGTAGAGATGCCAGATGGTGCATCAACTCGAGAAGCCAGTTTGCCAGTTTCTTACAAAGCTAAATGCAGGCTTACCGTATGAACTGACAACTGTGCTCCCAGGTATTCATTCACCCAAGTGCGTGAAGACTTAGGTCTACACGTAAACTTGTCCATGGATGCTTACAGCAGCTTCATTCATAGTTGTTTAACATTGGAAGAAACAAAGGTGTCGTCAGTGAGTGAGTGGAAAATCAGACTGGTACATCCATACAGTAAGATTTTTAAATGGTAAGAAATGACTGTCAGGTCACAAACAGACATGTAAGACACAAGGAGACCTTAAGTGCCATCTTGATAAGTGTATAAAGTCAGTCTGAAAGGCTACATGCTGTATGATTCCAACCCTATAATGTTTGGGGAAAGGCAAAACTCTAGAGACAGTAAAAACATCTGTAGTTACCAGGTGTTCTGGGAAGGGAAGAATTGAAGCAGACCTCCATTTTGAATTCTTTTTATTGGAAACTTGTTTTCTCCTTTTGCCTAGAGTAAGCAGAGTGAGTAACACTCCTGTCTTTGCTAAATAACCCGAAACTCCCTGCTGTAAGATATTCTTTAGTGATGTGATCATCAGTCCCCAGACGTAAGATGTTCTTTAGTGATGTGATCATCAGTCCCCAGACCCCTTGCTCTGAGCCAGGAAGACCATTACGATTCCATTGTGTTTAAGAAAAGGTCTAGAGACCGTTAACCTGCTTGATCTGACTTCTTAACCGCTCACCTAGGAATGCCACTCCTTTCCCTTGTCTCCTCCCCCTCCTCAATAATTACTGCTCCTGCCGTCAACCCAAATGTGGTTTTTGCCTTTATAAACCGCCCTCTCCCCTCATTTGGGGCCAAAGGGGTTTTTGAGAGACTTGAGTCCTCCCGCAGTCGCCGCTGGCCTATTAATCAATAAAACTCCAATAAATTTGGCTATATCTGGATGTCCTTTTCTCACCAGTTAGACTACAACAGAATGAGTAGGTGGAGTGCAAGAAATTTTTAAGACAGTGAAACTATTTTATATGACACTGTAATGGTGGATACATTATACATTTGAAAAAAGTCTATGGAACTATAAAACCCAGCGTGAACTCTAATGTAAACTATCTTAGTTAAATAATGTGTTAATGGGGCCGGCAGGTGGCGTGGTGGTTAAGGGCACTGAACTCCCACATGGCCAGTGACCACAGTTCAAGTCCTGGACCTGGTAGCTTGCTTCACTTTCCCTTTCTCTCTCTCTTTCTCTGTGTCCTACTCTGGTCAAATTAAAATAAGTAAATAAATATAATTTTAAAAATTAAATAAATAATGTATTAATATTGGTCCGTCAATTGTAACAAATATACCACACTAACACAAGATGAGAGAAATTGGGGGAGGAAGACACAGAGAGGGGGATATATAGGGACTCTGTACTTTATGCATACTTTTTATGAAAACCTCAAAGCGTTCTAAAAAATAAGGTATAATAATAATGAGAGAAAAAAATGAAATGTGTATTCCATCATCACGAACTTTCTGCCTTACTCAACTTTGCTTCTGTGCCTCAACTATATTAGTGTAGGTAGCTGAGCGTGTTCGTTTTCACTGCTCTCTAATACCCAGTTATGAACATAACGTAATTTACGGGATGCAGTAAAGGCGGTACTCAGAGGAAATTTATAGTTAAAAAGCCTACAGAAAAAAGAAAATGAACTAGAAAAAGATAAGTTAGAAAAAGAAATGTAAATAAATCCAAGCTATCATAAGGAAAGAAGTAGTAAAGATTAAAGTGAAAATAAGTAAAACAGAATAGAAAAACAATACAGTCAATGAAACCATAGTTCTCTGAAAAATCAACAAATTGATAAGCATTTAGTTACACTGACAAAAAAAGAAGGTGCAAGTAACTAAAATCAGGAATGAAAGTGGAGACATTAGTCTTCATCATACAGAAATTAAAAGAATATGAAACTCTATTGAAAATTATGTACATGGGGAGCTGGCTGGTGGTGTTGATTAAGGATACTGGACTCCCACATGGCTGACTGTGGTTCAAGTCTCAGGCCTGGCACCTCTCTCTCTCTTTCTCTCTCTCTCTCTCCCTTTCTCTCTCTCTCTCTTTCTCTGTCCCTCTCTGGTCAAATTTAAATAAATAAATAAAGTTAAATAAAATAATTCTTTAAAAAAAAGAAAAGAAAATTATGTACATAGTAATATTGTAGAATTGATTGTCAACATTATTTTATTTATCTATTTATTTATTTTTGCTAAGGGCTGTGAGTGTTCACCAGGCAAGACTGGGGTGAAGGGGTGAGAAGTCACCCTCCTGGAGGGGAGGACCATGCTGTAATCCCTTCTCCATTCTCTTCTCAAGATTTTGGACACACACCTACATATATCCAGAGTTTTTCTTTTTTCTTTTCTTTTTTTAAGAGTTATTTATTTAATTTAATTTATTATTATTATTTTTTAATTTGCTAAAGGACACATGCACTCACCAGAGAGAGAGAGGGGGAAAAGTGAGAAAGCAAGCTGCCAGGTCCAGGACCGTATTTGGCCACATGGGAGTTCAACATCTTAACCACCATGCCACCTGCTAGCTCAGCATTTTTCAAGCTGCCAGGTCCAGGACTTGAATCGGCAGTCAGCCATATGGGTTTCAGCTGCTTTGACCTCCACACTACCATCTGGCTAATTAATGTTTTAAAAAGAGATTGTTATAAATAATTAGGTGCCAACAAATTGATGAACTGGATGAAATGGATAACTTCCTACAAACACACCAATTACTTAAACTGACTCAAGAAAGTTTAGCAACCTATAACAAGAGATTGAATCAGTAATACCTACCAATGAAGAAAAGTCTACTGTAGAATTCCCGGTAGAATTCCTTGGTGAAGTGTATATATATATATATAC
>NW_006205995.1:1420035-1425569 GCF_000334495.1 Tupaia belangeri chinensis
TATATGTATATATATATATATATTTTAGAGGCTTTTGCTATAGGGCGCGCGTGCTCACCAGACACAGAGAGACAGAGACAGAAAGCAAGAAATCACGGAATCCAGTATCACTTGAGAAGAATTATATAATATGACCAAGTGGGATTTATCCCAGAAACACAGGATGTGAAACATGAGAATTAATAAATTACATTGATATTGGGTTATCGGAAAAGTCATGATGCATATGTTTTTGTAACACGTCATGACTTTTCCGATAACCCAATAGAATACAGAGAAAAAAACACTTTCTCATCTCAATTGATACAGGAAAGGCATTTGACAGTATCTAACACTCTCTCATTATAAAAACTCTCATGAAATGGGGACTAAAAGGAAGCTTTCTCAATATGATAAAAGACATTTTTGCAGCACTGGCAGCCAACATTATACTCAACAGTGAAAGATATGGCTTTTCCTTTATGATCAAAAGAAAGACGAGGATGCCTTCTTTCACCACTGGTTTTTAACATTTTACTGGAAGTTCTTCTAGCCTGACCAGTTACACCAGAAAAAGAAATGAAGGCATCCAAATTGGAAAGGAAGATGTGAAGTGATCTGTTTGCAGATCAAATGATTCTATTTATAGAAGATCCCAAAGAATTCAAAGAAAGCTCCTAGAACCAGTCAATAAAGTCAGCAAAGTTGCAGGATGCGGGGTCAATATGCATGCAGATCAGTTGTGTTTCTATACCCCTGCAGTGAGCAGTCATAGAAGGTGGTGTGGTGGCAAAGGCACTGGACTTGCACATAGCGGACCACTAGAACTCCAGAGAATCACTCCAGGTGCCTGTGTGTGTGTGTGTGTGTACCACCCCAAATCCCGAGATGGAGAATGGAGGAGAAAGGATTGTGGATGTGGCCATTCCCCCCAGGGAGTGGTTTCTTACTTTCCTTCTCATTGTCTCTCTCTGGTGAGTGCATACATCCTATGGCAAAAGCATAAACAAAAGAAAGAAATTAAGAAAACAATTCAGGGGCTAGCAGGTAGCATGGAGTTTGGGGTGTTGGACTCATACATGACTGATCACAGTTCAAATCCCGGATCTGGTGACTTGCTTTCTCACTTTCTATCCATCTCTGTCTCTCTCTGGTCAAATTAAAAAATAAAAATAAATAAAAATTCTTAAAAAAGAAAGCAATTCCACTTAATAGCATCTAAAAGCATAAAATACTTAGCAATAAATTCAACAAAGAAGGTAGACTTCTTATATACTGAAAATTATAAAACTTATTACAATGCTATAATAATGAAAACACCCTTATATTGAAATAAGAACAGAGAGGGACCAGCAGTTTGTGTTATGGCTATGTCGCTGGACTCCCATGTAATTGACTGTGCTTTGAGTCCCAATCCCGGTGACTTAAACTCACGCCAGGTACGTGTGCGTGTGTGCCCAGGATCCCAAGAGGAGAATGGAGGAGAAGGGATTGCAGCCTGACCCCTCCCCCCGGGGGGGGGTGATTACTTGCTTCCTGTCTCTGTCTCTCTTTCTGGTGAGTGCCGCCCTGTAAGAAAAATCTCTCTCAAAAAAAAAGGGGGGGAGGGGCCGGCGGGTGGCGTGATATGTTAAGGGTGCTGGACTCCCACATGGCTGACCACTGTTCGAGTCCTGGACCTGGCAGCCTACTTTCTCCCTCTCCTCTCTCACTCACTCACTGTCCCTCTTTGGGCACATTAAAAATAAATAAAGTTTAAAAATAAATAAATAAAGTTAAAATAAAAAATAATTCTTTTAAAAAAAAAAAGAACAAAGAGATTAATGGAATGAAACTGAAAATTCAGACATAAACCCATACATCTATGGGCAGTTAATTTTTGATGAGGGTGTAAGTCTGTATAATCAATCAGGAAAGAATAGTTTCTTTAATTTAAGGTGCTGGGACTACTTAGAATTCCATATGCAAAAGGATAAATTTGGACCCTTCCTTTACACCATATGCAAAATTTAGCTCAAAATGATTCAATAACACAAGCATAGAGCTAAAAACCATAAAACTCTTAGATGAAAATGTAGAGGTTGGGAACCAGCAGTTAGCGTAATGGCTATGTCGCCGGACTCCCATGTAGTCGACCGCGGTTCACGTCCCGGACCTGGTGGCTTAAAAACTCACGCCGGACGCGTGTGCGTGCGTGCCCAAGATCCCAAGAGGAGAATGGAGGAGAAGGGATTGCGGCGTGACCATCCCCTCTGGGGGGTGATTTCTCGCTTTCTGTCTCTATGTCTCTCTCTGTCTGTCTGGCGAGCGCACGCACCCTATAGTGAAAAACCTCTCCAAAAAAAAAAAAAAAATGTAGAGGTAAATTTTCATGATCTTGGATTCCACAATGGATTCTTGAATATGACACCAAAGCATGAACAATAAAAGAAAAAGAAATTAGATTTCCATCAAAATTGAACACTTTTGTACACCAAAAGATATTATCAAAAAAATGAAAAACTGTGGCCCAGCCATAGTGGTGAAGGTGACAGGGCTAGGAGCATGTGGAAGGCCTAGGTTCAAATCCCAGACTAACCTGAACAGACCAGGTATGGCACGTGCCCATAGTCCTGGTTAGCTAGAAGGCTGGGGCAGAGGATCACATCTGCAAGACTCAAAAATCTTTCTATCTTTTTCCTCTCTCTGTCTCACAAAAGCGGGGTGGGGGGGGCGGAAATGAAAAGAACTTACAAAATGAGAAAAAATTTAAAAATTGCATATCTGATAAGGGTTTAATATTAAAAGTACAGAAAACACAACTCAACAACAAAAGGACTACAACCCATTTAAAATGTTTGCAGGGAATGTAAGTGGACATTTCTCCAAAGACGATATATGAATGCCCAATAAGCACATGAAAAGATGTTCGACAGCATTCGTCACTAGGCAGATGCAAATCAAAACTGCAATGAGATACCATCTCACCACCTCACATCTATTACTATAGCAACAATACATATATTTTTAGTTTTCCAGAGGGTGCATGTGCTCACCAGAGAGAGACAGAGAGAGTGAAGGAAAGCAAGAAAGCAACCCCTGTGGGGAATGGTCACACCATGATCTCTTGCCCTCCATTTTCCCTTCCTTTTGGGAGATTGAGCATGCACACATGTACCCAGCCATTCTTCAGGCTTCCAGGACTGGGACTTTAATCACGCAGCTGGCCATATGAGACCCAGACACCTCAACCACACCATGCCACCAGCTAGCTCACAAAAGTAATTTTATTTATTGATTTATTTTTGGAGAGAGATTTTTGCTATAGGGTGCTTGCTGGAGAGACAGAAAGAAATACCCCCCTGGGGAGATGGTTACACCCCAATCCCTTCTCCTTTCAGAATTTTGGGCATGCATGCACACTCGCCTAGCATTAGTTTCAAGTCTATGAGTCTGGGACTTGAACTGCAGTCAGCCATGTGGGAGTCCAACACATAACCATTATACTATCTGCTGGTCCCAAGAATAGTTTTTTAAAAAGAGGACAATTAGGGATGATGATACAGATATGAAGAAATTGGAATTCTTTTTTAGTGCTAGTGGTAATGTAAAATACTACAGATGATTAAAAAAAAAGTTTGCTTATTGCTTGAAAGCATAGAATTATTGGCATCAGCAGATGGTGTAATGGATAAGTCACTGGATTCCCACATGGCTGACTACAGTTCAAGCCTTGGACTTGGCGGCTTGAAACTCACACCAAGCGCATGTGCATACGTGCTTATGATCCCAGGAGGAGAAGGGATTGTGGTGTGGCCATTAACTCTGGGGGGCTGATTTCTCACTTTCTGTCTGTCTCTCTGGTGAGCACACATGCCCTATAGCAAAAACTTCTCAAAAAAAATCACCTTGATAAAACAACCAATAAAACATTCATTTTAAAGTACTGGGTTCAATTGTGACGTGTACTATTCTCATGTACAGTAGGACACACCACTTTGAAGGAACATGTGCCTGTAGTTCAGAAGAGCAACCACTAGATGGAACCCTTATATCTATAATGTATTTTGTATCTGAGCCTTGGCAATTCTGTAGCTTGGGTGACCACACACCCTGCCAAATCAACATTTTTTTCTGCTGATGTGTTAATACCCTTTTCCATTCATTCTTTCTTTTCCAAGTTTTTATTTGATTCAAAGAATGTTGTAAACCTCTCAGGTTGTATCAACCACCCAGAACTCAATAAGAGAGACAAGTGATTTTGGTTTTTTGCTGTCTCTGGTGAGCGTGTGCTTTAAAGTTTCCAGTAAGACCTCCAACATTTGAATGGTGGGAACTAAGATCGCCTGCATAGCCTTCTTTATATAACCGGAACACTAGTCCATTCTGAAGGTGTGTTCGTCTGTTTAACTTTGTTTCCAGCTGGCGTCTGGCAGTAACTAGGCCTCTGTCATAAACTCTTCATTTTATCCATGTGTATAAGTAAGCAGCATCATGTCATAACCAGGTTTCATGTTATGATGAAGTGAATAAGGAAGGTATTCTAAAATGTGTCTCGTTAGGTGCTCACGAGATTCCAGAGTAGTCTACAGTCTCCCACAGCCTCTCTCCTTTCAGGCGGAATGTCTGGGCATTGAAGGCACAGAGCCCCTGGCAGCCCTAGTGACAAGTGTCCTCAAGCTATTTTGGTTCTTAGTTATTTGGAAGTTCAGGGCCTCTGATTGCTGGATCACTGCTAAAAAACGCCAAATGTTTCTGTTTACTTCTTCTGAGCTAATTATATCCTCACCTTCACAGCTTAGCCAGCACCCTTACCTCAGCTTCTTGGCTAATTCAGGTGAAGCCCTACTTATTTGTAGACTCATGGTATTTCTCTGCCAACCAGTAATACTTTTTTCTCCTAATCCAGGGCAAAAGTAGAGGGAAAACAAAGTGTTCTTTCCTGAAATTTATGTAAAACAATTTCAAACCTCTGATGTTTTCCTCCAAAGGAAAGTTTCCTTCTAACCACGGGATCACGGGCTCCTTGTAGCATGCTTTTTCTTTGCAAATTCAGTTCCACCTTCTCTGGGGATTGCTGCTTTATTTCTTTCTGGTGACCTCAAACCTGCCGAGGTGAGTGCACCATCCAGGGTTTGCTTAGCAAGTGTGATTCCTCTCTCTTCAAGGAAGTTAACTCTCTCCTGAGCAAATAGAAGTTGCATGCCACATTGTGAAGCAAACCCAGCACGCGGCCACCATTGTTTTACTCTTTTGGAACCACATGTGACCTAATTTGCTTTGTGTTTATTTCACCCTCTTTTTCATCCCTTCTCAGAGTTCTAAAAAGATTTCACGATAGGTCTAGTTGTGCAATCCGGAGCTAAATATGAGAAGGAAAATTAGGAAGAATTTGAGGATGAGAAAATGACTTGAAAGATTTTATTTATGTATTGTGATAGTGTTTTATGTTTGTCTTTTTCTTTTAATGTTGGTACTGCACTACCTCTAGATTTTTAGGGTCAACGGGTACCTAAAGTATTTTTTTTTTCTTTTTCATGTACGGATAATCTTTTTTTTTTTTTTTTATTTTTTTT
>NW_006205995.1:1441025-1445358 GCF_000334495.1 Tupaia belangeri chinensis
AAAAACTCTCTCTAAATAATAATAATAATAATAATAATAATAATAATAATAAAACATGGAATTATCATATAACCTAGGGCCAGTAGGTATCATGGTGGTTAAAGTGCTGGACTCCAATATGTTCAAACCATGGTTCAAGTCCCAGACATGGAGGCTTACTTTCTTACTTTCTAGCTCTCTCTTTCTCTCTGGTCAAATTAAAATAATAATAATAATAAATAAAATAAAATAATTCTTTAAGAAGAAATAATTATCATATAACTCAGCAATTCTACCCTTAGGTATCTACCAAAAAAAGTTGAAAGTAGAGACTGAAGCAGATATTTGTATATTAATGTTCATAATATGTCAAAAGGTCTATTATAAACACATATTGTATACTGTATACACAAATGTTGTATATTGTACATGATATACACACACACATACACACATATATATATATATATATATATATAATGACTATTATATATCAACATTCATATTCACAATAGCCAAAAGGCAGAAACAACCTTAATGTTCATTAATAGATAATGAACAAACAAAATGTGGTATATTTATACAATGGAATGTATTCAGTCATGAAAAGGGATAAAGTTTTAAAGCTACAATATGAATGAACCTTGAAAACATGTTAAACAAAATAAGTTAAATTAAAAAAAAAAAACAAATATCATAGGATAACACTCACATAAAATATCTGGACTAGTCAAATCCATAGACGCAGGAGGTAGATTGGGGCCTGCCATGGCATGGTGGTTAAGACAGCTGGCTCTCACATGGTCAAAGTGTGTGCTCCTAGTCCTGGAACCCATGGCCTGAGAAACACGCCAGGAGTGTGTCTGCATGTGCAAAGTCTCAAAAAGAGGACGAGGTGGAGAAGAGATTGCGACGTGACTGTTCCCTATGAGGGGCTAGAGCTTTCTCGCTTTCTCTCTCCTCTCTGGCAAGTGCACATACATTCTGGCAAAATTGGGGATAAAAAAGTAGATTAGAAGTTACTAGGAATTGGAAGAGGGCTAGGAATGGGGAGTAGTTATTATTTATGGGTCACAGAGTTTCTGTGTGGTTCATGGAAACTTTCAATACATTGCAGTGATGGTCCCACATCATGAATGTAATTGATAACATTGAATCATACTTTTTTTTTTTTTTTTTGCTACGGGGCATGTGCGCTCGCCAGAAAGAGAAACAGAGAGACAGAAAGCGAGAAACCACCCCCCAGGGGGGATGGCCACGCCACAGTCCCTTCTCCTCCATTCTCCTCTCGGGATCTTGGGCACGTATGCACACGTACCCGGTGTGAGTTTAAGCCATCGGGTCCAGGACTTGAACCGTGATCGAGTACATGGGAGTTCAGCGACATAGCCATTACGCTAACTGCTGATCCCTGAATCATAGTTTTAAAAATAGTGAATTTTATATATTTTACCCAATTAAAAAAATTAGTATAAATATGCAAAACCCCATTGAATTGGACACTTTAAATGGATGAATCATGTGATTTCTGAATTATATCTCAATAAAGCTGTTAAAACAGGCCATGAAGTACATAACTATTTATCTGTTCTGCTGTTGATGACTAATTGGTTGTTTCTGTTTTTTGCTATTTTAATCTTTTTTTTTTTTTTTAAGATTTTTGCTGTAGGGCAGGTGCGCTCACCAGAGAGACAAAGAGACAGATAGCCAGAAATCACCCCCCTAGGAGGAATGACTGTGCCGCAATCCCCTCTCCTCCATTCATCCTCTCGGGATCTTGGGCACAACGCACACGCATCTGGCATGCGTTTTAAGCCGCCAGGTCTAGAACTCAAACCGCTGTTGACTACATGGGAGTCCAGTGGTGTAACCATTACACCATCTGCTGGTCCCAGTTTTTTGTTATTCTGAACAATGTTATGAACATTCTCGCACATGTCTCTTGGTGTATTGGTACAAACTTTACAGCAGGGCGTATACCTCATATGGGAATTTCTCATTTGTGGAGAACGCACATGCATAACTGCAAGATAATTGCAGAGTGCTCATCAAAGTGGTTGTATCAAATTGTACTCCTCACAGGCAGTGCATCAGAATTCCTATCTTTAGAGTCACCAGTCTTTTTATTTTGTAAAGAATTATTTAATTTTATCTATCATTATTATTATTTTTTAAATTTGCTTCAGGGCATACACACAAGAGAGAGAGAGAACGCCACCGGGTCTGGGACTCAAACTATGTCAGCCATGTGGGAGTCCAGCTCCTCAACCACCATGCCACCTGCTGGCCCCCAATCACTAGTCTTAAATTTATTAAGTTCTGCCAGTCTCCATTAGATTATCCTTCTCTTATTGATATTGAGGAATTACTTCTTCAAATAACCTAGATGTTAACCTTTGGATAGTTGTAGATAAAATATTACAGATAAAATATTATTTGCTGGCAGACTTGATGCAGTTTCTGAATTCTGGTAGCCAAAGTTTAAATAATAAGGGTACCTAATTTTCAGAACTTGTTTGGTTCTTGCCTTTCATATATGAAAACAACATGGAGTTTGGATAACGAGGGCTAATTCTAACATTTTATTCAACTAATTTTTGTTCCTTTGGATACATGCATCTTGTCTTAGTTTTTAACTTGTCTTTTCATTTTCTTTCTTTCTTTTCTTTTTTTAAGTATACTTGCTGGTGAATTGAGCACTTTAAATATTATAAAAATTATTTAATCTTATTTGTTTATTTTTATTTTGTAAAATTTGCTATAGGGCCTGTTTGCTTACCAGAGAGAGAGAAATTGAGGAAGTAAGCAGCCAGGTCTGGGACTCAAACCACCATCAAACATGTGGAAGTCCAGCACCTTAACCACCACACCACCTGCTGGCCCAAAGTAAGCCCTTAAAAAAAAAAAAAAAAGCTTATTTGTATTCATTTTCTCCATGAGCAAGAGAGACAGATAAACAGACAGAGCCCCTAACAGGATCAGCACTATGGTCGACTCCCTGCTTCATCATCCCCTAATCAGGCATACTTAGGGAGGACTCTGGTGGAACCCCAAACCTTCCCAGGTGAGTCAGTCTGCATTTTCTTTAAGGTATCTTTTTGTAAGGAGTTCTTAATTTTGATGTTATCATGCTTTTCAGTCCTTTTTCTTCTTCTATTTATTTATTCATTTATTTATTTATTTATTTATTATTTTCCAGTTTGATCAGAAACAAAGACAGAAAGAGAGGGAAAGTGAGAAAGCAAGCCACCAGGTCTAGGAGTTGAACTGCGGTGGTCCATGTGGGAGTCCAGCACCTTTAACCACCACATCACCTGCTAGCCCCTTTTTATTTTTTTTAATGGCTAGAGGGTACAGGTGCTTGCCAGAGACAAAGAGACAGATATTATATATAGATATAGATAGACAGAAGAGAGAGAGAGAGAAAGCACTCCTCCATGGTGCATGGTCATGCTGCACTGTCTTCTCCATTTCTCTATCCCTTTGGAATTCAGGGTACACAAGCCCATGCATCTGCCATGTTTTGCAAACTGCTTGGGCTGGGATACCAACCGCAGTCGGCCATGTGGGATCCACCATCTCTAACCGCTAGGCTATGGGGTGGCCCTCCAATGAACACCTAGTAACATCCCATAAACCAGTTCTTTAATCTTCAAATAAAAACGTCCAGGTTTTCAGTAAACTTTTACTGAAAAACATGTAATATGCTGTCTCATTACTAAGTGGTAAACCCTTTGAGGGAAGATAGTTCTCCACTGAAACATTATCTGACCCAATCCTATACACAGTATTGCGATTCTAGAGTTCTTTCTTTCCTTTGGGTCCTAGAGTGGACACACTGGATAAATTTGCACATGGTAGACCCTAAGTAAATAATAAAGTAAGCTTCAGGATTAAAAAAAAAATTATCTTATTCAACTTTATTCATCTATTTATTTTAATTTGACCAGAGAGGGACAGAGAAAGAGAGAGAGGGAAAGTGAGAAAGCAAACTACCATGTCTGGAACTTGAACTGTGGTTGGCCACGTGGGAGTCCAGTGCCCCCAAACACCACACCACCTGCCAGCCCCATCAGGATCTTTTCTATTATATCTTAATTTAACCCTTGTGATCCTGTGTATTTTTTTATTCCACAGAGCTTGGCATTTCTGGAGCTAAAAAGATGAGTAAGACAGGGGTCAGCAGTTAGTGTAATGGCTATGTCACTGGACTCCCATGTAGTTGACCACGGTTCGAGTCCCGGACCCGGTGGCTTAAATTCACACCGGGTACATGTGCATGTGTGCTCAAGATCCCAAGAGTAGTATGGAGGAGAAGGGATTGCATTGTGGCTATCCCCCTGGGGGGTGATTT
>NW_006205995.1:1445386-1446737 GCF_000334495.1 Tupaia belangeri chinensis
TGAGCGCATCCACCCTATAGCAAAAACCGCTCAAAAAAAAAAAAAAAACAAAAAAAAAAGATGAGTAAGACTTGGCTATGTCTCCCAGGAACACCATATCTAGTGGAAGAGACAAGACAGTGTATGAATGATTCAAACACAAAACACTAACTACTCAAGGAGAGGCATGCGCCAGGCTGGAAAGTAGGAACCAGGAGGCCATTTCCAGCACTTGTTTGGCAGGCACGTGTGCAGCACACAGGCTGATTGCTAGATGAGGTATGGCATGAATAATAAACATAGAAACAATAGTTTGAATACCAACGTGGGTTTATATTAATGCTGTTGTCCCCAGAGAGCCTTTGAAGGATTTTGAGTGGGAGGGCCATATGGAGACCATTTTCTTCTTTTAGAGGAGGGAGGTCCTCGATGAGGGACCTTGAAAAGTTAGTGGAAAATGGAATTGAAGTGCAAGTTTACTTTGATACAGAAAGTTCAAAATCCACACATAGATTTTTTTTTCTTCATAATTTGCATCCTCCATAAACTTCCTGAAGAGCCAGCACAGCAGTATATCAAAACTTGAGCCAGTGAGTCGAACTTGCAGTCTCCTGATCTGCTACCAGGTGGCGGTTCTCGGAGAACCGTCCAAAGTAACTGCGCTCTCTCTGTGCTGTAGTCTGAAGACAGTGTTGGGAGTTGGGGGGTGATGGAGACAGATAAGAGTAAGGAGAAATCTTCGGAAGATTGAATGATAAATCGGCAAGAGTTATGCGTTCAGAGTGTCAAAGAGGGTTGGTAAGAAAAGAAAAAGGAGGGGTGGAGGGATGCAGAGAGTACATTTCAAGTATGAGTCAGGAAGAGCTGGGCAAGTTTTCAAGGCAGCCCAGGCGAAAACTGGCACTGGTGTGGACAGAAGAGTGAAACCCAGCCAACACCCTGGAGCGAGAGTTGGAGGCCTCCCACCGGGCCTTAGAAACGCTATCGCTATCGCTATCGGAGGGCAGTGTCGGAAGGGCTGGACTCCCCCGTCCAGGGGCTGGGCCGAAGCTGCGTGTTTGATGAGTTTGATGCTCGTCCCGTTTGGTGTGACGTGGGTTTGAGGTCATCACCGGGGTGGTGGGAGACGGGAGGGAGCACGCTTGGCCTTGGCAGAGCCTGAAGGTCTGAGAAGCCAGCGGGCCACGGATCAGTAAGGGAGGCAGAGCAAAGCTGGGGCTTTCTGCTGCGCCAGGGCAGGGCGCCCCCCGGCCCTCGTCCGCGTGCTGCCCGGGGCTCTGGGCCCAGGACGCTCACGGGCCGGTCTCCGTTCCCCCCAAGGCCCCCGCTGGGCTTTCCCCGGCCCGGCCCGCGGCTGCGGAGCTCGTGCGGC
>NW_006205995.1:1447109-1464225 GCF_000334495.1 Tupaia belangeri chinensis
TCGCGCTCAAGTACGGAGTCTCGGTGAGCAGGGCGGGGGCCCCGGGCGGAGGACCGGGTGGCCCAGGGTCAGGCCCCGGCGGCCGGTCCCCTGGCGCCTCGGCCCCTCGCTCCGCGCGCTGCGGGCGACAGCGTTGGTCGCCAAAGCCGGTCCTGCAGCCGGAGGGGCGGGCCAGGGCGCCCTCCCCAGGTGGCTGCCTCAAGTTCCCCGAACCCTGCCCAGACGCAGACCAGCTCTGTCGCGTGAGAAAGCCTAAGAGGACCAGGGTTTGGGCACTGCCGGGAGCCACGGTCACCCGGCGTGCAGCCCCCGTTACACCACTACGTATTCACTCCGGCCGAGCCGAGTGATCTGGGTTCTGTACGCAGCCACTGCAGTGAGTCCGGAGTGGCACCGGCCCCTCGGTGCTTCTGAATCTATCGATTATACTGCTTTATTTAGAAGTGAAATGTGACACCTGTCACTAAGCAGCACCCAAGGACTCTGGGCTAGGTGAGCTGGAGGGCTGTGTTCATTACAGATTTATAGTGTGTGCATCTTGGGGATATTGCATTACACCTCTGGGAAGAGCAGGGAAACCCCAGGGAACACATTTTTTATTAAAATTACCTATAATCAACTCTGAGCTATGTAATGGCCTTTTATGTTTGAGCACTGTTCAATGTTCTTTCCTCAAGCATCTTCAGCAGTAATGGGAAGAAAGAGCTTATATATATGTATCTGTCTTTAAAAATATTCTTTATTATTATTTGTGAACATTTCTGTAGGGCACATGTTCTCACCAGAGAGAGAGAGAAAGAGAGAAAGTGAGAAAGCAAGCCCCCAGGTCCAGTACCTAAACCATGGTTGGCCATTTGGTAGTCCAGCGCCTTAACCACCACACCACTTCACCACTTGCTGGCCCCTGTATCTGTCTCTCTCTCTCTCTTTTTTTTAACACCCCTCCATCCCCTGTATGCAGCCATGCCGCAATCCCCTCTCCTCCATTCTCCTCTCAGGATTCTGGGTACGCACACGCATGTGCCCAGCATGAGTTTCAAGCCAGCGGGTCTGGGACTCGAACTGTGGTCAGGCATGTGGGAGTCCAGTGCCCTAACTACCACACTACCTGCACCCCCATCTGTCTCTGAAAGTGAAAATCTTTCTGGCTATTCACCCAGTGACAGAGACTGAGTAATCTGTTTTGCATGCATATTAGCGGGTCTGTGTTTACCTGTCAGATTCTTCTACCCTTGAAGCAGCTGCGAGCAGGGGCCTTGCTGTGCAGCCATGTACTAATGCAGTCATCCCAAGGGGAGCTCCTCTACCCTCAAAGGAGTTCCCCGAATGTGAGCATGAGTCTGCACTTCTCCCTGTGCATTCATGGATCCTGTTTGGGTCAGAGCCAGAGGAAAGCAGAGCTGGCAAATATCAGTAGCTACCCTCTGCTGAATGCACACCGCAGGCCAGGCGCTGCCTTTGCACGGCTTCGTCTTGGTCCTGTCTTTCACAATAAGCCTAGGAGACAGGTATGATTAATCTCTTTGCAGATGAGAAGATGGATGAGAGGTAAGGCTATTTTCCAGTCATGATGATTCACTGAGGGCAGCTTGAATTAATACAGTGGTAACGCGTGTGTGCCATTCTCTAGATAGTACTTCTTGATAGCCACCCTTTTTTTAAAAATGATTTTTTTCTTTCATGAGAGAGATACACACACAGACACACAGGCACAGGCATCCTCAGCAGAGTCTTATCATACTACAATTCCCTGTTCCTCCCAGCCTTCCAGCCAGGATCAGGCGCATGCATGCACCTGGTGTGTTTCCCGTGCACTCGGAATCTGAACCCAGGTCTTCCACGTAGCTTCATGCATCACAAAGCATTGCCCTGCAAGCTGCACCAGGCAGCTGGGTCTCCATTCTTATTTTTATCTCAGTCTTATCAAGAGCTCTCTCAGCACCCTGGTTACTAAAGAAGGAAGGTCTTTTCTCTCTGGTTGCTATGCACTTTACCCACTAAGCGAGGGTGTCTACCCCTAGGAATCTGCGATACCGGAGGAGAGTTATTGCTCATGGTCTCTTCCCATGCCACTCTGTCCCACCCCCAGCCCTCGGTGGTTTCATCTCGTTGCTTGTAGTGCCTAAACACTGGCTCACTGCTGCTCTCCACTTTTGATCCAATGCTTTCTAGTCCCTGTTCTGTGTAATATAGATCCTGTTATCTGTAACCTTATTACTCTTTCCCCAATCAGAATATTCATCACTGTTATGAAGACGTTTTTAAACTATTTTTTTAATGACCACATAGACACACCCATGTGAGAGGTGGAGAGAAAGAAAGAGAACCCTCAGCAGGGTCTCCCATCATGCTGCTATCCCTGTTCTCCGACCTCCAGTTCCTCATAGTCTCGGGCATCTGTATGCATGTCCAGTACAATTTCAGGCTGACCAGGGAATCCATACCTGCAGTCAGCCATGTGGCTTCCAGTGCTATAGTTCAGGATGCCACAGACAGTACTAACTAGGCTGGTCCTACTTTTATAAAGACTTCTGATTTTTTAAGATGTTAAGCTCTAGGAGGCCAGCAGGTGGTTAAAGTGCTGGACTCCCACATGACTGACTGTGGTTTGAGTCCTGGACCTGGCAGCTTGAAAATCACAGCAGGTGCATGTGTATGCTTGCCCGAAATCCCAGGGGGAGAATGGAGGAGAAGGAATTGCAGTGTGGTTATCCCCCGGAGAGGTGATTTTTTACTTCCCTCTCACTCCTGCAAGTGCACGTGAGGGAGCCATGCCGATACCTGGTGAAGAACATTCCAGGCAGGCAGAGCAGCAAGAAGTGCAAAGACCCTGAGGCTGGAGCGTGACAGACACCTTCCATGAATAGCATGGTTGGTGCTTAGACTGCAGTTGTGGACAGTTGGATCAGATCGTGGGGGGCCTGAAAGCTAACTGTGAGGACTTTTTCTTTGTGTTGGGATGTACTGGAGGGGTTTAAACAGAGGAGTGGCATGATGTGACATGCATGAAAAGAATCACTCAGGGCTGGCAGGTGATGTGGTGGTTAAGGTGGTGGACTCCTATCGTCTACTGCAGTTCAAGTCCTGAACCTGAAGGCTTGCTTTTCACTTTCCCTCTTTCTCTGCTCAAATTTAATAATAATAAATTAAGTAATTAATCAATTTAATTTAATTTAATAAATCATTGTTAATTTTAAAAAGAATCACTCTGGCTGCTGTTTTGCAAATAGGCTACAGGGGGCAGCACCAAGATGGGCTAATACAGAAGGAGGCTTCTGGAGAACAGGTGAAAAAGGACTGTAGCTTGGACCGAAGCAGTAGAGAAGGAAGGAAGTGGCCAGTGTGCTCTGGATGTTCTGCTTATTATTTTGTCTAATGTGAGTGTCCTTGCCCCAGAGATGGGCCAGGGGTCCAGGAAGCTGCTTTGTAGGAAAGAAGAATACAGAAGTTCAAGTACCTGGCCAGGCCAGGTGCCTGATGGACCCGAGGTCTCCCTGTGACTTAGAAAACACCTTTATGACCCTTTCCCAGCATCTCCTTTTTAGTCACTAAGTGCCGTTAATAACTGGCGTTCGTTATTTCTTCACCTACTTTTATTGAGCCTGGTTTGTTTGATGCTCCGTGCTGGTTGCTGGGCTCCAAGACAATACATGTTCTCCTTTGATTTATGGTGAGTTTGCCAGCTTGCTTTCCACTAGCCAGTAACTACTCGAGAAGCCTGGGAGCTGGGCTGATTTATCATTGTGTCATCCGTGCCTGGCCTAGCGCCTGGCACATGGCGAGTCCCCCCCAGGAGTGGACTTCACCCACAGCCAAGCCTGGCGGTACAAAACAGCAGGCCCTGGAGTCAAGCAGGCCTTGAGGCCAAGGTAGGGCGAGAAAGTAGGTGCAGCCTGCTCAGGGCAGGAGCTGCAGGGACTGATGGGAAGCTGGTCAGCTCTCCCCCTGCAAGACTGCTGCAGTGCTGGTGCTTAATGTCTGTCTCCTCCCTCCTCCAGGTGGGTCTTTACCCTCAATTATGCATGCGGTTAGGTTTGGGCATCTCTACCAGACTAAGAGGCGTTTGAGGAAGCGGCCTGGGAAACCGAAACTATCTGGGCTGGGTTGAGAAACTATTAAATAAATACAGTTCGACCTCAGATACAAACTTGCTGGGTCTGGAATTTCCCTGGCTATGTTTATCTCCACTGAGACACTGAGGCCCGGCTCTCACGCTGTATTCTAGATTTAGTTACTGCTTTTTCCATGATCCCGGCTCCTCCCAACTGGACTGAAAAGCTCTGGAGGAAACTGACCAGCTTTAGGCTGCAGCTGTGAACCTTTTGTTTGGAAACCCTGGAGGAACCTCCAGAGACCAGCAGAGAAACTGAAAGTAGAAGGAGGCAATGAGGTAGACCTGTTTTTTGCATAGACTTTGTCTTTGCCCTTTTGCTCCCCAGGTGACTGTCCTTGTCCCTCTCTAGAGGCCACTTACCCCCAGTACTCTTATCACTTCCTGTCCAGTAGTCTTCCCAGGATCGGCTCTCCTGTTTCCAGTGAGCTGCTAAGCCAAGCTAACCTTTAAATGCTTAACATTTCCCTTCCATTACCTTGCAGAGACAAGGTAAAAGCGCTTCATCTTAGGGAGAAAAAGCATTGTGACTTAGCAGCTCAAGTGCATGTGAATCTGACATGTTCCCAACTCTAGCCCCTGCTGCCCGGGGGGGATTGTTTACACTTGCTGGTCAAAGGAAAGAGAACTGTGGATGGTGCCACCTACAGCGAGAGGTACGGTGAAGTCCACTTTAGTAGATTGTTTTTTTTTTTTAAAGAATTATTTTATTTAACTTTATTTATTTATACATTTTTTCTTTTTTAATTTTTAATTTGACCAGAGAAAGAGAGAGAGAAAGTGAGAAAGCAAGCCACCAGGTTCAGGACTCAAACCGTAGTCACCCATGTGGGAATCCAGCGCCTTTAACCACCACACCATCTGCCGGCCCCAGCCCCAGTAGATTGAGGTTTTAACAGAGTCTCCTCTGTTCTTCTTCTGTGTGTTTTTTTTTTTTTTTTTTTTGAGATGCACATGCACCTGGTGTGAATTTAAGCCACCAGGTCTGGGACTTGAACCGTGGTCAACTATATGGGAGTTCAGCAATATAACCATTATGCCAACTGCTAGTCCCTCCTGCATTCTTTTTTGAAAAATAGCTTTGTTGGGACCAGCAGTTCGTGTAATGGCTATTTCGCTGGACTCCCACGTAGTCGACCGTGGTTCGCGTTCCAGACCCGGTGGCTTAAAACTCACGCCGGGTGTGTGTGCGTGCGTGCCCAGGATCCCAAGAGGAGAATGGAGGAGAAGGGATTGCGGCGTGGCCATCCCCCTGGGCAGTGATTTCTCACTTTCTGTCTCTCTGTCTCTCTCTGTCTGTCTGGCGAGTGCATGCGCCCTATAGCAAAAACCTCTCCAAAAAAAAAAAAATAGCTTTGCTCAGGCATAATCATCCACCATGAAATTCACTTAAGTGTTCAATTCAGTGACCATTCGTAAATTTATGGAGTTGTGCAACCATCAACTACAATTCAATTTTTTTTCTTTGAGAGTTTTTTTTCCATGAGCACATGTGATGGAGGGTCTGATTGCCACCAACACCTAGAATGTGCGACTATATTTTGGAACAGTCACTTGATTTTTAAGTCTGCTTTCTTTCCTTTAAAATAACAAATCAAATGAGGGGGCTGGCAGGTGGTGTGGTGGTTAAGGGTGTTGGACCCCAACATGGCCAACCGTGGTTGGAGTCCTGGACCTGGAGGCTTACCTTTTCACTTTCCCTCCCTCTCTCTCTCTCTGGAAATATTAAAATAATAATAAATAAAGTTTAATAAAAATCTTTAAAAATAAATCAAATGAAAGTTGTGGGGAAAATATGCCTACACACACACATAATACACAATATTCTCTAGGGCCAGCTGGTGGTCTAGTCTAAGGCAACTGGATCTCACATGGCTGGCAGTGCAGTTCGAGTCTCAGACCAATACCTTGTAAAACATTCCTGGTACATACATGTGGATGTCTGAAATCCCAAAAGAAGAGGGCGAGAGAGTGGAGAAGGGATTGCATCGTGACCATGCCCCATAGAGGATCCTTTGTCTCCTCTCTCTCTCTCTCACCACCTCTGCCCTGTGAGTGCGCACACATTCTACAAATTAAAAAAGAAGGACGTTCTATAAGCCACGCAGTGCTGCGTCAATGTTAGTTATTACATATCCTGAAGGTTTTTAGAGGGGCTTGTCTCTTCTAAGGAATGTGGAGGGGAACAAAAGCAGTGTTGAACATTGCCTTCATGCTAGGTAGGCTGGCAGACTTCCCCGGGGAGAGTTCTTGTAGCTGCTGTTGAGATACCTTTTGGGGGAAGTTTGGTTTGAATTCTCTCCAAAATAAATTCACCTTTACAAAATGTATTTATGGGGTAAGCATTTAAATACATTTTTAATATTTTTGATGGCACTTGTTCTATCTGATTTTACCGAGATTGACCTTGTGGCCATCCTGTTAGATTTTTGTTTTGTTTTGTTTTGTCTTAAAGTTTTTGCCATTGGGCATGTGTACTCGGAGGAGAGAGACAGAGAGAGACCATGAGAGGGAAAGTGAGAAAGTGAGAGGGAATGGTCACACTGCAATCTCTTCTCCATTCTCTCAGGATTTTGGGTAAGCACGTATGTGTGCCCAACCTGATTTTTAAGCCACCACATTCAAGACTCGAACTGTGGTCAGTCATGTGGGAGTCCAGTGCCTTAGCCATCATGATACCTGCTGGCCCCATCCTGTTAGCTTTTACTTTACTTATTCTTTAACCTCTTTCTTCATATTTCATTGAATTATGCTATTCAATCCTGATTAGGAGAGACTTTGGAAATTAAAGCATTTTGTCTCCCCATCATCCAATCCTAAGAAACAGAAGGTAGTTCTCCATCATTTTCAAAAGTCACAAGAAGACCAGCAAATGTTGAAATGGTTATGTTGCTGGACTCCCATATAGTTGACTGTGGTTCGAGTCCCAGACTTGGGGCCTTAAAATTCACACTGGGCACGTGCACACATGTGTGTGTGAGATCCCGAGAGGAGAATGGAGGAGAAGGAATTGTGGCATGACCATGCCCCTGGGGAGTGACTTCTTGCTTTCTGTCTCTCTCTCTGTCTCTCCAGCAAGTGCACGTGCCCTATAGCCAAAATTTCTCTCTCAAAAAAAAAGAGAGGTCACAGGTTCTATCTTCAGCATTAACTGGATATTAGGAATCACTGAGCAGAGGGCATGTGGAAAGCAGTAGGGTACAAGTTATTTAACTCTTTTAATCTAAGCCTCATGGAGACCAGAGATACTTGGGATTTTCGGATTTGAATATTGTCTCTAAAATGCTACTGTTCACCTTCATTTCCCTCTTCCCTTGCCTTTTCTTTTTAAACTAGAAACTAGAACAAAAAAGACTACTCTGTTATCTCTTTAATGTAATATCTTTCGAAAGAAAAGAGGTAACTTTCAATGTGTGATTGGCATGGATTCAGCTTATAGTGAGGATGCAGGAGGAGCAGGGTCCACTGCCTCGACTGTTGTCTTTGCAAACTCTTTGAAGTAGCATTTTCCCGCTCAGAATCACTTTGGCACTGCAGGCTCCCGTAGTTTGGTCCCATTAGTCATGCACTTTAATCCAGACATTGTGTGGATTTTAGAGTCAGGAGGAGTCCCAGTTCAGACTGTTACAGAGCTTCATGTGCTTGGTCAAGTCAGCTATCTGCTGTGTCTTGATTTCATCATGAGAGCAGAGAGCGGTAAGTACCATCCATTGCCAGGCACCCTGCAAGCCGCTCTCTCTTCTTTCTTTCTGTATGAGTATAAAACTTATAGAATATTTTTATATACAAGGAATCTTCCAAAAGTTCATGGAAATGTCAGTCCCATGGCCTACTGGTTAAAGGAGCCAGACCCCACCTGGCCGACCTTGTAGTTCAAATCCTCATCCCGGTGGCTTGAAAAATACACTGGACATGTGTGTGTATGTGTGTGCGCATGTGCCCGAACTCCTGATAGGATGGAGAAATGGAGAAAGGATTGTGATGTGACCATGTCCCAAAGAGGGGGTGCTTGCTCTCTCTCTGTTGCACGCTCTCTCTCTCAGGGAAGTGCACATCCCCTCTGGCAAGGAAAAAAACAAAACGAAACAGAAAGTTCATGGAAAATGTGTATTTTATGGGGAAAAAACCCCATGCATAGTTTTCTAATTTTTGCCCCTAAATAAACTCATACTTTGATTCCATTTTTACATGAACTTTTGTATTCCCCTGTTATATCCTGTCTTCCCCCTCTATATGACTATATATAAATGCTTATTAAATCCTTGAAACAACCCTGTAAAGAATAGATGCTACCCATTTTATACATGAGGAAGAAGGCCCTGTGAAATAAGTAACAAATTCCAGTTCAGACAGTTTGTGTTGGTAGAGTTGGGATTTGAACCAGGTTTGTCAAACTCCAGAGCCTGTGTTTAGCTGTTGGACTGAATTGTCTTGGTTCTGTATCCTACGACAAAGAGTTGTGGTGAAAATTAGAAGCTCCAGTGCATGCAAGAGCCTAGCACGGTGCATGTGCCCTGGCTAGCACAGTGGAGAAGTTTGGACACATGTTGTAGCACAGTGTGAGGGACACAGGAGTAGGTGTTTCTCCTTGCAAGCTCAGAACCCGCTGTTTGATTCTGTCGGTACTAACCAGCATTGTGGTCTCTTGAGTCTTGTTTCCTCCTTTGTAACCTTAAAAAAAGAAAAGGAGGTGATAGTATCTTGATTGCAGAACTGTTATGCAACTTAAATGAGATACTATGTAAATTATATTTCCCCTTTGACCTCCATCCCCAGATTTCTGTGATTTGGGGGAGGCACCCATAGACTATAAATGAATTTGAGGTTATAAAAACCCATGTGCGTTAAGTTCTGTCTTTTTTTTTTTTTTGGAGAGATTTTCACTGTAGGGCGCGTACGCTCGCCAGACAGACAGAGAGAGACATAGAGACAGAAAGCGAGAAATCACCCCCCAGGGGGGATGGCCACGCTGCAGTCCCTTCTCCTCCATTCTCCTCTCGGGATCTTGGGCACGCACGCACACGCGCCCGGCATGAGTTTTAAGCCACCGGGTCCGGGACACGAACCGCGGTCAACTACGTGGGAGTCCAGCGACATAGCCATTACGCTAACTGCTGGTTCCCAAGTTCTGTCTTTTTCATCTGCTACTTGCATGCTAATTCCATGGCACATCGTCTCTGTGAGCTTGGTTTCTTTTACTTGTAAGGTGGATCTTCAAATACCCACTCTGCAGGGTAGAAAGAACAAGACACTGTAGTACTGTGCCTCCCACTACCACCTTTTCCTTATTTCTCCCACATCTGCCCGTTCTTCAAGGCCCATCTGAAGTCAGAAGAATCAAAATCAAGGGGCCAGCAGGGGGCATGGTGGTTAAGCTGCTAGACTTTCACTTGGCTGGCCACTGTTTGAGTTCTGGACCTGACAGCTTGAAAATCACCCCAGGAGTGAGTACATGCATGCCCAAATCCCAGAAGCAGAATGGAGGAGAAAGGATTGTGGCGTCCTCCTGGAGGATGACTTCTCACTTTCCCTCTCTCTGTCTCTTTGGCGAGTGCATGCACCCTATGACAAAAGCATGAAAAAAAAAAAAGAAGAATTATTGAAATCAAAACCACCACCATCTCTGGGACCAGCAGTTGGCGTAATGGCTATGTTGCTGGACTCCCATGTCGTCGACCATGGTTCACGTCCCAGACCCGGTGGCTTAAACCTCACGCCGGGCGCGTGTGCGTGCGTGCCCAAGATCCCGAGAGGAGAATGGAGGAGAAGGGATTGCGGTGTGGCCATCCCCCCTGGGGGGTGATTTCTCTCTTTCTGTCTCTATGTCTCTCTCTGTCTGGCGAGCACACGCGCCCTATAGCAAAAAAATCTCTCCTAAAAAAACAAACCAAACCAAAACAAACCACCACTGTCTCCAGGAGGCCTTTCTTAATGACTGAGCCCCAGCCTACACCAGCCAAACCATTATTCCAAACTCTGGTTGTACTTAGGTCTCTATCTAAAGACATTGGAAGTCACTCTATAGGTAAAACAATAGCAATTGTAAATTTTTTAAAGAGGTTTTTGCCTCAGGGCATGTGTACTTATAGAAGAGAGTGTGAGACAGAGACAGTGAGAAGGAAAGTGAGAAATCAGTCCCCTGGGAGGATAGATGTTAGGCAGGAGGCCTGGGCAGCTTGGATGTGGAGGTTGGACACCAAGCCACAGTCAGCTGATGCTACTGGGACCTAGTCTGTTATCAGACCTGCACTGCACTCACATCTAACCCGGATATAGCACACGGGGCTCTACTATCTATGTACACGGGCTCTACTCTGCACACGGGGCTCTACTCTGCACATGGGGCTCTACTCTACACATGACACCAGACCTTATGTGACACACTAGTCGCTTTCGCCCTAAGCCTTTACCATACATGGCCTCTTTCTACCTCTAAGACACTCCCCCTCCCTAGTCTCTTACGAAATCGCTAAACCTCGCCCTGGGGTGCGACTTCTCTGGCCCCCTCTCTCTTTCTCTGTGGGACTGGCAAACCTCGCCCAGGAACATTCCCAATAAAGGCTCTACATATCTTTTCTTTTTTTCTTTTTTTTTTGGAGAGGTTTTTGCTATAGGGCATGTGTGCTCACCAGACAGAGAGTGGCAGAGAGACAGAAAGCAAGAAATCACTCCCCAGGGGGATGGCCATTCCGTAATCCCTTCTCCTCCATTCTCCTCTTGGGATCTTGGGCATGCAAGCACACGTGCCCAGCGTGAGTTTTAAGCCACTGGGTCTGGGACTCGAACTGTGGTCGACTGTGACCAGAGAGAATCACAGAGACAGAGAAGTGGAAAGTGAGAAAGTAAGCCGCCAAGTCCAGGATTCAAACCATGGTTGGCCGTTTGGGAATGTCCAGTGCCTTAACCACCACAACACCTGCTGGTCCCCTCAACATATCTATTTTCTCGTGTGGTCGGCCCATTCCTTACAATGGCCACGTGGCAATCCCTTCTCCATTCTCCTTCTAGAATCTTGGGCACACATGCATATGCACCCTGTGTGATTTTCAAGTCCCCGGGTCTGGGACGTGAACTGTGGTTGGCCATGTGGGACTCCAGTGATGTAACTGCTATGCCATCTGCTTGCCCTGGTAAATTTTTTTGTTTTAGTTAGATGGTAAAAATGTTAAAACAAGAATGGAATTTATTAAATAAGTTTTAAAATTTCTACATTTTTTTAGCCTCAAAGATTTAAGGCTGATGATGTTAAAGCTGCCTCATAGGAGAAATTATATGGTGGGGCAAAAATGAATCTTTTTTTTTTTTAAAATTTATATATTTAATTTTGTTTGTTATTATTACTTTTTAATTTGAAGAGAGAAAGGGAGAGAGAGAGAGTGAGAAAGTGAGAAAGCAAGCCACCAGGTCCATAGGGACTCAAATCGTGGTTAGCCATGTGGGTATCTAGCACCTTAACCACCATGCCACCTGCCAGCCCTGAATCTTTTCTTTTTTAAAACTGGAAAATAGAATTTTCCCAAATCTCTGGAAATAACTAGAAGCGTCTGGAGAGGTATCTCAGATTCCCAGCTTTGGACACATTTTGCCTATGAATATTTTTAGTTACATGTTATATAATAAATCATCCTTCTGGGCTTAGTTCTATGTAACTCTCTGTTTTCTATTTTCTATTTCAGATGGAGCAGATTAAAAGGGCCAATAAACTGTTTACCAATGACTGTATATTTCTGAAGAAAACTTTGAGCATCCCTGTTATATCAGAGAAGCCTTTGTTGTTTAATGGGCTGAACTCCATTGAGTCTCCAGAAAATGAAACTGTTGATAGCAGTTTTTCTCAGGAAGAGGAGCCTGTACTGGCTGAGGAAAAACTCTCTCCTCCCAGTCCGCAAGAATCTGACATTAAGCCCGTGAAGCTTGAAGAAGTGTCAGCCAGAGATTTCCTACAGAGACTCGACCTGCAAATTAAGTTATCAACTCAGGCAGCCAAGAAACTAAAAGAAGAAAGCAGGTAAAAACACCCCGATGTAACTGTCAGAGGCTGGATAAAGTCCTCTCAAGATGACCTTGCTTTGCCAAATCTTTCTTTTCTTCTTTTTGCTTTAAAACATTTATCTTAGTTTTTAGAAAACGAGAAAGTTTTAGGTTTTTTTAGTTTTGTTATTGTTAGAGGGTGTGTGAGCTCTCCAGAGAGAGACAGTGAAAGAGGGGAGGCAAAAGCACCCCGTAAGTGGCAAGGTCACACTGCAATTCCGTCTCCTCCATTTCCCCCTCCTTTGAGGACTTTGGGAGTGTATATATATACATCCCAGCATGTTTCTCAAGCCATAGGATCCTGGTCTTGAACTGTGGCCAGCCATGTGGGATCTGGCTGCCTTAACCACTAGGCAATGGTACCAGCCTTATTTTAATTTTTAGAATTTTAGAAAGGCATTTGTAATATATGAACTCTTTTTTAAAAGGATTATTTATTTTAATTTAACTAGAGAAACAGAGAGAGGGAAAGTGAGAAAGCAAACCGCCAGGTGTGGGACTTGAACTGTGGTCCACCATGTGGGAGTCAGCAACCCTTCTATCATGCCACCTGCTGGCCCCTATATGAAATATTAACAGAGCTATTGCATGCTGCACATAGGCCTTAACTGTCACAGTGCTTTTTGTCTCTGTTATTTATTACAGAAAGCTTGGTGGTTTACCTTAATAGCATCACTGTCCAGCTAGCAAGTCTAGATAGCTGCTAAGTAGAAGCATCTCATTGACACCTTCAAGGAAAGCAGTGCCCTTGACACCTTCAAGGAAAGCAGTGCCCTCAAATACTGATCCTTGTAACAATTTACTGGGCCTGGGACCAGCAGTTAGCGTAATGGCTATGTCTCTGGACTCCCATGTAGTCAACCGTGGTTCAAGTCCTGGATCCGGTGGCTGACTCACACTGGGTGCGTGTGTGTGCGTGCCCAAGATCCCGAGAGGAGAATGGAGAAGGGATTGCAGTGTGGCCATCCCCCCTGGGGGGGTGATTTTTCGCTTTCTGTCTCTGTCTGTCTCTGTCTTTCTGGCTAGTGCAGCGCCCCTATAGCAAAAACCTCCCTAAAAAAAAAAAAAAAATTTACTGGGCCGGCAGGTGGTGTGGTAGTTAAAGGCACTGGACTCTCACGTGATCAACTACAGTTCAAATCCTGGATGTGGCAGCTTGCTTTCTCACTTTCCCTCTCTCTCTCTCTGTCCGTCTCTCCCTGGTCAAATTAAATAATAAAGTTAAATAAAACAATTCTTTTAAAAAATTATCAAAGACATTGTCCATTATTTGTTCCTGGGTGTTTCCTATAGAAGATCTCATGTGAGTGTTTTTCTTTGTGTTTAATTTGGTGCTCGGACAAACTTATTTCTATCCTATTGAATTGGTTTCTTTCTTCCTTTATGATTTCAAGAAGGCAAACCTACAGTATTTCCCTTTTGCCCTGGCTACTGGGATGCTTACAACTAAAATGGATGCCCAGGTTTAACCACTGGAATATTTCTTTTATTTTTTTTTTTAAGAATTATTTAATTTTATTTATTCATTCATTATTTAAATTTTACCAGAGAAAGAGAAGGGGAAAGTGATAAAGCAAGCCACCAGGTCTGGGGCTTGAACCATGGTTGGCCATGTGGGAGTGTCCAATGCCTTAACCACCATGCCCCTTGCTGGTCCCTTACTATTGTATTTCTTATGTTTAATATATTGGTTTCCTTCTCCTTTCCTTAATACAGAATTTTTTTAAAGGGATTTTTGCTATAGGGCACATGTACTCACTAGAAAGACAGAGAGAGAGAAAGAAAATGAGAAATCACCCCTCAGGAGGATGGCCACACTGCCGTTCCTTTTCTTCCATTCTCCTCTCAGATTTTGGGCACACATGCACATGCACCCAGCATGAGTTTCAAGCTGCCTTGTCTAGGACTCGAACTGTGGTCAGCCATATGGGAGTGCAGCACCTCAACCACTATGCCACTTGCCTGCCCCTTAATACTGATTTTTAATTTGTATTTTATTCATCGTGTTATATGTGTGCCCTTTGTTGTAGGTATCTCAAATCTTTTTTGGGGGGGAGAGGTTTTTGCTATAGGGTGCATGCGCATGCCAGAAAGCCAGAGACAAGGACAGAAAGCGAGAACTCACCCCCCAGGGGGGATGGTCACGCCGCAACCCCTTCTCCATTCTCCTCTAGGGATCTTGGGCACGCACGCACACGTGCCCGGCGTGAGTTTAAGCCACCGAGTCCAGGACTGAAACCACGGTTGACTCCATGGAGTCCAGTGACATAGCCATTACGCCAACTGCTGGTCTCAAGTTTTAGTCTTTTGAATACTGTTTTAAATACTGATTTCCGCTGTATTTCTTTTTTCCCAGAGATGAAGAAAGCCCCTATGCAACCTCCCTCTACCACAGCTAAGTACTTAGGAGACAGAACTCTAACCTGGATTAAGGGATCGTTGGACCTACAGATTCCAGCCACTGGAGACTCAAAAGCCTCCCTTTTGGATTCTCCTAGCGAGCAGCTTAAAATCACGAGCAAGTAGCCTCACCTGCGGCAGTCGCGCTGAAGCGATTCGTTCCCTCTGGCTTTCTGTGATGTGAAGTCTTCATTAGGCATGACAGCAAAACTGTGTCCTGCAGCCCCGCACTTTTGTAGGTGGTGGTAGTTTTTTAGACTCGCTTTTGTAAATACTGATTGGCAGGAAGCATCAAAGACTACTGATCTAATTAAGCTTAAAGCAACGTTTATCTCCTGATAAAATCCTGCTCATGTGGAACGTGTGGTTGCCGTTTTAGTGATGCTGAATTTGCTGTGTTTATAAAGTAAACGCTATAGACATATATATTTCGAAATGTAGTACACATTCTGTATTAATATAAAGAACTGAATTTTTGTTTGCTATTTTGTAAAAATAAACTGCAAAAGTCTGAATGAGAAAATAAACTATGTTTTCATATTTGTGTGTTCATGTTTTTCAACAAATGGGAAAATAAAAATGGGTTTTTAAATTATATGTTTGAAATAGTGACAGCTTCCCCACTTCATGGTTTTCGTTATTATAAATAAAATTTCAGGAAAGTTTCATTAATCTAAAAAACAATCAATTACAATACTAGTCATCTGAATTTTCAGCGACCTAATATTATTCAGATATAGTAAAAAAAAGCAAAACAATATGATCGGGACCAGCGGTCAGCGTAATGGTTATGTGATGGAACTCTCATGTAGTCAACCGTGGTTCCAGTCCCGGACCCGGTGGCTTAAACTCACGCCGGGTGCGTGTGCGTGTGTGTCCAAGATCCTGAGAGGAGAATGGAGGAGAAGGGATTGCGGCATGGCCATCCCCCCTGGGGGGTGATTTCTCGCTTTCTGTCTCTATGTCTCTCTCTTCCTGACGAGTGCACACGTCCTATAGCAAAAACCTCTCTCAAAACCAAAAACACAATATGATCAAAAGAACAAATAAACAATAGCATAATCTGACACACTGCTGAATTCTAGTTTAGATTTCATTGTTGAGTCACTGTGTGGAGTATATTGTAGTCACTGTGCTCATTTGAATTGAGAGCTGGGTTTTTATATAATTTGTCTTACCTTTATTTTATACATATAGGTTAAGTGGAAAACTAATTAATATATGACTTACAATTAATTTCTTTGTCTCAATTTCTATTCAGCTATCAGATTAAATCATCCTTAGGCTCTCAAAAATTTCTTGTGAAATCTCCCCAACACTCCCCCCAAAACTCTGCTATCTATCCAACAAAATGGACTTTTTAGTTTGTGCTACAGGGCGCATGCACTTACCAGAAAGAGACAGAGGCAGGGCAGGGGGTGGTGAGAAATCACTTTCCAGAGGGGATGGCCACAGCACAGTCCCTTCTTCATTCTCTAGGAATTTTGGGCACACATGTACACATGCCCGGTGTGATTTTTTAAGCCACCTGGTTCAGGATTCGAAAAACACGATCAGCCATGTGGAATCCAGCCACCTTAATCTCCATGCCACCTGCTGGCCCCAAAGAGGACTTATTTATTCCTCTTTTTGTTCTCCCTTTTTTCTCTTCCTTTTCTCTTTTCTCACTGCCTCACTCCCCTTGTTCTTCCAGGTATTCCACTAAGCAGGAAACAAGTGCCCTTGGGTGTTAAGGCAACAGAGTGTGAAGAGCCAGGACTGCCCAGATCCAGTCCCAAAGGTGGACCAAAGGGAGTTTTAATGTGCATGGTGCCCTGGCTGACTGATTGTCTTGTTTATAACAAACAAGTGTCTTGGCTTTTTTCCTCATATTTTTTTGTTTTTGTTTTTGTTGTTGTTGTTGTTGTTCTTTCTTTTTTAAAAAAATAAGATTTATTTATTTATTTAATTCCATTTGTTATTATTACTATTTTTAATTTGACCAGAGACAGAGAGAGAGAGAGAAAAGGGGAAAGTGAGAAAGCAAGCCACCAAGTTCTGGGACTCGAACCATGACCAGCCATATGGGAATACAGGGCCTTTAACAACCAAACCACCTGCTGGCCCCTTCCTGTTTTGTTTTGTTTTGTTTTGTTTTGCTATCGGGTGCATGTGCTCACCAGAAAGACAGAGAGACAGAAAGCGAGAAATCACCCCTGTTATGTGTATAAGGAAAGGCTCGAGGAAGACGCTAGGAGGCCTAGGAACCTTAAAAAATGCAGCATTATCATACTGCTTAGTATAAAATGATCTGATGCTTAAGAGTAATCTGAGACTCTATCTGAAATATGTAACAGAAGCTCAGATTTGAAATGAAGACCACGATCGGAAAAATGTTTTTCGTATTTTAGTTTTGCCTCAGGTCTCTCTCAGCAACATCTAGTCAAAACCTCTCTTCAAACAATTTTTTAAAAGTGTCTTGCTGCTAAGCCTGCGGCGGCAGGAGGCCGGCGGGCGCCAAGGCTGCGTCCGACCGCGGGACGTCGCGGGCCCTTCCGGGCTGTGCGTGTCCCCCCTGGGGCCCTGCTAAGCCGG
>NW_006205995.1:1465359-1523512 GCF_000334495.1 Tupaia belangeri chinensis
AAAAAAAAAAAGGAGAGAGAAGAGGATAAAGACAGCAGTGAACAATCGAGAGGCAGGATGTTAATGAGAAATAGATATGGTTTATTACCTGTTGATGATGACATGTATAGTATTCTCAACTGAACTGGTCTGGAAAGTATTTCATGATGGGTGAAGTCTTTTTAATAAGCAAAATGAGAAATAGTGATTGACTGTTTAAAAAAATTATAATAATAATTATTGGGAAAAGCATGGAAAAGATATTGAATGATAAAGCAGGGAGATTGATATCTCTGTATTGACTGACATGCATGGCATTCCCTTTTGAAAAAGCAATGGAAGTCAATGTAAAGTTATATGTAATCTAGTGTAACAGAAAGAAGATTATGATGATAATAAAAAAAAAAAAAAGTGTCTTTATTATTTGAGTAACTTGACCAGAGAGAGACAGAGAAAGGGAAAGTGTGAAAGTAAGCCTCCAGGTTTGGGAATCGAACCACGGTCAACCAGGTGGGAGCCCAGCACCTTAATCACCATGCCACCTGCTGGCCCCATATCTTTAAGTTACTGAAGTTCCGAGTTCTGCATAGCAACTTGAACTGTACTGGGCCCAAGTCCTTTGGTCCCTACCTGGCATACAGTTGGTGAGGAGTGGATGGAGGGACAAGGTACCTGGGTTGTAGACCCAACTCTGCCATTTCTTGGCCACATAAGCTTGACCATATCCTGTGGCTTGTTCTTTGACCGTTTCCTCACTGGTTAATGCAAGAGCCAATGAATGTCAGTGTGCTTTGAAAACAATAAACCCCCTAAATAAACTTCATATTTTTAAACATACTGCATAAATAGATATATTATAGAAAAGTGAATGGATAAGATGCTTTCATCATGGCTAGTTCATTTTCAGATGTAGAAGTCTGGATGAGACTGCAGTAGAGTAGGTCATGTTAGCAAAAGTGACTCACTACAGGACCAGCAGGTGGCATAGTGGCTAAGGTGCTGGACTCCCACGTGGCCAACTACAGTTGAAGTCCTAGACCTGGTGGCTTGCTTTCTCACTCTGTCTCTCTCTCTGGTGAACATGCATGCCCTACAGCAAATGAAGAAAAATAAGTGTTAAAATGAGATAAATAATTCTTTTTAAAAAAGTAACTTGGGACCAGTAAATGGCATAATGGTGGCATAATGGTTATATCACTGGACTCTCACGTAGTGAACCATGGTTCAGGTCCTGGACCCAGTGGCTTAGACCTCATGCTGGGTGCCTGTGCATGTGTGCCCAAGATCTCGAGAGGAGAATGGAGGAGTAGGGATTTCGACATGGTCATCCCTCCTGGGGTGTGATCTGTCTCTCTGGAGAGCACACACGTCCTGTAGCAAAAATCTTTCAAAACACATACACACACATACACACACACACACACACACCCACAACAGTGACTTACTGATGGTGGTTAAGGGTTGTTAGGGCAAAGGCATTTTAAGTCCCTTATCCCCACTCACCTGTGGTACTGGCTTCTGTAGAACATAGCGTGTGTGTGGCCTTCCTTCATCTTTCTAACTCCCTGAAAACTGGAAGGAACAGCAACGGTATCTTACCTATGAAAAACAGCATCTTGCCACTTCCTAGTAAGTGTCTCAGGCCTCGCCAAAGGCAGAGGCATTCAAGACAGCAATGTAAGAACCAAAAGGCTGGGGCTGGCAGGTGGCATGGTGGTTAAGGACACTAGACTTCGACAAGGCTGACCATGGTTTGAATCCCAGACTTGGCAATTTGCTTTTTCACTCCCTCCCCCCAACCCCACTCTTTCACTCTGTACATCTCTGGTCAAATTATAAGTAAATAAAGTTAAATAAAAATAATTCTTTAAAAAAATAAAATAATTAAAAGGCCAGTTGAGGGCCAGTGGGTAGCATGGTGGTTAAGGCAGCAGGATCCCAGAGGGCCAACTGAATGGTTTGAGTGCCAGACCCAGTGGCTGGAGAAATACACCGGGCACATATGTGCCTAAAATCCCATGAAAATAGAAGAGATGGGATAGCGGTGTAGCCATCCTCCCTCGGGGTGTGTGTGGGGGTGCTCTCTCTCTCTGTCTCTCTCTGGTGAGTACAGGTTCCCTGTAGTAATTTTTTTATAAAAAGGTCATTTGGAGTATTGATAGATAATACACAAAGCATTATGAGTAAGTAAGTATAGAGAAAAAAATGTTCATATAACACTGAAGAATACATTTTGAAGGCATTCTTCAGGATCGTTGACCGTTAGCATTGCAAGTGAACTCGCAGCTATTGTGGTGGTAGCTGAGAAGGGGGAGGAATCCAGGAACCTGAAGTTATTAACTTTTCTTCCCAGGAAGCTCCTCTGCCAGCTTTGTTTCCCAGGGGAGGGAGGGTTGTTATCTCTGCTTCTATTTCCCTCACTTACCCTTTGCCCTCTGTTGAGCAGCCTCGGCATGGATCAAACCCAGTTTAGATAACTGAGATTTGGCTTCGATTTTTATCTTGCTTTATACCATGTTTATGACCTTGTTTGTCTTCTTGGAGAGTGCATAAAAATTCCTTGTAAAACTCATTACCAGGAAATGCTAAGAGTGGGGGGGTGATTTTTTTTTTTTTAAGTTTTTGCTGTAGGGTGCTTGCAGTTGCCAGAGAGACAGAGACAGAGATGACGGGGAGGGAGTGAGAAATCACCTACCGGGAGAATGGCCATGCCATAATCCTTTCTCCTCCATTTTATTCTCTAGATTTGGGGCACACACAGACATGTGCCCAGCGTGATTTTCAAGCCACCGGGTCTGGGACTTAAACTGCAAAGTCAGCCATGTGAGATCCGTCTGCCTTAACCTCTGCACCACCTGCTGGCCCAGGAAATTGCCAATACATCCAGCAAATTCTATGTCCATTTCTTAGGTTCCTTTTTGTGCCATTGGGCCTAACAAAGAGCCAGCTAAAATGAACAGCCAGAACAGCTACAGATACCTCAAGCTAGCGAGGCCTCAAGGAAACGTGAATTTATTCAGCTCCTCAAAGAGAAGGGCTACCGGAAAGGTAACAGACTTATTCTATAAGGTGCTTTCATACCCAGCATGCCCGGAACACAGAACCCCCTTAATTCTTCAGGGAGTGTGTGCAAGAGACCATGGGAAGAATGTCTAGTTTCAAGTTCTTTCTATTAGAGGCTTTTCCAAAGCAACATATCTTTGGTTATAGAATGTAAGTCTAGGGGCCGACAGGTGGTATGGTAGTTAAGGGTGCTGGATTCCCATATTGGTGACCGCAGTTCAAGTCCCGGACCTAGAGGCTTGCCTTCTCTCTTCCCCTTTCTCTCTCTCACTCTGTCTCTCTCTGATCAAATTAAAAAATAATAATAACAAATAGAATGAAATAATTCTGTTTTTAAAAAGTAAGTCTATAAGGAAATAACGATTCTACATACATGATCTTAGCTTACATGTAACTTTACTTTTCAGATAGTTTTATGGCAAGGAAGCTATGTTTTAACCACTTCTAAAGGGTTAACTATTGTAAATTCAGCACGTTCTAATGATCCGTGGGTCAAAAAACTTTAATCACAGGACGGAAGTGTTTTAAGCTGTATTACGTTCTCAGAAACCCTCGTAAGAGTCCCAGTTGGTGGCCAGGTTCACAGGCTGCTGTAGATGCGCTTGATGGCTCTGGCTTCCTCTTCATCCAGGATGCCTTTCTCCACGTAGGCATCAGCTTGCTGGTTGATGAAGTCCCTCATCTTTGAAAGGTCATACTCTGGAAAATATGATCAGCGTTATCATGAGCCACGATGAGCAAAGGCCAGTCTCATTACAGTGATCACCATTAACCGGGGAGCGTTTTGTATCATAACCCCATTGCCATTCCCGCCTTCCACACTGGACATTATTTTAATTCCTGGTGTTCGTGCAGGACTTCGCAGTTCGAAATGATATTTACATGTCTTACGTATCCAGTGTGCTCCTCATCCCAACCAGGGAGGTGGTCGGGTGGAGAGGACCAAAGCAAGAACAGCCTCAGGAGCCAGGGCTTTGCAAACTTTAATGTTTACACCAATCACCTGGGGCTCTTGGGAAGCTTCAGGTGCAACCTACTCAGTGACCTGGGGTGGGCACCCTGGTTTTACGTTTTTGTTTTTTTCTTAAAAGAATTATTTATCAATTATTATGTTTGTAATTCACCAGAGAGAGACAGAGAGAGAGAAAGTGAGAAAGCAAGCACCAGGTCTGGGGACTCGAACTCTGGTCGACCACAGGGGAGTCCAGCACATTAACTACCATACACCTGCCGCTCAGTTTTACATTTTATACAAGCTCTGAGGAGATGGCAATGCTATTGCTCCACAGACTACATTTGGGGTAACAAGATCCTGAAGTGCCTTACTCAAGGTCACCCAGGTAGGAAAAGTTAGGACCAGAACCAGGTGTTCTGACTCTGAATTGCTTATGCCAGGTGAAGTCCCTATTTGATAGGGCAACTCACTGTTTTTCCCTTCGAATTAAGAATTATCTTAATAATGGCTTAATGGTTATGTTGCTGGACTCCCATGTGGTCAATCACGGTTTGAGTCTCAGACCTGGTGACTTAAAAACCTCACACCGGGTGCGTGTATGCGTGCCTACGATCCCGAGAGGAGAATGGAGGAGAAGGGGTTGAGGCATGGCCATCCCCCTGGGGGATTTCTCGCTTTCTGTCTCTCCGGCAAGCACACACGCCCTATAGCAAAAATCTCTCTCTAAAAAAAAAAAAAAAAAATCTGGATTGTTTCATGCTGTCTGAATTGTATACATAGAGCAAAAACCAAACTATAACCTCTTTATCATTATTGTCTTAACAAAACCTATATAAATCATCAAACCATCCACCAAAAATAGATTTCAACGTAATGAGACCACATATGGAATTTTTCTGAAGGCTTAAAAAAGGCAAATTTTCTTTCTTTCTTTCTTTCTTTCTTTCTTTCTTTCTTTCTTTCTTTCTTTCTTTCTTTATTCTTCAGTTAGGGGAAAAGAAAAAAAAAAATCTCTGGAGGCCAGCTGGTGTCATGGTCGTTAATGTACTGAACTCCCACATGGTTGATTGCAGTTCAATTCTGGGACCTGGAAGCTCAAATCACACCGTGCATGCATGCCCCAAATCCTGAGGAGAATGGAGAAGGGACTGCACTGTGGCCCTCCCTTCTGCGGGGGTGATCTCTTACTTTCCCTCTCTCTGTCTCTCTCCAGCGAGTGCACACACCCTATCCCCCCCCCCCAATAAAAGGGCCAGCTGGTGGCATGGTAATTAAGGTACTAGACTCCCACATGGCCTAGCACAGTTTGAGTCTCAAACCTGGTAGCTTACTTTCTCACTTCTCTCTTTCTGTCTCTCTCTGGTGAGTGCATGTGCTGTACAGCAAATTGCAAAAATATGTAAATAAAATAAATAATTCTTAAAAGGCAAGAATTCTGCCTTGTTTCAGTTTGTAAAAGGGGAGAGCGGAGTAGGCCTGTAAAAGACCCATCCACGTCCACCCTCATTGAGCCTCAGTGTAATCTGAATCCAGGTCGCGCCATTTTTTTTCTTGGCCATAGGGCATGTGTGCTCACTGGAGAGAAACAGAGAGAAGGATCGTGAGAAATCACCCCCCAGGGGGATAGCCGCACTGCAACCTCTTCCCCAGTCTCCTCTGGAGGTTTTGAGCACACATGCACATGCACCTGGTATGATTTTCAAGTTGCTGGGTCTGGCACTGGAACCATAGGCTGCATGACAGTCTAGCACCCTAACCACCATACCACCTGCTGTACTCAGTGTATCTTTAAGCCCCTGGGTGAAAGGAAAGGAAGCCTGAGGACCTCTCTACAAGCCCCACCTGTTTACTCTATCAGGTGGGCTGAGGCTCAGCTTATTTCTTCTCCAGCCAGCAAGGCACTGGCCTCCAGCTAGGAACTGACCATGAGGGTTTAAAGAGAGGATTCCCAGCCCTGAGCACTCCACAACCGTCGCTGTAATTGCCCTTCACAAGCCCTATGAGGTAAGCCCGCATATTCCTGTTTCAGAGAGGAAGCAACAGGACAGGGGTTAAGTTGCTTGCCCAGGTGGTGCTGGAGTCAGGTTCTGAACCCAGCTCCGCCTGTGGTCACAGCTTTGATCACTCCATTGCCTTCAAGTACTGAACATAAGCATCTCACAGGCACAAACCCGTGTGCCACGCAGGCTCGTTTTTGCTATGTTTGATGTCTCCTGTTTGATTCCTGTCTCGGAAGGCATGAAGAGGCGCCTGCTGCTCACGGCCAGCTCACTACTACGGGCTCTGGGCTTGTCTGCAGGGTCAACATCTTTAACGGACTACCAGGCAGATTCCCAAAGGCAGATGGCAAGGGGCCTGGGTGATTTGAAGAGATAAACAGGGGAATATTTTGCCTTCTTTTTAAAGAGAAGAATTGCATTTTTGTGATGTGGTTGTCACTGTGCATAGTGGGAAAACCAGCCCCGTGCAGAGGGCAGGTCTCAGAGGCTAACCCCAGCCCTGCCCTAGCTGCCAGAGGGAGTAGACAAGCAGCAAGCTATCTAGCTCATTTTCTTATTTATTTATTGGAGAGGTTTTCGCTATAGGGTGCGTGTGCTCACCAGACAGACAGAGAGAGACATAGAGACAGAAAGCGAGCAATCACCCCCCCCCCGGGGGATGGTCACGCCGCAATCCTGTCTCCTCTTGGGATCTTGGGCACGCATGCGCAAGCACCCGGCGTGAGTTTTAAGCCACCAGGTCCGGGACGTGAACCGCGGTCGACTACATGGGAGTCCAGTGACATAGCCATTGCTCTAACTGCTGGTTCCCCATTTTCTTAGTTTTTAAAAAGAATAATCTTTTTTTTTGGAGAGGTTTTTGCTATAGGGCATGTGCGCTCACCAGAAAGGCAGAGAGAGACAGAGAGGTAAAAAGCAAGAAATCACCCCCCGGGGGAGGGGATGGCCATGCCATAATTCCTTCTCCTCCATTCTCCTCTTGGGATCTTGGACACGCATGCACATGTGCCCAGTATGAGTTTAAGCCACCGGGTCTAGGACTCAAATCGCTGTCAACTACATGGGAGTTCAGCGACATAGCCATTATGCCATCTGCTGGTCTCTTAAATAATTATTTATATACTTTTATTTAGTATCATCGTTATTTTAATTCACCAGAAACGGAGAGAGAAGGAAATTGAGAAAGCAAGCTGCCAGGTCTGGAACTCGAACTGGGATCAGCCATAAGGGAGTCCAGTATCCCAACCACCATGCCACCTGCTGGTTCTCTAGTTCACTTTAAAAGAGATTTTTAAGTTTGTAAGGCTCAAGAGAGATAGGGCTGTGATTCACTTTTTTATAAGCACATTTTTAAAAAGAATTATTTTATTCAACTGTATTCATTAATTTATTTTAATTTGACTAGGAAGGGACAGAGAGAGAGAGAGAAAGTGAGAAAGCAAGCTGCCGGGTCCAGGACTCGAAATGTAGTCGGTCATGTGGGAGCCCAAGACCTTTATTATTATTATTTTTTATAATTATTATATTTAAATTTATTTATTTCAGTTTGACCAGAGAGAGACAAAGTGTGAGGGGTAGAAGGGGAGAGGAGGAGAAAGAAAGCAAGCTGCCAGGTCCGGGACTTGAACTGTGGTAGGCCACGTGGGAGTCCAACGCCCTTAACCACCCTGCCACCTGCCAGCCCTCCCTGGGAGTCCAAGGCCTTTAACCACCACACCATCTGCTGGCCCCTATAAGCACATTTTTAAAAATTTATTTAGCTTTATTTATTCATTCATTTATTTTAATTTGACTAGAGAGACAGACACACAGAGAGAGTGGGGAAGTGAGAAAGCAAGCCACCAGGTCTGGGACTTGAACCATGGTTGGCCATGTGAGAATGTCCAGCACCTTGATCACCATGCCACCTACTGGTCCCCTAAGCATATTTTAAAAAAGGATTGCATAAGATTGTTATCATCATGGGACCAGCAGTTAATGTAATGGTTATGTCGCTGGACTCCCATGTAGTCGACCACGGTTCGCATCCTGGACCTGGTGGCTTAAACTCACGCCGGGCACATGTGCATGTGTGCCCAAGATCCCGAGAGGAGAATGGAGGAGAAGGGATTGCGGTGTGGCCATCCCCCCTGGGGGGGTGATATCTTGCTTTCTGTCTTTCTGTCTCTCTGTCTCTCTGGCGAGTGCACGTGCCCTATAGCACAAATCTCTCCAAAAAATAAAAATAAAAAAGATTGTTATCCTCATTCTCACTATCACTTCATGTGCCCTCCCATTTCTGGGTCTGCGGAGTCAATTCAGGTCACCAAGGCCCCTACCAAACAAAGGGCATTGGTAGAGGTTAGGAAAGGTCAAATTGGCAGGGACCAGCAGGTGGTGTATTGGTTAAAGGGCCGGCTAGCTATAGTTCGAGGCCTGGACCTGGCAGCTTGAAACTCATGCAGGGCGTGTGTACATGTTTACCCCAATTCCCTGGAGAAGAGTAGAAAAGAGATTGTGGTGTAGCCATCCCCTGAGGAAGGGGGGTGATTTCTCTCTCTCTTTCTATCTCTCTCTGTGTCTCTGGCAAGTGCTCATACCCTATAGAAAAATCTCTTTTAAAAAGTTCAGATCGGGCTAGGTCTGTGGTGTAGGGGTTAAGGCAGTTGGATCTCCTTTGGCTGACCTCACGGTTAAAGCCCCAGACCCAATGGCATGCATGCCCCAAATCCCAGCTGGATGGAGAACTGGAGAAGGGATTGCAGCGTGACTGCTCTCCATGGAGAGTGCTTTCTTCCCCTTTCCCCCTCCAGCTCTCTGGCTAGCACAGGTGCCCTCTGGCAAAATTAGAAAGAAAGAAAAAGATTTAATAGTAAATCTTCCTGCTCTCACTACTGCAGCTGCTGCAGGCACTCAGATCCAGATCTTCTCTCTTTAAAAGACCACATGGTGTATGGGACCAGCAGTTGGTGAATGGTTATGACGTTGGACTACCATGTAGTCGACCGCGACTCCCATGAGTCCCAGACCTGGTGGCTTAAACTCACGCTGGGTGTGTGTGCGTGCGTGCCCAAAATCCCGAGAGGAGAATAGAGGAGAAGGGATTGTGGTGTGGCCATCCCCCCTGGGGGGTGATTTCTCGCTTTCTCTCTCTCTGTCTGTCTCTGTCTTTCTGACCAGCGAACGTGCCCTATAGTAAAAACCTCTCAAAACAAAGACTAAATTGCATAGCGGTTATGTCACTGGACTCTCATATAGCTGACCATGGTTTGAGTCCCAGACCCAATGGCTCAAAACCCAAGCTGTGTGTGTGTGTGTGTGTGTGTGTGTGTGTGTGTGCACGCACGCACACATGCACCCAAAATCCTGGAAGGAGAATGGAGAAGGGATTGTGGCGTGGCCATTCCACCTGCAGAGTGACTTCTCACTTTCTCTCTCATTGCCTCTGTCTCTCTCTCTCTAAATGGTGAGCACACGTGCCCTAAGGCAAAAATCTCTAAAAATTTTTTTAATTAAAAAAAAAGAATATATTCAATATTGTCTTCACCTCCTGGAGACAAAAGGGAGCCCCCACCTAAGCATTATGATGCTGAAATTTTGCTAAATGAGCCTTCCATACGGAAGCCCCAGAGTTCTGCGTTTTATTGCGATGGTCATTTCTGGAATAGCAAGACGGAATTGCAGGATGTGGCCGGTTATGACCAGGGTCTGATTCATGTACTACTCAGTGAAAGCAATAACATAAACACTCACAACTGATGCACCGTATAACTGCCATTGGTTTTAGAATGCATCCTGGCACCCATTATCACATTGATTTTCTAATAAACATTTTTTTAAGTCTTTGCAGTAGCTGATGGCCTGCTGTAATTTAGTTGGCTACACTTTTACCCCCTTAGTTGTATTAAAATAATGGCAAACCTTCAATCCATGACAGATTTGATGGACTATGATTTACGTGAATGTTCACGTAACTGATAGCCTGAGAATTCAGTTGGAACCTAAGAGTACATACATATGAATACCTGTCGACACTCAACTCTGATCACAGGCTAAGGGTGCTGACAGTCCCTCCTCCTCCCCCTGCGCCTCCCAGCACTTTGCAGACTTGACTGCATGGTGCAGCCATCAAGGTCCTGTCCCCAGGTGCAGGGAGCGTCTTCGAGGGATACAGCCTCCGTGCTTACGCTGAGCATGCAAAAGCTCTAAATAAAGGCATCCTCTACTGCTCGATATGAATGGGATTGGATCCAGTTGTCTGACTGGGCCCGACAGAAACTAGCAGTAACCTGAGTGGCAGCCAGAAAAGGCCAGGAGAGGCTTGTTTAGAACCATGAGGTGCTCCACAGCTGAAGCTCCGGGCTCTGCCTCCCCTAAAAAACGAATGATCACAGAACGGCTTCGGCCCACAGCCTTCTTCAGCAGACACCGGGTCTGCCTGACCCCCACCTTTGTCTGATCTGTCCTTTTTCAATCCACAGCCCTTCTCCCCAGGGTACCTTATCTCTTTGCCTTGGGCCGGGGCACCCAGAGTTTCCAATTTAGTGGTGCTATAGTGGCCGTGGGCCTTGGGACCTTGAGAAGCTTCCCCAGGTGATTTGAATGCACTTCTACGTTTGGGAGATGGTACAGCCATGGTGATGAGGTGCTAGGGCACTGCCGTGTCATATTGCAGCTGCTTAGGGAAGCCTGGGGTTCAGCTCCTGGGTGGACCTGACATACCCGCTGCGTCTGTGATACTGGCTGGCTGGAGGGCCGGGGGAGGATGTGGCATGGCGGGACCCTGTCGGGGCTCTTCACCTACCCTTCTCTCTCATGAAAAGAAATAAATAGGGACCGGCAGGTGGCGTGGTAGTTAAGGATGCTGGACTCCCACATGGCTGACTGCAGTTCAAGTTCCAGACCGGGCAGCTTGCTTTCTTACTTTTTTCTCTTTCTCTCTTGCTCTGTCCCTCTCTGGTCAACCTAAAATACAGTTAATATAAAATAATTCTTAAAAAAAAAAGTAAGCTCGAGGGACCAGCAGTTAGTGTAATGGCTATGTCGCTGGACTCCCATGTAGTCAACCGCGGTTCGAGTCCCGGACCCGGTGGCTTAAACTCACACCAGGTGCATGTGCGTGCGTGCCCAAGATCCCGAGAGGAGAATGAAGGAGAAGGGATTGTGATGTGGCCATCCCCCCCCGGGGGATGATTTCTCACTTTCTGTCTCTCTGTATCTCTCTGTCTTTCTGGAGAGTACACGTGTCCTATAGCATGAAAAAAACTCTCAAAAAAAAAGAAAAAGAAAAAAAGAATAACCCTGAAAACGGCTTGGGATCAGGGCTGCCTACATCAGAGAAGTCAAGATCACCTGATCCCTTAAAAAAAAAAAGTTCAAGAGACATTACTCATCTCACTTAAAGTGTCACTTTGCAACCGCCTTGGGCAGACACTGGGCAGCATTCTGGAATCTTCCCTCTCCATGTCCCTCTTGAGCTCCTCCCTCTTTCCTCTGCCTAGCCTTGGTTTAAGCCCCATTATTTCTGCTCCAGATCTTGCTTTCTTACCCCTCGCCTGCCTTCCAGGGTCTTATTTTTCTTTAATGTGTAACCATGCTGCTCCAGATGGATTTCTCAGTTTGTGACCTAATTAGGTCTCAATGTAGGGCCCCTCTGGCCAAAACCAACGTTTTTTTGCAGGGCCCATGAGTGTCTTCCTGGCCTGGCTGCTGCCCACTTCCCTGCCCTGGCTGTGCTCCTCCCGCAGAGGCCTAGTGTTCCCAGGGACGTGAACGCTCCAGTTCCCAGAACGCACGCCTCTCGTTTGTCCCTGTATGACCTGGCTCGTGGTTTCCCTCTGCCTCCACCTCTCTTCACTGCGCAGGTCCTCCCTTACCTTCCCAGCAATAGCTTTCCTGAGGCCCTTTCTCCCACTGGCTCATCCTGGTAAGAGGATCCGCCCCTCCTCTTGCATCCTTGGCGCTTCCACGCTGGTCTATGGCAGTCCTGAGCAGGCCTGACCACATCACTACGGTGAGCTCCTTGGGGAGGCTGCCTCACATCGTCCTTCCCATCTTGGGCACAGAAAGAGCCTGGTTCTGTGTTTTATTTATGTAAGTCAGTGACTGCTTTTATGACTGCAGGGTGTACCTAGTAAGTGCTCAGAAAATGCCTCAATTAAAATACTCCAAGTGGGGGACCAGCAGTTGGCATAACGACTATGTCGCTGGATTCCCATGTAGTCAACTGCGGTTCAAGTTCCAGATCCTGTGGCTTAAACTCATGCTGGGCACATGTGTGTGTGCAGCCAAGACCCCGAAAGAATGGAGGAGAAGGGATCACGGCATGGCCATCCCCCCGGGGCGTGATTTCTCGCTTTCTGTCTCTCTGTCTTTCTGGTGAGCGTAAGCACCCTATAGCAAAAAACCTCTCAAAAACAAAAAACCAGAAAACCTCCAAGTGAGCCAGCAGGTGGCGTGGAGGTGGCCCTAGATCCCATTATGACTGATTGTGCAATTTGAGTCCCAGAGCTGGAGGCTTTGGAGATCACGCCATGCACCTGGGCGTGTGTGCACGGGATCCCAAGAGGAGAACAAATGGAGGAAGAAGGATTAAGACGTGGGGTCTGAGGAGGGAGGGCGGTGGCCTCTCTAATGAGTACATGCACTCTATGGCAAAACTAAGGGGAAAGAGAAAGAAAACGAAACACTCCAAGAAAGGGGAGATAAATATGTAAAATAAGATTGGCAAATAACTGATAATTACTGAAGATGAGTGGACACGCAGAGATTCATTCTATACGCTATTTTTGCTTGACAATTTTAATAAAATATAAAAGAATGCTTTGCTTGAAAGGCTGACTTGGATAATAGAAAGAAATGGAAAGTTCCCTCTGCAGCTGAGAGGTGACTGGAGGCTTTTGGGCTCTGAAGAGCAATTTCAGCTCAGTCAGCCTGATTATGGGGATCTTTGTATGGAGAGAGATTCTGACAAGTGAGTGAAGGTTGCATTGCATAACCCCACCAAACCCCTACCTTCTTTATTTCCTTTTTTGTCATGTTTCTTCAACCATTCAATATTTTTTCTGATGGCTTCCAAATAGGCTTCTGTTTTTCCTGGAAAAGATAAGAGCATCCTATCAAAAAACTCATAAAATATCACTCTATCTCTTTTGAAAGACCACACTTATGTTCACAACCATAAAAGAGGGACTTACAGGGCATTTGCAAAGTAATGTGTGTATTCGTGCATGTATATATGGGGGAAGAGGAAGTTCATGGAAATGCAAATTACTAAAAAAAAAAAACCTATACACATGGATTTCAACGTTTTTGCACCAAAATAAATTTCTATTTAAATTCTATTTTTCCCACAAACTTTTTGAAATCTCTTGTATGTGTGTTTGTGTGTGTGTGTGGGGGGGGCAGTTGTAAAGGAGAACAGGTAGGGGTAAGATTCCAGGTAACAGAACCAAGCTGGCAAATGTCAAGGGGCATTACCCTCCCACACAAGTTCATATCAACAGAGAAGAGTTCTGATTGAGTGTACAGGATAGGTGGGTCCCTTCAGGTCTTAAATGGGGTCTTTTCTGCTAAGGATGGTTCTTCCAAACTAAGGAGTACTACCAGGTCAAGGACCAAATCAGAGTGGCAGATCCTCAAAGACTCCACCACTTCAGTTAAAAGTCTAAATTTGGGGCGACCAGCAGATGGCATAATGGTTATGTCACTGGACTGCCATGTAGTCAACTGCAGTTTGAGTCCCAGACACGGTGGCTTGAAATTCAGGCCGGGAGTGTGTGTGTGCGTGCTCAAGATCCGGAAAGGAGAACATAATCCCAGAGGTCATGTGTTTGTACATGAGAGGGAAGAGGAAGGGAGGGGGAGAGAGAGAGAGAGAGATCTTCAGCAGTGGGGCCTGATCACGTCATGGTCCTTTTTCCTCCAATTCTCCACCCCGTCAGGATCCTCAGGATCTGTGCACTGGCCCTGCATGTGACCGCCATCCAGAGCTGGAGTTCGAGTCACAGTCGTTCATGTGGGCCCTGGCTTCTGTGCAGTGCTGAACTGCTGCACTGCAGGGCTGGCCCAAAGCCTGGTTTTGAACCAGAATAAATCTTGAGTCTCTAATGAATGGAGTTGGATCAGATTCACTTTTAGATTACCGGGATTTAGTTACTGTTGTTATAGTTACTAACAAAGCAGTGGTTTTCAAACTTTTTTGCACATTAAAATAACTTAGCAGTGAGACCAATAGGTGGTGTGGTGGTTAAGGTGCTGGACTCCCACATGGCTGACCACAGTTCAAGTCCCAGACCCAGTGGCTTGAAATCATGCCAGGCACGTGTGTATGCATGCCCAAAATTCCAAGAGGAGAATAGAGAAGGAACTGGGTGTGGACATCCACCTGGAGGGTGATTTCTCACTTCCTGTGTCTCTCTGGTGAGTGCACATGCCCTAAGGCAAAACCTCTTAAAAAAAAAAAAAAGAAGAAGAAGGAAAAGAAAAAAACCTCTGCATCTCTAAGTGATTTTGTTTTAGTTTTTTGGTCATAAGAGTACATACCCTCGCTGGAGACAGAGAGAAGCAAAGTGAGAAATCGCACCCCCTGGGGGGCGGGGGCTGGCCACACCCCAGTCCCTTCTCCTTTGGCATACATGCACATGCACCCAGCATGCTTTTCAAGCCACCAGGTCCAGGTCAGCCATGTGGGAATCCAGTGACATAACTGCTACACCATCTGCTGGCCTCCACTTAGCAGAGTTTTTAAACATAATGTTCTGCTCATTCCTCAAACCAATAAAGCCAGAATACATGGGGCATTGACCAAATATTTATAACATGTATTTTGTAACGCTCCCGAGGTGACGGCTATGGGCAGTGAAGGTGGGGAAGCACTGCCGTGTTGAGACCCGCACATTCACTGCAGTGCTGGTAACCACGGGACGACGGCAGGGAGCCGCTGCGCTGGAGACACACAGCTGGCGCCTATTGACGCCTCTCTTCCGGAGCTGAAAGGCCAACCTCTCATGTGCACAGCACGCACTGAATGCCTGTGAGAGTCCGCTTTGGACAGCTGGACTCTTTTCCTTTCCAATTTGTTTCAGCTTCCTTGGAAAAAAATAGCTCATGGCTGAGGTAATACGGCACAAGCCTGGAAACATATGCCGAAGCAGATGGGCAGAGGGCCAGAGTCAGGAGCAGCCCTGCTCCCCGGCTGTTCTGCTTTTAACACTGCGAGAAGAATATTTTTTATGCATGAGTTTGTCCTGACTGTGCTATGCTCTCCTGTCCCTCTCTCCACCAAAGGTGAAGAAATCAATTGTATTAACCTGGGATTACTGGATATACTTAAGATGAATTTTTTTTTTTTAATTAAAAAAGAATAGAGGATCAGTAGATGGTGTAATGGACGTTGGGCTTCCACGTAGTCGACCATGGTTTGAGTCCCTGACCCGGCAGCTGAAAACTCACACCGGGCGCGTGTGCGTGCGTGCCCAAGATCCTGAGAGAAGAATGGAGGAGAAGGGATTGCGGCGTGGCCAGCCCCTCCTGGGGAGTGGGGGGTGATTTCTCACTTTCTGTCTCTCTGTTTCTCTGGTGAGCACAAATGCCCTATAGCAAAAGTCTCTCTCTCAAAAAAAAAAAAATTATGACAGAGGGCACGCCTGAGAGAGAACATTGCCCAGTGGGGCCTGCTCATGCCACAGTCCTTTTTCCTCAGTTCTCCATCCTGCCAGGAGCCTGGGCACCTGCACTCATGTGCAATGTGCTTTCAAACCAACTGGACTGGGACTCGAACCCTATTCAGCCTGGTCCGTGAGATTTGGCTTTCTCTGTGCAACACCTAACCAGTGCACTACAGGGCCAGTCTATAAAGTTATTGCATCTTTTAGAAGAATGTTTATAAACATTAAGTTTAATATAATGCTTAGAATTATGTCAAGATGACGTTGACACTTCTGAACTGCGTAAGGCAAAGAGTGATGCTGATGTCAAGGGTGCCCACATGGGCTGCAGCCCCAACCGACTTGAGACTTCCTGCATGACAGTACCATTTTACAAGCGCACCAGGAGCAGCATGGAATCCTGGAAAGGCCCTGTACTAGGAGTCATGGGAGGTGGGCTCATAGCCCAGCTCCCCCACTCCTGAGCTCTGAGGTCCTGAGTGACTCACTCATCTTCTGGGCCTTGCTTTACTGATTTGCAAACTAAGCATGAACTCTAAAAAGGAGATCCATGGGGGCCAGCAGGTGGTGTGGTGGTTAAGGTGCTGGGCTCCCACATGGGGGACTGCAGCTCGAGTCCTGGACCTGGAGGCTGGCTTTCTCGCCTTCTGTCTGTCTGTTTCTCTGTCTCTCTCTAGTGAGTGGACGTGCCCTGTAGCAAACTGAAGAATAACGATAAAGATAAATAAATGTAAAGAAAAAAAGGGGAGGGGAATGATCCATGGTTTCTACACATGGGAAGAAATTCTCCTCTGCTGTCCTTGAAAGGCACGTATTAAGACGTAGGTTCCCGCGCCTGCGCTTAGCTCCTGACCCACTTGCTGACTCATGGGGAGAAGACTGGTTGCACTATTTAAGGTTATTTCTAGCAAAATGCCTGAGACTTTTTTTTTCCTTTTCTTTTTGGAGAGGTTTTTGCTATAGGGCGCGTGCGCTCGCCAGACAGAGAGAGAGAGACAGAGAGACAGAAAGAGAGAAATCACCCCCCAGGGGGGATGGTCATGCCGCAATCCCTTCTCCTCCATTCTCCTCTCAGGATCTTGGGCACGCACGCACACGCGCCCGGCGTGAGTTTTAAGCCACCGGGTCCGGGACGTGAACCGCGGTCGACTACGTGGGAGTCCAGCAACATAGCCATTACACTAACTGCTGGTCCCCAAAATGCCTGAGACTTATTGGAGGCATACATTTTCATCTCTCGTGTTGCTTAAAAAGTAAGAGCATCTGTAGGAGTTATGTATGGATTTATTAGATAAATAAATAGACTAACTTTTCTGTCTTCTGGGGGAAAAAAGACATGGGACTGATAGGATATTTAAGGTAAAAATTATCACAGAGACACCTTTTTAAACCTGCATCCCATACACTTGACACAGGATAGCACTGGAATGGGTTTGGGTGTCACAGTGCTTATTCATCTTCTGGATGATTTTAAAAAGATTTCCAATGACTCACAGACCAGGAGCGAGGGAGTAAACATCCAATGGCACATAAAGCCAAAGTTAGATCATGGGATGAGTCTAAAAGTACTTTTCTGTGTTCTCCAGGGAAGAATGTACTTGAACTATGAAGCAGTTCTCAAGATACGGTTGGGATTTGTTTGGAAAGGCTCCACGGTGCGAGAAAGAAATCTCTCTCGTGGTTTTCAGGTGGAACGTTCTATCGACGTCTGTTAAGTCCATTTGATTTATGGTAGCATTTAGATCCTTTACCTCTTTACTTATGTTTTGTCTAGATGATCTGTCCGGTGGGGATAGTGGGGTGTTGAGGTCTCTCTCTCCTTTTAGATCTAACAGTCTTTCCTTCACATATTTGGGTGCTCCTGTGTTAGGGGCATAGATATTTATTAGCGTTATAGCCTCTTGATGGATCAGCCCTTTTACTACAATATAGTGCCCTTCTCTGTCTCTTCCAGCAGTGTTTGTTTTAAAGCCTATCTTGTCAGAGGTTAGTATCACTACTCCAGCTTTTTGTTGTTGTCGTTCCTATTTGCATGGAATACCTTTTTCCATGTCTCCACTTGATGTATGACAAGTGACTGTACTCTTTGGCCGAAACAGAATGTTTAAGGGTTATAGGAGCTAAGTAAATGGTTGTGAATACCGGATGCAGTGTGGGAGGAGGGCGGGTGAGGGGGTAGAGTCTGAGGAAGGACATTAAGGAGAAAAATAGAGTGGCAAGGCATTCATGGGATGGAGAAGTGGATTATCATCTATTGAAGATAACTTTCTAGTATGGTGAACTGGACTGGGGAGAAATGTACACATGTTGGAATAGTCACTTTGTAAGCTAAGTATCATGACTGAATGTATAAAAGAAATACAAATAAAAAGAAATAAAAATTTTAAAAAGAATGTATCAATATCAAAAAAAGATATGGTTGGGATTAGAATAAATTATATTTCATTGGCATTTCCCTAAATTTGGGGCTACTTTTTGAATCATTCAGTTAATAACTTACTAATTAGAAACCAACATTTAAAAATATTTCTGGGACCAGCAGTTAGCGCAATGGCTATGCCGTTGAACTCCCATGTGGCTAACCACGGTTCAAGTCCCAGGCTATGCCGTTGAACTCCCATGTGGCCAACCACGGTTCAAGTCCCGGACCCGGTGGCTTGAACTCACGCTGGGCACATGTGTGTACATGCCCAAGATCCCGAGAGGAGAATGGAGGCGAAGGGATTGCAGTGTGGCCATCCCCCCTGGGGGGGTGATTTCTCACTTTCTATCTCTCCGTCTCTCTCTGTCTTTCTGGCGAGCACACGTGTCCTATATCAAAAACTCAAAAAATATTTCTAATGTGAATCCTTCAGAAAATAAAAGTTTATTAAATGCTCTAAGTCAACTATTGGGTTGTCAGAAAAGTCATGACACATTTTTGCATAGAAAAAATACATCATGACTTTCCCTTCCATCCAATACATTCAAAGGTCATTTTCCATCTTTGGTAATTAATTTGGATTTTCTTTTTACATTAAGCCTGAAATGAGAAGCACGCAGACATGCTTTGATAACTGAAGAGTGATGTCAGCGTATGATGACTTATTATGGCTATTATTATTCCTATTCCTATTCCTTTCAGGCCCAGCACCTGTTTGGCATGGTGGATAAAGGTCTGCCGTGTGGACCAGCTGTGGTAGGTTTCACATGCTGACTGATGCTGCTACTCCACAGGCTGAGGCCACATGGGAGGCCTGGGTCTGATGTCCAGCTTGCCCTAAAAGCCAGGTGCCGTGGTGCACACCTGTAACCCCAGCTACTCGGGAGACTGAGGCAGGAAGATTGCAAAAGAGCAAGATCCTGTCTAATAAGAGAAAAAGAAAAAGAAAGAAGGAAGTTGGGATCAGCAGTTGGAGAATGGCTATATTGTTGGACTCCCATGTACTCAACCGTGGTTCGAGTCCCAGACCTGGTGGCTTCAACTCATGCCAGGCGCGTGTGTGTGTGTGCCCAAGATCCCGAGAGGAGAATGGAGAAGAAAGGATTGTGGCATGGCCATCCCCCCTGGGGGGTGATTTCTCGCTTTCTGTCTCCCTCTCTCTCTCTGTCTTCCTGGTGAGTGCACATGCCCTATAGCAAAAACCTCTCCAAATAAAATAAGGAAGTCAGAAAGAGAAAGAAAAGACAGAAACATTTGCTGTGGTTACATGCGTTGCAAGGCCTCACGTTGCAAGTCCAGAACACTCTCTACAGATACTCCTGCCAGTGTGCCCTGCTTAGAATTGTTTCCTTGAGTGGTTTTAGCTAGGCCATTATCTCATCTTTTCTTCTGCTCTGTAATGCCCTCCAGCATTCTCTCCCGGAGGGGGCCTGTTCTGAGGAGCCTGCTTATCAGTACGTGGGATGGGCGTGCGTGCTGTTCTTGCCCTCACGTAGGACAGACACTGCTCTCAGGTCACTTCAGAGCTTGCTCGAGTCCTCACAACCTGTAAGTGGGCTTAGCAGTCCTTTCTAAATTAAGAGCCGTACCATGAACGTGGTCAGCCCCTGTGGTCTCTTGTGATATTATAGTAAGGAACAAGCAGAGTCCAACTATTTATGGCCACTAGTGGTTTTATTAGGTTGTCGGAAAAGCCATGATGCAATTTTGCATAGAGAAATACATCATGGGGGCTGGCAGGTGGCGTGATGGTTGGGGGCACTGGACTCCCACATGGCCAACCACAGTTTGAATCCCAAACCTGGCAGCTTGCTTTCTCACTTTCCCTCTCTTTCTCTCTCTCTCACTCCCTCACTCTGTTCCTCTCTGGTTAAACTAAAATAAATATATACATACATAAAATAAAGTTCAATAAAATAATTCTTGAAAAAGAAAAGAAATATGTCATGACTTTTCTGATGACCCAGTCCATAATAACTAAAGAAAAGAGCTCGGGACCAGCAGATGGTATAATGATCACGTTGCTGGACTCCCACATAGTCAACCACAGTTCCAGTCCTGGGCCCAGCGGCTTAAAACTCATGCTGGCGCACGTGTGTGTGTGTGTGTGCCCAAAATCCCGAGAGGAGAATGGAGGAGAAGGGGTTACAGTGTAGCCATACCCCCTGGGGGTGATATCTTGCTTTCTGTTTCTCTTTCTGAAAGCACACACACCCTATAGCAAAAATCTCTCTCTAAAAAAAAAAGAGAGAGAGAGAAAATTCAATAATGCATTTGCAAATGATAAATTAGCTGGGTGTCCCCACTTTTCCTCAAAAAAAGGTATTTAAAGGGGACCAGCAGTTAGCGTAATGGCTGGACTCCCACATAGTAAACTGCAGTTCGAGTCCCGGACCCGGTGGCTTAAAACTCACGCCGGGTGCGTGTGTGTGCGTGCCCAAGATCCTGAGAGGAGAATGGAGGAGAAAGGATTGCGGTGTGACCATCCCCCCTGGGGGGTGATTTCTCGCTTTCTGTCTCTATGTCTCTGTCTGTCTGTCTGGCGAGTGCACGCGCCCTATAGCGAAAACCTCTCCAAAAAAGAAAAAGAAAAAACTCACACCAGGCGCGTGTGCGTGCGTCCCCAAGATCCCGAGAGGAGAATGGAGGAGAAGGGACTGCAGGTGGCCATCCCCCCTGGGGGGTGATTTCTTGCTTTCTGTCTCTCTGTTTCTCTCTGTCTGGCGAGCGCACACGCCCTACAGCAAAAAACCTCTCCAAAAAAAGAAAAAGGTATTTAACTATTTCCTCAGCTCCCAGGGAATAAAAGTTCCATATGAACCTACTAATAAGTCAATGATAAAACATAAGTAGAATTCCAATTATATCATTTATCTTAATGACAAAAAAGTAAGATAGGTTCAGGTCATCTGTTCAAAGCTTCTCCTGAAGACACTGAGTTTCAGAAAAAGAATATCTACCTACCTGAGACACAGGGTGTAAGTTTTCCATACTATAACTAGCACAACTTTGTAGAACAACATAGAACTTACAAACCTCATTGAGCCTTTTTCTCTTTAGGGTCTGCTAAACCTTCTGAAATCCTAGGATGATGTAAATGTTATAGTGTACAGATGTTTTTGCACTATGTAAGGAAATGTGATATATTGGTTTTGTGACTTTTATCAAAACCTTAAGAAAATTCCCTTTGTTAAACATACACATTTTCATGACCTTGTGAATAAGTAGAATGTGACTATTTAGAGGACTATTAAGTAAGTGCAAAGAAATACTGCTCAACAGATTTACAAGATTATACATTGGATATAAACAATGTATGAATGGTCCTGAATATCCCTCCTCAAGCACAAAAGTCTATGGACACTAAAGAGCATCAAAGGATGAAACCAATTCACCATTCCAGGAGGCTCAAGATCATTAAAAAAGGTTGTTATTCAGGGCCAGTGGGTGGCATAGTGGTCAAAGGTACTGGACTCCCATGCAACTGACAGCTGTTCAAGTTCCAGACTCAGCAGCTTAAAGCTCACGCATTGGCATATGTGCATGCATGTTCAAAATCCTGAGTGGCAAGGCCATCCCCTCTGGGAGATGACTTCTCACTTTGTCTCTCCAGCAAGCACGTGTGCCCTATAGCAAAACCCTCTAAGGAAAAAAAAAAAAAGGTTGTTCAAGTGAAGAGCGCACACGCCAAATCTTTTCCATCCAGATCCTGCTTATTTCTCAGGTGTGGAAGGGCTGTTTTGGATCTCCTACCTTGTGAAACTGCCCCAGTTTCATTCCAACCTGGAGTTCCCAATGCTATACCTGGGTGTTCCTCTGTCTTTCCTCCTGGGTTGGAGTTATCATCTTTCGTGGAATCCTTCAAGATTCCATATTCCTTCTCCATCTTAGCAGCTTCCTCCTTGGTACTGTCTGTTTCTTCGTGACTCTTCTCTAATGGCACTGTAATCAGATTGTACACTGTGGTTAGAACCCCATTTCCCATCTATTAATTCACTCCGAATGGAGAAATGAATTTATTGACAAGGTACAGTTTGAAGTCAGATCATTTTTTGGCCCAAAAGGAAATTTGGTGATTATCTTGTCTCTTTATCCTTACTTTACAGAAGAAGAAACTGAGGCCCAGGGAAGGAAGAGATATGCCTAAGATTACCTGCTAAGGTAATGGAAGAGCTGAGGTGGGCCAACCCTGGTGTCTGGATTTAGCTTAGCTTTCTTTCAGCCACACGGGGTCATTAGGTAGATTATTCATTTTACTTTAGTCAGTGTAGGAAACCAAGTGGGTATGACAGGTCGGAAAGTAAACTCGGTGGGTCTTGATTTCCAACAAAAATAACTCTATGCTGTCCAATCTCTCCTTGATGTTGTGTTTGTGAAGAATGGTCTATCACTCAGAGTAACACCGGACAATTTGCGGCTATACCAGACTTCTCTCCCTCTGCCCTTCTTTTTTAAGAAAATATTTATTTATTTAACTTTATTTATTATTATTATTACTATTTTAATTTGCTATAGGGCACATATGGTCACCAAAGAAAGATGGAGGTGGGAGGAGTGAGAAAGCAAGCTGCCATCAGGTCCAGGACTCGAAGGGCGGTTGGCCTAACCACCACGCCATCTGCTGGCTCCCTTCTGTTCTTTGTACAGTTCCTTGCCCTGGTCATCCTACTATGAAGAACAGACTTGAACTCTTGTTAAAAGGGCTAACTCTTGTCAACTTCTTACTTAAAAATAACAAGCAATTCTATGTTGAACTAAAAATTATAAACCTGAAAGTTGGTAACCACTTGAAAACAATGATCAATGAAATAGGAATCTCAAAGAGTTTCATAACAAAAACAAATTTTTTAAATAAAATGTTCTGTGAGGCTAGGAGGTGGCATGGTGGTTAATGAGCTGGACTCCCACACGGCCAGCCACCGTTGGAGCCCCAGACCCAGCAGCTTGAAAATCACATTGGGCAAATGTACATGCATGCCCAAAATCCTTGCTTTCTGTTTCTCTTCTCTGAAAGTGCACACACCCTATAGCAAAAATATCTCTCTTAAAAAAAAGAGACTGGAGGAGAAGGGATTGTGAGGGGGCCATCCCCTGTAGAGGGTGATTTTCCTCTCTTTATCTCTTTCTAGTGAGCACAAGTGCCCTATGGCAAAAACCTACCAAAAAAAAAAAAAAAATCTTATAAAACAAATAGGAGGGACCAGCAGTTAGCGTAATGGCTATGTCCCTGGACTCCCATGTAGTCGACTGCAGTTCACGTCCCAGATCCGGTGGCATAAAACTCACACCGGGCGGGTGTGCGTGCGTGCCCAAGATCCCGAGAGGAGAATGGAGGAGAAGGGATTGCGGTGTGGCCATTCCCTCCTGGGGGTTATTTTTTGATTTTCTGTCTCTCTGTCTCTCTGTCTGTCTGGCGAGTACACGCACCCTTATAGCAAAAAAAATAATAAATAAATAAGAAAGAAGAAAGAAACCAATTATTGTTTCATGTAAAACACCCACTGTGGTATAGATCTTGATGCATGCTTTTTTTTCTCATGGTCGTGGTATGATTTTATTCTTTGCTTTTATCATTAACATCATCATGGAAAAATGTTTTCAGTTTATTAAAAATGGCTTGAAAATATCTTTTTAAATGGCTATCCATGGGCCAGCAGATGGTGTGGTGGGTAAGGCACTGGACTCCCACATGGCCGACCGTAGTTCGAGTCTCAGACCTGATGGCTTATTACTTTCTCAATTTCCTTCTCTTTCTCTCTCTCTCTCTCTGGTGAGTGCATGTGCCCTATAGCAAATTATAATTAATAATAATAAATAAAATTAAATAAATAATTCTCTCTCAAAAAAAACAGCTATCCATTACACCTTGAAGAACATGTCCATAATTTCTGCAATAAGCTGAACAATTAAAGAGCTAAAATCTGCAGTCTTCTCTTGGTCTCACCCTCCCCACTGTAAGGAGACCGTTGCACAGCTCAGCTCCGTGCTGTCTGCTGTACTGATCAGGGTGATGCATGGAGATGCAGAACTGCAGAAACCAAGGGGGGGGTGTCATACGACTTTGGGGCACAGAACCTCTCAGAGCAGGTGATGACCTTGGTGGGGCACAGCAGGAAGTAGACAGATGACCAGGGAAAGTAGTCTGGAGAGGTGGTGATCAGGGGAGGGAAAAACAATACCTAGAGGAGATTTTAAGGAAGGATCGCTGGCTTGTGATGTAGCCGCTTTCTTTCTCACCAGTAAGTTGCTATGACCCTTCAGTAAAGAGTGACATTGCTCCGTTATTCTTTTCAGGGCCCGCTTTCTGTGTGGCGATTAGGCACCAAATAGCTAAGGGTTCATCTACTTAACCCTATGATTCAGTTTCAGGTTTTAAAACTTTTTGTAATCTGTAATTCTTTATTAATGTTTTTTGGAAGTTCTTCAGTAACCACTCAAGAACAAGTTACTCTTTGAAAAGCTTGAAAAAATCGTTAACTAGAACATACCTGGGGAAAGTTTGCTTTTATTGTCAGTAGCATTTTTTTCTAGCTTGTTCTTGGTCTGAAGAGCAATCATTTCATCCAAGTTTTCTGGAAGAAGGAAGAGAAGAAACATCATTGTATTTCCTCACAGATGATATCCAACTTCTACTAAAGGTTTGTAAATATCATGATAACAATTTGGAAGTTCTTCAGTAACCACTCAAGAACAAGTTACTCTGAAAAGCTCGAAAAAATCGTTAACTAGAACATACCTGGGGAAAGTTTGCTTTTATTGTCAGTAGCATTTTTTTCTAGCTTGTTCTTGGTCTGAAGAGCAATCATTTCATCCAAGTTTTCTGGAAGAAGGAAGAGAAGAAACATCATTGTATTTCCTCACAGATGATATCCAACTTCTACTAAAGGTTTGTAAATATCATGATAACAATTCCAAAATAATAGCCGTATTAGGAACATGCTTTGGCTTGACTTTTGCCTAACGGCAGTGGTATGCTGCTAAGACACTGTTCTGTAGGCTCCGGGCACACGGGAGGCCCAGGTTCGATCCTAAATGCATATATATACATGCGCCATAAAGCACTGTGTGCAATTTGAGCCCACTTTTGTTAAATTAGATGAAAGAAAGGAACGACATAGATATGTACATGCACACCATACAGAGAAAAACATTTGGAAGGAGATAAGCCAAGGTCTGGCCCATGGCTTAGTGCTTAAGGAAGCCAGATCCCAAGTGGCTAACCACAGTTCAAATCCTGGCTCCAGTGGTTCGAAAAACATACTGGGCATGTATGAGTATGCACCCCAAATCTGACAGGATGGAGAAAGAGAGGAAAAGAGATTGCAGTGTGACCATTCCCCATTGGAAGCTGTTCCCCCTGATCCCATCACTCTGTCTCTCTTTAGAAAGTGCATGTACTCTATAGCAACTAAAAAAAAAGTGGGGTGTGTGTGTGGGGGGGGACCAGCAGAGAGCATAATTGTTACGTCGCTGGACTCCCACGTAGTCTACTGCAGTTCAAGTCTTGGACCTGGTGGCTTAAAACTCACACCAGGCACATGTGCATGTGTGCTCAAGATCCTGAGAGAATAGAGACGGGATTGTGGTGTGGCCATCTCCTCCAGGGGCTAATTTCTCGCGTTCTGTCGCTCTCTTTGTTTCACCAGCGAGGGCACATGCCCTATAGCAAAAATCTCTCAAAAAAAAGTATATAAGCCAAAATGTAACCAGGATGTTGCTATTGTGAGCAATTTTCACTTCCTTTTGAATATATTTTGGATTTTTTAAAAATAGGATAATTCTGGATTACACTAGCCTATGAGATTTCCTCTTCTGTTTAATTCTTTCTTCCCTAGCAGAGTAGGAGGCCAAAGCCATCTTACCCAAATTATATGAGGAATGAATGCTATTTGTTGATTATCTAAATTAATCAGGAAAACAAAATTTTTTTAAAACAAAGACATGAGCCCTTGCAATGTGCCTATTGCAATCGAGAAACTACATTTTGTTTGATTTAATTTAAATAAAAAACAATGCAATCCTACATGTAAAAGTAAAGAATGTGTCCTAGAAAAGCTTATTGGTTAAAATACTATGTCCTTTAAATCATGTTTATAGTTGAAGTAATTATTTAGCATTTTAAGTCTCCTTATTCGCAAATAACTGTTTCACAAATGTAATGAAACAAGTATTACTATCCTCTGGAAAAAGAGGATTTTTCCTTTATAATGGATCATTTGTGTAACTCAGCAGTAAGTCAAAAGTCTAGCAGGTCTCTATCCATGTTTATAAAATTTTGTGAGATGTATAATCTCAAGGAATTTAATTAAAAAATGCAATGAACAGCAAAAAAAAAAAAAAATAAGTAAAGAATGTCCAAGTTTATCTATAAAGTTCAGTGAATCAGAGGTTGACAAACTTTTTGTAAAGGGCCAATAGTAAATACGTCTGGTTTTGCAAGACATACATAGTCTCTGTTGCAACTGAACTCCGCTGTCATAGCACGAGACAGCAATAGACAATGTTAAAACAAACGAGCATGGCCATGTCCCAATAAAACTTTATTTATGCGTGCATGCCCAAGATCCCAAGAAGAGAATGGAGGAGAAGGGCTATGGTGTGTCCATCCCCCCTGGGGGTGATTTCTCACTTTCCGTCTCTCTGTCTCTGTCTTTCTGGCGAGCGCACATGCCCTATAGCAAAAACCTCTCCAAAAAAAAAGCCAAAAAACTTTATTTATGAATGCTGAAGTATGAATTTTACATAGTTTTCATGTGTCCCAAAATCCTATTCTTTTGATTTTCTTTTTAATCATTTAAAATGTAAAAGCCATTCTAAGCTTGTGTACTATCTAAAAATAGTGATGGGCTAGATTTGGTTCTTGGGCAGCTTTTATTATAGAGAGCAGAGTCCTTCACTTTATATTTGCAGAAGTCGAGGGCCAGAAAGTGCAATGCCTTCCCCAGCGTGGCAGGCTGGTGTGTGCCAGGGCTGGGACCAGGAGCCTGGGCTTTTGATGCCCAGGCCAGTCCATCAAAAGCCACACACAAACCTCAGAGTGGAAAATCTAGACTCAGACCCACCCTTCTAAAGACAATCGAAAATATCTCTGAGTCAAATTTTAGTAAAATCTCCATGGAGATTATTAGAAAATTATTTTTAAAAAATAAGTATTTATTTAATGTTTTTATTGTTCTTAATCAATTTGACCAGAAAGAGACAGAGGGAGAGAGAGAGAGAAAGGAAGTTGCCAGGTTTGGGACTTGAACTGCAGTCGGCCCTGTGAGAGTCTAGCGTCTTGATCACCTGCTGGCCCCAGAAAATTCTAATTAATTATAATAAATGTGAAATCTTTATACTCAAATTGGATCTATAAGGGGCTGAAAAAGTTCTAGTTAATTTTATTCGTATGAATTATGCATCAAATGGAGCAATTCTGGACACCCAGATGATTTGAGCTGTATTGGCATACATGATCAAATCCGTGAAGTAATTGTTACCAAATCTTTAGTTTACTTTTTTTTTTTCTAAGTTTTGCTATAGGGTACCTGTGCTCACCAGAAAGAGAGAGAGAGAGAGAAAGTGAGAAATCCACTCCCCTTCTCTCAGGGGGGTATGGCCACACTGGAATCCCTTCTCTTTCATTTTCCTCTCTGGAATTTGGGTATGCATGTGTGCACATATGGCGTAATTTTCAGGCCACCAGGATAGGACTCAAACCACTCTGTTGGCCACGTGGGACCCAGGGCCTTAACCACTGTGACACCTGCTGGCCCTCCAATTTACTTTTAATAGTGACCCACCACAGTACAAACGAAATAGGCCTCTCACCAAGGTAGGAGACACCTTCCTCCGGAGTTATCGTACCGTACTTCACCATCATCTTCACAAAGTCAATCAGCGTTTTCATGATGGTAATCAGTGTTTCTTTCTCTTTTGCCTCTTTTTCTACATAAAAAAGACAACATGATTTAAAGAAAAATAGCAGAGTGCAGCTTCACCTTTCAATGTTAATTTTTTTTTTTACATTTTTTTTGTGAGTGTTTTGCTCTAGGATGTGTGCGCTCACCAGAAAGACAGAGACAGAGAGACAGAAGGCGAGAAATCACTTCCCGGGGGAGATGGCCATGTTGCAATCCTCTCTCCTTTATTCTCCTCTTGGGCATGCACGCACATACACCTGATGTGAGTTTAAGCCACTGGGTCTGGGACTCGAACCACGGTTGACTACATGGGAGTCCAGCGACATACCCATTATGCTAACTGCTGGTCCCATCAATGTTAATTTATAAAGTATAATATCACTTTTTTAAAAAATTATTTATTTATTATTCTTACTTTAAAAAAAAATTATATAGGGCATGTGCACTCAGTAGAGAGAGACAGAAAGAGAGAAAGAGGGAGGTTGAGAAAGAGTAAGCCACCAGATCTGAGACTCAAACCAGGGCTAGCAGGTGGGAGTCCAGCATCTTAATCACCATGCTACCTACCAGCCCCTACAGTGGCATCGTTAAAATACCCCATAAGGGATTTAGCAGGTGGTGTGATGGTTAAAGAGACTAGACTCCCACATGGCCAACTGGGATTCAAGTCTTGAACCTGGTAGTTTGCTCGCTTGCTCTCCCTCTCTCTCTCATTGGTCAAAAAAACTGAAAAATGATGATAATAAATAAATAATTCTAAAAAAAAATACCGCATAAGTCACAAGGTTGGGGAGGATGAAAGGTGGAAAAAGACCTGGTAAACAGTAACTTCAGCCTTCACATTATTTGCTCAAGGTCACATTGTATAAATATTTGATATCCCGCTGATGCTCTTTACTGATGAGAAGTGACTCACCAGGATGACACAGGTTCTGAACTGGGCATCTGCCAACCATGGGGCAGGATGGCTCAGAATGGACCTTCAAGACATCCAAGCCTAAGGGGCTGGTGCCATCTGGCCAGTATCTGGAATTTAAGGACCAACGATGTTCTCCAGAAATGAAAGATTACTCTAAGGTCATTTCTTCTGGAAATAGTTACAATGACAGAGATCTTTATAACAGACGTTCAATCTGAGTCTGAATCTTTACACAAGGAGAGGAAAAGACATTAGGGCAGTAACAATAACAAGACTGGTGCCCGCAATTATCTTCCTTGCAGATGGACCCCAAATAAACACCAACTGCAATCCTCAGTCAACTCAGTGCACATGTGAGAGAAAAGACCAGGATACAGTAAGGACTTTGCTTTCAAGACATCAAATCATTTCCCAAGTGTGTTTTGGACACCTGGCTTCCTTTAGTTCCAACGCTCTTCATTTTATCTAATTTGAAGGTTAAAGCCAAAAATACTGATGAAGCAATGTCTCAAATAACGTAAAATCAGAAAAATTAGGTTCCACGTGTTGTTCCCACTGAGACAGAAAATGGAAGAACCTCTTAAGTAAAGATTTACCTCAACTGATAGGATGTCTTTCCTGGTTTTTCGTTTTGTTTTACTTTCCTTTCCTTTGCTTTTTTTTTTTTTTTTGTAATAATGTCAAAGAAACTAGACAACACACTAAATGAAATAATCCGGCACAGAAAGACAAACACCATATGACCTCATCTACGTGTGGAATTTAAATAGTCACATCATGGAAGTAGAGAGTAGCATAGAGGTGGCCAAGGCTGGGGGGACGATGAGGTGGGGAGATACTGTTCAAAGGACAGAAAACGTCAGTGACACGAGGTGAGTAAATTCAGGAAAATGCACAGCACGATGCCTATAGTTAGCAATATCATACTGGATATTTAAAATTTACTGAAAGGGTAGGTCTTCAGTGTTCTGTTCCTCCCTCCCTCCCTCCCTCCCTCCCTCTTTCTTTATTTCCCTCTCTCTCTCTCTCTTTCTTTCTTTTTCTTTTTTAGAGAGATTTTTACTATAGGGCACATGCATCCACTGGAGAGATACAGACAACCAGAGAGACAGAAAGTGAAAGATCACCCCAGGGGTGATGGCCACAGCACACTTCCTTCTCCTCCATTCTCCTCTCAGGATTTTGGACACATGTGAACACACGCCCAATGTGAATCTCAAGCCACCGGGTCCAGGACGTGAACCACAGTCGACCATGTGGGAGTCCAGCCACATAACCACTACACCATCAGCTCGTCCTAGTCTTAAGTGTTCTTAACACACAAGCATGCACACATCCACATGCATATGCACACCAAAGAAAAGAAGAAAAAGGAATGGTCCCCGTGTGAGGTGAAGGATTTATTACTTTGCTTGATTGTAGGGATCGTTTCACAATTGTATATATATATTTAAAATATCAAGTTGTAAACCTTAAATGTATACATTATTTTGGTCAATTATATCTCAATAAAACTGAGGAGGAAAAAAAAAAAAAAAAGAACTGCAATGAGAGTTGAGTCTGAACCCAGACAGTGGCGTGGTGGTTAGGGCATCTGAATACCACAAAGCTGACTACACGGGTTTGAGTCTCAGACCCAGGGGCTTAAGGAACATGCTGGGTGCATGTGTGTGTGTGCACAAAATCCCGAGAGGAGAATGGAGGAAAAGGGATCGCAGCGTGGCCAACCCCCTGGTGGGGCTGCTTCTTGCTTTCCTTCTCTCTGTGTCTCTGTAGTAAGTACACATGCCCTCTAGAAAATTTAAAAAAATTAAAAAAAGAACTGCATCTGAACTAGAGCCGTGCCAGTGCAGGGATACTGTCTGACTCATTTCCATCATATTTGCACAAGGTCCCTCCCAGCTTTGTACATAGCACATGTTCAATGACTGTTTGTTAAACAAATACACGAACCCTTTGTTAATGGTAAGATTCAATTATCCAGTACTGTCACCTTTCCGGATTACCCTTTCCTCAATATTTCCACGACTATTTCAGAAAAAGATAAACATTGGTGTGAACTGTTTTCCCCACACCTAGGCGTAGGTCATTGAGGATTACATTTGGAAACTGAAAACAGGAAAAAAAAAAAAAAAACCTACCCACACATTTCCTCAAATTCTGATTTCTGTTCCACATGGTCAGAAAAACAGAGGGATTACCTGAGTCAATACTCTTCAGTAGCGCGTAGAAGTTTGGGAAGTATTGGAGTTCCTCAAAGTCGTCTTCGCTGTAGGTTTTAGTTCTTCTTTCCAAGCCATTCGTCAAGGTTAAGGTGTTAGACACAGTTTCATCTTTGTCCCCATTAGTAAAACCGTCTTGAATTGCTGTCATTGGGGTCTCCAGAGGGGGGAAAAAACGAATCAGTGAAAAATAAGTGTTTTGCCAGAACTAGTGGAATTCCAGCTCAAGTCTTCCCTCTGTGGTGCCCTTGAACGTGGAATACAACAATTCGTCCTCCTTCACAAGCCCCAGAAGGTTCAAACCCCTATCTAGGAACATGCACATCTAATCACAGGGAAAGATCATCAGAACTTAGAGAAGCTCTTCCTCAAGGGGGACCCCCTGAAGACCCTGGCTCCTGTTCTGGGAAGAACAGACAGGGAATTTCCAGATTCCTGCTCTGGCCAACTTCCCTTCCATGAGTTTTCATGAGTTCCTTCTCCCAAAACTGCCTTTCACTGAGGAGGGGAGCTTGGAGTTCGTAGACTACCACAGACGGTGGTGTGAGGATATAGGAAAGCGTGTCAGAATGTCTGACAGAAGCACAGCTGTCACACTTGGGCATGTGTGGGTGACATTTTAAGGGCTGTCTGGATGGGTGCACAGGATTCTTTCCTCCAGACCTCATGTTTGTTCTGGGGTCCATCTTAGTGACGGGTCCGTTCTCCATTCAGTGACCTAGACAGAACCTAAGGGCCTTTCTCACCTCGTCTTCCTCTCCTCCCAGCCACTCCACGGCAGCCTTGCTGGCCCTTCTTTCCCATTTTATGTCAAATATGTACATCTCTCTCTCTCCCCCCTCCCACTCTAGCCCAAGAAGGCTTCACCTCTCACTTGCTGGCACCACCCACCTCCGAGTTCTTCCCTTTGCCTTTTCCACATTGCAGCCAGACTTATCTTTAACAATCTGATTGCCTAAGTCCTTCGCTTAAAACCCTTCATGCTTTCCCGTGGCTCTTACATAAAGATCGGCATCCATTTATGGCTCTCGAGGCTCTGCATGGTCTGGCCCGGGTCCACTCCCCCAGTCTCATCTCTCTGGGGCTCCTTTCTGTGCCAGCCACACCATCCTTGTGGCAGTCACTTCGATGCCCCCACACTTCCTGTTCTAAATGCAGCCTCTCGTGTTCACATGTTCACTCCTATTTGACCGTCAGTTCTCTTCCTCAGGAAGCTCCTCCTGAACCTACACTGGGAACAGGCTCTCTTTTGGGTGTGGTCTCCTAGAACTATGTTCCTTTTCTCAGACCGCTTAATGCGGTTTTAATTAAAATACGTGACTCTCTGAACACTGTCTACCTCTTCCACTAGACCTTAAGCTTCATGGAAGCAGAGATCACATCTTTTTAAGCAAGCATGGTATTCCCAGTGCTGGGTGAGCAGCTTTACTCAATAAATATTTATTGAAAGACTATTTCATTTGCATGGATGCATTCAGATAATATGAGTAAATAGGTCAAGCATATGGACGTGGTGGAGATGGGTAAATAAAGACTAGGATGAGAGTGAAAGATGATGAAAATAACTACGTCAGTTTTGGTTCAGACTAGTAAGCTAGAGTGAAAGTCGTGAGTTCTTGGATAAATCGAGAAAGCTTCCCCCTCCACACCCCCCAGAGTGGGTAGATCTTCAAAAGCTGTTGAAAAAGAGATTGAAGCCAGCAGGGATTGGAAGCCATGAGAGAGAGAAAGAAAAGAAGAGTTTTGGGGCTAATAAAAAATTCCAGACCCTATTTTTATTTTTCTGACTTCTCGAAAATAGAAGCATAAGCTCATAAACTTTTTTCTTTTTTTTGGTATTTAGAATAGGATGTCGGAAAAGATGAGAAGCCATGGTTCTGAGTACTGTGGTGAAGAAAATCAAAGGAGAGGCGAGGAGTTTAATATTCTCTTAGGGTCAGTTTCATTTAAGGTTTTAAAAATCATTTATTTAGAGGACAGCAAGTGGCATGGTGGTTAAGGGTGCTGGACTCCCACATGGCTGACCGTGGTTCGAGTCCCAGACCTGGCAGCTTGCTTTCCCACTTTCTTTCTCTCTCTCCCTCTCTCACAGACTCTGTCCCTCTCTGGGCAAATTTAAATAAATAAATAAATAAAATTTAAACAATTATTTATTTTTATTTATCATCATTATTGTTATTTTTAATACAATAATGCTACTGGGCACATGTGGTCACTCCCATGTGGGAGTCTAGCACCCTAACCACCGTGACACCTGCTGATCCCTCATTTAAGGATTTTTTTTTTAAGAACTATTATTTTTTAAATTTAACTTTATTTATTTATTTATTTATTTATTTAAATTTGACCAGAGAGGGATAGAGCGAGAGAGGGAAAATGAGAAAGCAAGCCACCAGATCCAGGACTCGAACCATGGTTGGTCATGTGGGAGTCCAGTGCTCTTAACCACCATGCCATCTGCCGGTGCCCTCTCGCTTAAGTTTTAAAGTAGCTCGGTGGATACCAAGGAAAACATGGAGGGGCAAGGAGTGCAATGAGGGGAAGGAAGGGTGAACGGCTGGGTTTGGGTAAAGGATGACAGGTAGGTTTCCGAGCCATTGCAAAGAGGAAGAAACAGGTGGATACAGATAGCCAAGAAAGAGGCAGCATCAGGCAACCACTTCTGGGGAACACGAAAGCTGGTGTGGCAGAGGACGAAACCAATTGCTGCTTTTGTATGGTATTGAGAGCAGATGACGACATCCACTGTGGACAGAAATTGGCTATCAAGGGGGCCAGCAGGTGGCTTAGTGGTTAACATAAAAAATGATTAGAACAAAAGAAATTGACTATCAAAAGAGCTGTGAGGTATTTGGCTCTAGTACTAGGACAATACAAATAGTTATTATGTGGTAATGCTAACCTAATATGACGTGTTATTTTACTGTGTGGTATAATATAACACTTACTATTTAGCTGACTATAATATGTAATGTTTAAATTATTTTCAAAGTTAAATTCATTTATACCTTTTAACTAGTTGGTATTTTATAAATATGCATTTTAGTGGGCTAAAAATATCACATTCCTCAAATTATCTATGAAACTAAATAAGATACTAATTATATATATATATTTTTCTTTAAGTATAGCTTTTTATTTTATTTATTTATTTATTTTCCCATTTATTTATTTTGTATTTTTTTATTTTTTATTATCATCATAATCTTCTTTATATTACATTGGATTACATATAACTTTACAGTGTATTACATTGCTTTTTCAAAAGGGAATGCCATGCATGTCAGTCAGTACAGAGACATTAATCTCCCTGCTTCAACATTCAATATCTTTTCTATGTTTTCCCCAATCATTGTTATTATTATTCTAATTACTTTTTAAAACAGTATTTCTCATTTTGCTTGTAAAAATACTTTGCCCATCATAAAATACTCCTCAGACCACTCCAGTTGAGAATACTCTACATGTCATCATCAACAGTTAATAAGCCATATCTGTTTCTCACTAACGTCCTGCCTCTCTATTGTTCACTTGCTATCTTTCTCTATCCTCTTCTTTTCACTTCCCCCTTTCCACACTGTCTTATTCTCATTAACTAATTATATATTGATAGAAGTGCACACACACACATACGCATTCCTCCATGTACATGCATAGACATATATGTAACATACATACCACTTTCTCTGATATTTTTCCAGCCTGATTCTCAGACTTGCTTGTGGGTTTATTGGGCTCCTCCTCATAATTGTTGGCTTCCTTTGAGATTAATTTTTGTAAAACCTCTGCTACTTCATCTTCCAGGGTGTGTGCCTGGCTTTCTGTGATCTGTTATAGAGAGGCAAACATATAGAACTACAATTCCCTTTCTTGTGATTTACAAGGAAGTCTAGATTAAATGCTGTAGTTGTAGTTGAGCACCGTTTTTTGTTTGCTATAAGGGGTGTGCTCTCAGTAGAGACAAAAAAAGAGAGAGAGAAACAGTGAGAGGGAACTGAGAAATAAACCCCCAGAGGGGATGGCTATGCCGCAATGGCTATGCCCTTCTCCATTCTCCTCTCAGGATTTAGGGCACACATGTACACGTGCCAGTGTGATTTTCAAACTACTGGGTCTGGGGCTGCAATTGCCATCAGCCATGTGAGATTCAGCCGCCTTAACTTCCACACCACCTGTTGGCTCTACAGAGCACCCGTTTTTTGAAGAGGAAACTTCTGAACCCTTTCAAGACTCCCTTGCTGTGCTCTACCACATGCCACTGTTACAGCGACGCCCGGCAGTCCTGGGAGGAGTGTCCTGAGCCCACCCAGCAAGCTGTCAGTCCTGTCTGCTGAACACTGACTTTGAGAAACACCCTAAGCATTGCTGCATCACAGCTTCAGGTTATCTTCAGGTTACCTTGGAGGTCCTGCCACCTAGGCCTCTTCCTAAAGCCGGCCGGGGCTACATGAGGGCTGAGGAGCCAAGCTGAGGAGGGCTCAGATTGGATTGCTTGGAGTTGCAGTTTCTCAAACACACATCATACACTTTTGTGGAATGTATTACATTTCCCTTTTGCCACACACGTCTTTCATATCTGCTGATTCTATCCTACCCATCCTTCAAACACTTCTTCCTCTGAAGGCTTTTCTTACTGCGGATAGACATAGCCATTCTCTGGCATGCTGAACTGCTGTTACAGTTCTTAAGTACCTCTCATTTCAGATATGTATGTACTTGTCCAGTTCTTCTGATAGACTATAAACTCCTAATGGGAAAGAACGGTGCTTTACTTGCTCTCAAAATGTAAGGTATATGGGGCTGGCAGGTGGTGTGGTGGTTAAGGGCGCTGGACTCCCACGTGGCTAACTGCAGTTTGAGTCCCAGACCTGACAGCTTGTTTATTCACTTAACCTCACTTTTGCTCTGTCCCTCTCTGGTCAAATTTTAAAAATAAATATATAAAAGAATTCTTTGCCAAAAAAACCCCCCTGTGGTTCCTGTATTATAAACCCTTGGTAGGGCCAGCAAGCAGGTGGCATGGTGGTTAAGATGCTGGACTCCCATGTGGTTTACTGAGGTTCGAGACCTGGACCTGGTGGCTTGTAACTCATGCCAGGTGCGTTTGCATGTATGCCCAAAACCCCAAGAAGAGAACGGAGGAGAAGAAATTGTGGTGTGGCCATTCCCCTTGCGGGTGACTTTTCACTTTCTGTCTCTCTGGCAAGAGCATGTGCCTTATAGTTAAAATCGCTTAAAAAATTAATAAAAATAAACCCTGGCTGCTTGAATCGAGTGGCATAGCTTCTTGGACATGCTCCAAGCTATACTGAGAAGTCAGCTTACTCTCATGCATGTGACTTACGAGACCAAGATTCAGCAGTTTAGAAACAATCTTGTCGAACACTCCTCTGTCATTTTCCTCATAAATCCTGGTGGCGATTTTATGGACAATGTCTTCAGCAGTTAAAGGTGTCCCATCGAGTTGATGCAGGCCATCTGGGTCATCTAACAGAGCAACCACAATTTCACATCATGGTGATCACAGACCTATTCATAATCATACAGTACTGACAATCTCTACTTTGCATAGATACATTCAGATGTTTGGGATATATTCATGATAGACTTTTGGTTTGAGATAAAACTAGACTTCAAATTAAGAACCTAGGATGATCAGGGACCAACAGTTAGCGTAATGACTATGTCACTGGACTCCCATGTAGTCGACCACGGTTCAAGTCCCGGACCCAGCAGCTTAAACTCATGCCAGGCGCATATGCATTCATGCCCAAGATCCTGAGAGGAGAATGGAGGAGAAGGGATTGCGGCATGGCCATCCCCCCCTGGGGGGTGATTTTTCGCTTTTTGTCTCTCTGTCTCTCTCTGTCTTTCTGATGAGAGCACATGCCCTGTAGCAAAAACCTCTCCAAAAAAAGAAAAAAAAGAAAAAAAAGAACCTTGGATGATCAGGGCCAGCACGTGGCATTGTGGTTAAGGCATTGGACTCCCACATGGCAAACAGCAGTTCAAGTCTTGTACCCAGCACCTTGAAAATCACACTGGGCACATGTACACGGTGTCCAAAATATCAAGAGAATGGAGGGGAGGGAAGAAATTGTGGCATGGCCATTCCCCTGGGGGTGAGTGCTCATTTTGCCTCTCTCTGTCTCTTTACAGTGAGCACATGTGCCTTATGGCAAAACAAACAAACAAACAAACAACAACAACAAAAAAAAAACCTAGGATGATAATGGAAATTCTGAAAGTATTTTAGTGACTTTCAGAGAAAGAGCTAAAGACACTACAAAAGACTTTGCTAGTTATTATCATCACAAATACTACAAACAATATTATACTATTTCTTTGAATAATGTACTATATTTATATAGCATGGCATATTATTCAAAGCACTCTTGTATTAGGTTATCAGGAAAGTCATGCATATTTTTCATTTTTCTATGCAAAAAAATGCATCATGGTGACCAGCAGATGGTATAATGGTTACATTGCTGGACTCCCACATAGCTGACCATGGTTCGAGTCCTGGATCCAGCTGCTTAAAACTCACGCCAGGCACGTGTGCATGTATGCCCAAAATCTCAAGAAGAGAATAGAGAAAAAAGGATTGTGGTGTAGTCATCCCTCCTAGGGGGTGATCTCTCACTTTCTGTCTTTCTGTCTCTTTGGTGAGTGCACATGCCCTGTACAAAAATCTCTCTTAAAAAGAAAAATGTGCCATGACTTTCCTGATGATTTAATATATAATTTTATATTCCATTTTCACATAGGGAGTAGATTGGTAACATCCTCCCATATACCCTCGTCACAGTCAAACTCCTGGGTTAGGAGTGGGAGAACTTGCCTCACACCTAGAATTCAGGAGAGAGTGTACTGAAGATGTTATGAGTTACCTGGAATAAATATTTACTTGTAACTGAATGTGTCAGAGTATCTTTATGTAAGGCAATGTAATGTGACAAGCTCTATTCTTCATAGAATAGGGAACTTGTTTTATTTATATGCCAGGAATTCACATTTTTAAAATGTAGAAGCAGGTCTGCACGAAGAAATATGTAAATCATTGCGGAGAGGCATGCAAATGTGTATTCTTGGCTTCCCTGGGAATATATCTGGCAACGTTACTTCAGACTGAAGCAAGAACCCGTCCTGAGGGAAAAAGTTAGTGACAAGGAAGCACTGCACCAATCTACTGAGAACCTCCAGGAATCAATCAGCCTTCCCCAATCTAGCCACACTGAACGGTTCAAGTGTACAGGCACTTAACTCCCTGTTTTAAAGATAATAAGGGTATCTATTTCATAGGATTGTTATGAGGATCAGATGAAATAAGAGGCAAAACCTTTTAATGGTAAAGTACTTTAGGAAAGCTAATATACTAATGTTATTATATACAGTGGATTTGTTCATATTTTGGGGGAAAAAAAAAGGAACTGCAATTATTTTCTAGAGAAAATGGAAATTGAATGCCTGGCCAGATTCTGCTCAAATCATGCTCATCATTGTCTCTTAAAACAAAGCAAAACAAAACAAACAAATAAGCAAGAGAAAACCCAAATATGTCTATGCTGATTCTGCCCTTTTCTTCCTTGGTTTTTGAGGATTCAGATAAGGGGTTTCTACTCTGGCCTTTCCCCCAGATTCTGCAGAGGGAGATGCATGCATTTGCCATTAGAATGTCTTCTTGTTTGGAAAGAAGCTTGGGAAAATGAGTGGGGTGATTATACAAAGAGAACGGAAATTCTCTGTCAATGCATAATTGCTGAGCTGTTGGCCAACCCATGAGCTGTGAGCCCCTTTAGCTCTGAGTACCAGAGACTAAAGTCAGAAAAATACCTAAGGAAAACTCCTCACAAAATCAGCCCCCAGCCCCCAGCTGGCTGAATACTGGGCTCATCATCTATTTTCCAGGAGCAGAGACTCGCTATCATCTAGGTTTGATTTTTCCATTTGTGGGTTGCAAGACAGGCTCTTGGGAGTATGCAGAGAAGAAACTACCCTGGTCTATGCAGAGGTGGAAGAATTTATTTCCCTTCTCATCCCTCAGGATCTGAAAAAGGAAGAGTATTGGTTGCCTGCTAGTGCTGGAAAATAACTGAGTGGACTGTTTTTCAGCTCATTTACCTCACAACGGGAGAATGTTAGTAACCTGCAGGAGAGAGAGCCTCTTTTCTCTGACTTCCCTACTGTTCATGAAGGGGGTCTTCCACCCTGTCTGTATGAACCGAAGCCAAAGGTACTTTCCACATTTATAACTTCTGTTGAAGAGCCACAATATTCTGAGTGAATTTCAAAAGGCTGTGTCCCAAGATATCTCTCCAGCTCTAACATGGCACTGTGCATTCATTTGGTCAAAACATTTTTTAAAATTATATTCATTATTATTATTTAATTTGACTAGAGAAAGAGGGAAAGTAAGAAAGCAAGCCTCCAGGTTTGGGACTCGAACCAACATCAGCCATGTGGGAGTCTGGCACCTTAACCACTGTGCCCCTTGCTGGCCCCTGTTGAATACATTTTTATTGAAGTCTTACTATGTGCCAGAGACTGGAAATAGTGACGAACAGGTTAGGAATCGTCCCTGACTGTACACGGCTCTTTGTCTAGTTCATACTCAAATACATGGTCAGTACTCAGTAAGTATTTGCCCCAAAGCACTACTTAATAAAAGAAACTTGGAAAACAAACAAACAAACAAACAAAAAAACAAAGAACAACCTAAGTAATACATACTATAGAAAACACCAAAAAGGGGGACCATCAGATGTTATAATGGTTACAATGCTGGACTGACATAGAATTGACAGTGGTTCAAGTCCTGGACCCGGTGGCTTAAAACTCACAATGGGCACACCAGCATGCATGCCCAAAATCCTGAGAGGAAAATGGAGGAGAAAGGATTGCAGCGTGGTCACCCCCCCACACACACACACACACACCCAGGGAGTGATTTCTCACTTTCTGTCTGTCTCTCTTTGCCTCTCCACTAGTGCACATGCCCTATAGCAAAAATTTATCTTTAAAAAAAGAGAAAACACCGAAAAGGAGAACTGATAGGCCCTACAGCATGAGACTATTTGGAGGTATCCTAAAGGTCTGGTTAAGTCTAAGTCTTCCTTGTTCTTCTCTCCATGATGAAGTCTCCACATCTCTGATGTTCTGTACAACCTGGTGGGTTCTAAAGCCTTGGACACCAGAAGCTCAACTTTGGCTCAATTTTTCTGTACTCTTCAGAGGCATTAAAGAGACTCCTTGAGTAAACCTAAAGCCATCAGGATTAGCACTCCGAAGTATCACAGCCACTTGGGAGGGTGATAAAATGTTGAATAATTTAAAAATGTGTTGCTCCAGCCAGTGGTCAGTTCACAGAGAAGTCTGTGTCTCTGCCTTCGAGTACCATCAGCTGGACCGGTCCAGTCAAACAAACATTAGACTATATTTTTATTTTATTAAATTAAATGTATGGTGTCATAGTCAGCATCTATTTATTTCTAATTCAAACACCTTAGGTTAAAAAGTAGCATTCAAGATTTAAAAAAGAAATTTCCCTGTCATGAAATACGATTATGTGTTGAAAAATAAACCACGGCCCCCACCCCACCCCACCCCAGAGATGCACAACACGTTTCAGAGTTCTCCTCAGGCCATGATGTCCTATGAAAGCCCTTGTCAGTTGTTTTCCAGCAGAGATAATCAACCTGACTTTCTAGTTTCCGTGGAACACAATAAGGACACAGAAGAAAGCCTGAACTCCCTCCTAAAAACTACTCCTCAGATAAGAAAGCACACCTTCAGTGCCTGCGTATTGCCGTCCTTTTATTCCCTCACATGGTCTTTCAGTTGACCATTCGTTCATTCAGTGAATTCATGACTATCATGTACTGTGGCTACAATGTCTCTGTGCTTGTGAAATTTTCAGTTTAGTTCTGGAGAAAGACATTAATCAGAGGTAGTCACACTTGTTTATGTAAAATTACGAACTGCAGTTTTGTGCCGTGAAGGAAGAAGACAGTTTCTATCAGATCCTGTGTGCTGTATGAACCTAGAGCTATAGACAGGAACCAATCCATGTAGGATTATGGAAGTCATGTTAAAGATCTGGTTTCAATTCTAAGAAAAGGGTTTTATTCTACTAAAGGGTTTTATGAAAAAGAGTGGCATGCTAGTATTTGTGTGTTGAAAAGACCAGTTTGGCTGCCACAAGAGGAAGGAGTTAGAGATAGTCGTGGTGGTAAGTGTGAAAATTGTAGATTTTGCTACAGTTCAAGTGAGATAGTGATTAGACAAGAATGGTGATGGTTAGGGATAGAGAAGAAATGGAGAGACTGAGAGACCGAAAAGTAAATAACTTTGGGTAAATTAAAATTTGGGAGTTGAGGGAAAAGAAAAAGAAATTGATCTTAGACTTTGGTCCCAAAGGTATCAGATGGTGGGACTAGCAGATGATGTAATGGTTGTGTTGCTGGACTCCCACATGGCCAACTGAGGTGCAAGCCCTGCACCTGGTGGCTTCAAACTCATGCCAGGCATGTGTGTGTGCCTGCCCAAAATCCCGAGGGGAAAATGGAGGAGAAGGGATTGCAGCGGGGCCTTCCCCTGGGGTGGGAGGGTAATCTCTCACTTTCTATCTGCCTCTTGCTGGCAAGCGCATGTGCCCTACTGTAAAAATCTCTTTAGAAAGAAAGAAAGAAAGAAAGAAAGAAAGAAAGAAAGAAAGAAAGAAAGGAAGGAAGGAAGGAAGAAAAATCAGATGGACAGTAATATCTTTCCTAAAGGAAGAACACTGAGAGGTTAGGGTATGAGGTGAAGAGAGGTCATAAATTTAATCTTGGATGTGGTAAATCTGAGGTGCCTCTCTCTCTCTTAAAGAATTTTATATGTAACTTTTTAAAATTTTATTTATTTATTTATTTATTTATTTAAATTTGACCAGACAGGAACAGAGTGAGAGAGAGAGAAAGAGAGAGAAAATGAGAAAGCAAGCAACCAGGTCCGGACTCAAATTGCAGTCAGCTATGTGGGAGTCCAGTGCCTTTAACCACCATGCCATCTGCCTGTTCCCCCACCCTTTTTTTTTTTCTTAAAGAATTATTTAATTTAATTTTGGGGCCAGCGGCTGGTGGGGTGGTTGAGGCACTGAACTTCCACATGGCTGACTGTGGTTTGAGTCCTGGACCCAGCAGCTTGCTTTCCCACTTTCTCTCTCTCTCTCTCTGTGTCTCTCTCTTACCAAATTAAAACAATAATATTGGATAACATTAAATAATTACTTTTTAAAAAAGAATTCATTAAATTCATTGTTAATTTTCCATAGGGCATGTGCACTCACCAGAGAGAGAGGGAAAGTGGGAAAGCAAGCTGCCAAGTCCAGGACTTGAACTGTGGTCAGCCTTCAGGGATTCCAGCTCCTTAACCACCATGCCACCTGCTGGCTCCCTGAGGTGTTTCTTATACAATCATGGGAAGGGGTAAGTAGGTAGATAAATAAATAGGTCTATAGCTCAGAGAGGTCTGGGCTAGTGCTTTGGGATATTAGGATATAGACATAATTGAAGCCACAGAATGGTTAGGATGACAGAGATTGTGGCTAGGAGGAGAATACTGAGAAGAAATGGTGGCTATTTGACCTTTGGGGAGTGTTTTACTGATCTAAATACTTGGAAATCATGATATTTCGTTTGTACTAATTGCTAACTAAATTACAATGTTAAAATGAATTCAATAACATAACAGATAGATAGAAAATTTAGAAATTTTCCAAAGCACCATAAAAGGACCTTAAATAAAAAATAAATCTGGGTCTCTGTAGAGTTGGTATTTTGTACATTATTGGTAAGTTTGGGCTTAGTCTCAATTTTGGACTTGATTAATAAAAGATTAGGAATGCACAAGAGCAATTTTTTCAAACATAAGACCTCTTCATGCACAATAAAAAACTTCAAATTAGAAAAAAATGAGTCACAAAAAATCCTTTTGTGGTCATTTACCTTGAAATTTATGATCCAATCCACTCTTAGTTGAATCATAATCATCAACCAGTCTTCGATTCTTGGTTGAATCAACATCTTCCACATTCAATTTATTATCAAATGGGGAGCTTCTTATGGACTGTTTTTCCTTCTCATTCTTTTCCTTTTCTGTTATTGCCTTTAGCAGGTTCAAGTTATCAACAAAAGAATCATTGCTTTCACCTGGTTTGCTTTCTGAAAGAAAAGCCCCAAGCCAACATATCCATTTTAGTTAAGATTCTCATAACCCACATTATTTAAATGAACATTGATAAGATTTCTCTTTACCTGGAGGGTATGTTTTTTTAATTTTGTCTGCCTCTGCTTCAGCAATCTGTGGAACAAAGAAGTAGACCTTGTAAATCATTGCTTCCCTGTTTAACAAGTATGAGAGCCGAATGATTTAATCTCTATGGGATTTATTTTCTCTTTTGTAAAAGTAGATAAAAATGCCTCTCTCAAAGCATTGTTACAAGGATTAAATGAGATAAAAGTGCAGATGCTCTATAAATATTCATTGCTTCCTTCTATAATACCGGTAAAAGATAAATCTGTGGTAATTAAGCAGTCTTACAGCAGAATGGATGTGATGTGGAGGTTTCTGGCTTATGCAGTAGCTCTATGTATTTCACAGTTAGATGTGCATCTCTGTTAGGGCATAGATATTACTGAAACTGGACTTCCCCTTCTATTCTCTGTCACCTTTCCATTAAGCTCCTGAAGTTTGTAAATTCAAAAAGATTGCAGCATAATTACATCAAATAATAATAATTAAAGCAAAATAAAATAGCACTTGTAATTTTACTTTTACCTACCTGTTCATTCAGAGGTCTTTCCGCACTTAATTCTCTATTATGTAGAGACTTGTCTAGAATAAACACACACAAATACAAATTTAATCGTGCATTAGGAAGACAAAATATGTCTCTTGTTAAATAAATATAAAAAATGATATTACAAGCAATAGTTTTGGCTGATTCCAAAACAAAACATATATGAACAAAGGTTATCAAGATCCACGATAACAATGATTATCAGTGTTGCTTTGCTCATTATCTTGGTGTGTTTAGTGAATTAATAAGAGCCATATTTATTCTCTGAACAGAAATCTAACACATAGTTTTAACACTTGGCTTACTAGTTATCCTCAGCCAACAAGAGTATAATTGAGATTGGTATTATTAGCACATTAAAAACTCATATATTGCACGTGTTAAGAATAGAGTATCTGAGAAAGGTTGTAAAGTAATTAGGAAAAACAAAAAAGAAAAAACCAAACCACTTTAGGTGGAAAAGATTCTCTCCCTTTTACAAAGTAACATCTTTGGAAACGATCCATCAGTTAAACGATCTATCAGTTAAAAAGTGAGGGGGGAAAATCTCTCTTGGGCCTCTAAATTCGACCGATTTCTCTGTCAATACGCTCGGATATGATTTGATCAGAAAATGAGGCAGGGTGATTACGGATGAGCTCACGGATTACGCCAAGCTTTACCTTTTCGTGGCGAAATAAAAGGGAGGTGAGAAGAAAAGCGTCCACTTACCTTGGCTGCCTCCGGGTTTGGGGAAAGCTTGGAGAGGGCTGCCGTGGAGCACCAACACCAGGATCCAAGTGCCGGTCCAAAGGAACCCCATTCTTCCACGCTCGGCTTCAGAAACAGCCTGGCGCCGGGCTCCCGGAGCTGCAGCTTTTGTTATGAATGAAAAGAAGGAGTAAAAACAGGAAGAGCCCGGACTGGGGGTGCGGGGAGGGAGAGCGGCGGGGGCCGGCGAGGGGCACTGCGCCGCTCCGGAGTTGAGGATCGGAAGGGCTCCGCGCTCCGGAGTCGGGTCTCCAGGTGGAGGAGAGCGCTGTCCGCCCCGTGGGTGCTGAAGTTCCTGTGACGCGGACCGGCCGCGGGTCGATTAGGGCGTAGCTTTACAATCTCTCCCTCCCGGAGAGGAAGTGAGGAGGGAAGCGCATGCTCCATGGCAGCCGGAGGCGGGAAGGGATGGCGTCAGCGGCTCCAAAGCTACTCCAATCCCCCGGGAACAGGACGGAGGAGGGGCGACAGACCCTAGCGTATTTTCTGTGCCGCAGTCCTAGGGGCGCTCCTGCGCTCAGGGTCAGCTGGATTGCTGTCAACTGGACATCATCGTCGTAACCTCCCAGTAAACGTGACCTCAAGGACCAAATGCCACCTCTGCCCGTGCACTTGTCAAGGAGAGTTAGATAACCTTGTGCAAAGACGTCTGTCTTGGGATTCTTTTTCTGGGAATATATACTCCAGAATCCCTTCTTTCCACTCTACCTAATGTACCCAAAAGGTAGATATAATCCTACTATTCTTTAAAAAGCCCTGTCGTTTGGGATTTGTGTTGACATACAAACGACCCTTGGTGCTCTCGTGTTTCTGCTCCACCGAGTCTTTTAAATCTGGAGGTTCAAGGAACACTCTTCTAAATAGATTGCTGCAACATACTGCCACCATCCCAGATGCTGACACCAAAACAAAAGCATTGCCAGTCCCCTAAGAATGAGTCCTCATCTGTCCTGGGCAGATGAGCCACAATGATCACCTGCATTTTAACACCCTCCTTTCTTCAGCGAGTGGAGAACTCCCCTTTCACACCACACACACACACACACACACACACACACACACACACACACAAAGGCAGGAAGAAAGAGAAAGAAAGAAGAAAGGGCTGCATTTCTGTAAAATTCTTTTCCAGTTTCAATTATGCCTTTCAATTAGGACTTGGTTGTTCCAAGCGTCTTTCAAGAAATAAGATAGTCATGAAAAGCATGTTTCATCATACCTAAGTCAAGGAGGTGTTTCCTATATTCTGAGGATATTCCGGAAGTACAAGTTTCTTGCACACAGGAGCTATTAAAAGATTCTTAAATGATGAAGACAAGCAATACTAATGTGAGCAGGGTGCTGAGTAAGCTCTGATTTTTAAACAGAACTTGGACCCTTTCCTTGGGACTGCAGCATGCTGGGAACCACTCTGAATAATAACCAAAGAGAAGAATTCAGCACAATCAGGCCTTTGATTTCCGCAACGCTCCTTTCAAGGAGCAAGTTGGTTATTCAAGTACCAAAAAACAAACAAACAACTAAGCTGACATACAAATCTCCTTCATTCTGGAGGTTTCTGAGTTTGGAAGTCACCCAAATAATTCCTTTCAGAATCTAAAGAGTACTTCTAAATCTAACAGCTACTTCAAAAAATAGCTCTCTTAGCAGTGATAACATAGCATTATTATCCCAGTATACTGTGTTTGAAAAAATTAAATCACACTGAGAAATCCCAATGGTGCGAGGGGCAAATTTCATTAGTTTCCTCTTAAAACAGAATCGGCAGGTTCTATTTCCCTCACTCTGTTACTGTGGAGGTCAAACGAGTACCTGCTTTGAACAAGTCATTTTGAAACCCAGAATATTCTGATATGACCTAAAAAAATGAGTCACAAGATGTTTTCAGCTTTTAAAAAACATTACCCAGTATTGGGACCAGCAGTTAGCGTAATGGCTATGTTGCTGGACTCCCACGTAGTCAACTGCTATTCCAGTCCTGGACCTGGTTGCTTAAACTCACGCCAGGCGCTTGTGCGTGTGTGCCCAAGATCCCAAGAGAAGAATGAAGAAGGGATTGCAGTATGGCCATCTGCCTGGGGGGTGATTTCTCACTTTCTATCTCTCTGTCTCTCTCTGTCTTTCTGGCGAGTGCACGCATCCTTTAGCAAAAATCTCAAAAAAAGAAAAGAAACATTACCCAGTATTGAGAAATAGCTATTCATTGATCCTGAGATTCACTTTGTCACTGAACTAATCTTCCAGCCTCATTTCCTCCTTTTCTCCATTCTTGGCCTTCCCCCAGCCCCTCTGTACAGGTTTGAGATGGGAGAGACCCTGGATGGAATGACTATTGCCGGGTGGCTACTGAGTTCCTTGCCTTGCTTGCCCCTTCTCCGAGATGGGTCATTTTACCCCTCTGACATTCGGATTCAAAGGGATTATGTTAAACAGACACTAAATTTAGGAACATGTTATATATCTGATCAAATGAGCTGTGGAGCACCAAGTTAAATGTGCTAAACTATTTTGGCCTAAAATGGCCACTGTCCTCCCATGCTTGGCATAAAAGTACATGCCAGGCTATTTTCCTGAGCTGGTTGCTAAGTTAGAGGCAATCACACCAGCCACACTTCAATCACAGAAAGCCCACCTTTGGGGTTGTTTGTGCAGCCTACCCTCCAGCCCTAACCAATCCAACTGTTTCTCTACCTCCTTCCTTCATGTTCATTTTTGTAAGTAATTTTTCCTTTTCTGAAACTTAAATACCTTGAGGCTAGCGGGAGTTGTCTGGAAATCTGAGGACAACTGCCAGATTTAAATCATATTACTATTTGCTCAGTTAAAACTCTACTCTGTTAAATTGGCTGGTTTATTTTTCTTATAACAACTGTAAATATAAATTAGTTTACATTCTTCAATCTTTTTTTCATTTTGTTTTGGGAGAGGTTTTTGCTATAGAGCGCATGCGCTCCCCACAAAGACAAACAGAGACAGAGAGACAGAAAGCAAGAAATCCCCCCCCAGGGGGGATGGCCATTCCGCAATCCCTTCTTATCCATTCTCCTCTCGGGATCTTGGGCACACGCGCACATGCACACGCACCTGGCGTGAGTTTAAGCCACCAGGTCCAGGACTCGAACCGCGGTCGACTACATGGGAGTCCAGTGACATAGCCATTATGCCAACTGCTGGTCCCACATTCTTCAATCTTCTGGATGATCCCACTTAGTATTAATCTGTGAATGCAGTAATCTTAAATTACATTTATTTATTCCTTCATTCATCAAAAACGTATTGAGCACTTGTAATGTACTAGGTATTGAGATAATTTCTGGGTATTTAAAAGCAACTAAGACTGTGGCCAGAGCTGGTCTTACAGCCTAACAGAAAGGGCTGTGATTATAATAACAAAGATAACACTAAAGGCAACAATTTAGGGGGTTGGCAGGTGGCGTGGTGGTTAAGGGCGTTGGACTCTTGCGATTCCAGTCTCAGACCTGGTAGCTTGCTTTCCCACTTTCCATCTCTCTCTCTCACTCTGTCCCTCTTTGGTCAAATTAAAAGAAAGAAAGAAAGAAAGAAAGAAAGAAAGTTAAATAAAATAATTCTTTTAAAAATTATAAAAATAAAAATTAGAAAACAATGTAGGTTTCAAGTGCAACACAGTTATTATTTAAATGTAAGTGAACAAATAAGCATAAGAGTGTGTTATGAATCCCTATTTAAGGCCAAAGTTTAGGTGGAGTCTAAATAATGGAATAAATGGTCAGAAAAGTTTTCAAAGATGGGGCCAGCAGATGGAGTAATGATTACATCGCTGGACTCCCACAGTCGACTGTGGTTTGAGTCCTGGACCTGGTGGCTTAAAGTCATACCAGGTGTGCATGCATGCATGCCCAAAGTCCCGAGAAGAGACTGGAGAAGTGATTGCCACATGGCCATCCCCCTTGTGGGTTAATTTCTCACTTTTTGTCTCTCAGTCTCTCTGTGTATCTCTGGCGAATGCACATGCCCTAGAGCAAAAATCTCTCAAATTAAAAAAAAAAAAAGGTTTCAAAGGAAAATGATCCTTTGATTAACAAAAAATATTAAAATATTTTGTTCTTATGTTAATCACATTATATACATTGAATAATATAAAAGTATGTGTTGAAATTACACACCAAGCTGCATCGAGACCAATCAAATAATCATGAAACAGACAAGGTACAATATCTGGTGAGTTTGTCATCACTGCTTATGTGTCTGTGAACATGTGCATAGGTCAGTTCTCACATGGAGCAGATGCTTTTTGGGCTGAGACTTGAAGATAGAGACATTTGAATGTTATTTTCATTTATTATAGAAAAACAATATTTTAATTATGGGGCAGGCAAGTGGCATGGTGGTTAAAGGTGTTGTACTCCCACATGGCCAACTGCGATTCCAGTCTCAGACCTGGCGGCTTGCTTTTTCACATTCCCTCTCTATCTCACTCTGTCCCTCTCTGGTCAAGTTAAAATAAATAATAAATAAATAAAGTTAAAGAAAATAATTATTTAAAAAATAATATTTTAATTATTGTTCCCTTTTTTATCAGAGGAAATTTCAAACACAAATATTACAATGAGCACTCATGAATCCATTATCCAACTTCAATAATCATTAACTCATGACCGTCCTTTTTATTTTATATCCACAACCACTTCACACCCAATAAATGATTTACCCATACAAACTCCAGATTCATGCTATTTCATCCCTAAGTATGTGGGTATATCCAAAAGATAAGAATTACTTTTTCCCAGTATTACTGTAATACCTTTAACATATCTCATGATAATACTACCTTGGTGTCAATAAATATCCATAGTCCAAATGTCCCCACTTGCCTTATAAATAGTTATGCAGTTGGTTTGCTTGGATGCAACAAAGCCATCCATTCCATCTGGTTGTTATGTGAGAGACACAAGAATGTAAGACTGGAAAGGAAGGTCTGGCCAGCAGACGGCATGGTGGCTACATTGTTGGACTCACACATGGCCAACCAGGGTTTGAGTCTCAGATCCCGGGGCTTGAAACTTAAGCCAGGCACGTGTGCGTGAGTGCCCAAGATCCCAGGAGAAAAATGGAGAAGGGATTGTGGTGTGGCCATTCCCCTTGGGGGGTGATTTCTCACTTTGCTCTCCCTGCCTCTGTCTCTTTCTGTCTCAAGCGAGCACACTCGCTCTATGGCAAAACCTCTTAAGAAAACAAACAATAAAACTGGAAAGGCAGGTTCCAAGGTTTTCTTTGACTTGTCCAGATGAGATGACCGAGAATACTGCACACCCTTCCAATGCAGTACGTTTCCCATTGTGCTGCTTTTTGTAGATGCTTCGATCTTCCTCATTTTAACAATAATCAATATATATTGAGGGGAAAATTCTGGAAACGCAAATAAGTGAAAAGGGAAAAACGATCATCTGACAACAATAGCCAATGCTAATATTTGGTATACGTCCTTTGGTGCATTTTTTCCCCAAGACAATATTTTATACACACATTTATAAAGCTGTCTCTCTCGCTGTCATTCTATGCTTACTCATCTGTCTATTCCCACTAACCTGTAAACTTCAGAAGGGAAAGGAGGGAGCTTGAGTTGCTCAGCTTTAATTTTGCAGCCTTCTCGCAGTATCTGGCCATCCACGGCAAGAGTGGTGGAGGGCTGCCTGTTTACCTTTGATCTCCAAATACTGAGACTGTGACGGTTATCCCACCGTGGGGAATCAGGACACTGTGATTCCCCACTCACCACTTTCTTTATAAAAGTGTAGTCTTACAGAGGCGATGTCTCGTGAAAGGCCTACGAATAGAGAGCTCGAGCTGGAAAAAGGCGCTCAGGTCTTCAGAGTAATAGGAATGGATCTGTTGTGGTGGAAGAGACTGACGCGGGATGACAGGTAGCGATGGCTGCTGACACAGCTCACAGCAGTGACTGTGGAGGCTGGGGATTCACCGGCCAAGGAAAAGGACATGATCAAATAGCAAGACATCAAGAAATGTGAAGGCATGAAATGGGAAGAAATGATATAGGAATAAAGAAAATGGGCCCAAACGATGAGAGGCAATGGGCCACCTACGGAGAAGAAAGTGCCAGCACTGAATTGGAGAGTGGGCAAGATGAGACGGTAGCTGGACGGCAGACCTTCCGTGTTCACTGACCACGACTGTCCCAAACGGCCCCGGGGCTGTGGGAGGAAGATGTGAGACACTGTGATTGAGGGTTCCCTTCAGACCCCCAGGGTAGAGTGGTTTCTCAGAGGGAGTCACCGTGGAGGTGTAAGACAAAAACAACAGATGCTTCACTCTATCACAGACAGAATACACTACTTAAAAGGAATGAAGCATTATGGAGTGAAAATACCAAGTTGCCTATCAGCAGCGTGAGTCCTGTTATTAAAAGTGTGTGCTTGTGCGAGTGTGCATGTCTGCACACACTCATATACAGGACTTTGCCTGAAAGCCTATTTCTCATCATGTTTAGAGTGACTGCCTGGTTTCCCTTTGTTCATTAAGCAGCTGAATCTCAACACGAGTTTGCACTGGCTTTATAAGCAGAGAAAGACACGACAGCCATAGAGTCTGTGTGAATACTTCGGTATGCCACCATGCCACCATGCTTCATATTTCATGATGTTTCAGACAATTGTCATAAACAACGTTCTCTGGGACGTGAGGCTACATTGTGATAAGGTCAGTGGAAGGGAAATTAGAATCTAGCGGGAGGGTTTTTATCTCCTCCGACCCTCGGCTACTGCTTGAATGGTGTTTTAAGCCATTTTTCGGTGTCTTGACATTACTTCTATGCCCCTTTTTATTATAACCTTCTTGAGGGGAAGGGCTGGTCATAACTTATCTATTTATCTTAGTATCTCACATACACTAAAGAGATCAAAAAATGTTTGTTTACTGAAACGGTATCACCTTGTGATTCTACTCAGTGTTGCTCTCACATAAGACATGACAGTCCCTTTATTTTCTCACCCACAACTGGACTGCAAGTGGTCAAACTGCATTAATTCTGGGGCTGGCAGGTGGCGTTGGTGGTTAAGGGCACTGGACTCCCACATGGCCAACTGCAGTTTGAGTTCCAGACCTGGAGGCTTGCTTACTCCCTTTCCCTTTCTCTCTCTCTACCCAAATTAAAAAACAATAACAAATGAAATGGGGGACCAGCTGTTGGCGTAATGGCAGAAGATCAAAGGTGCCAACTGGGGTTCCTGTCTGTAGGGTCAGTGTTTGGAGGCTCTGCTAAAACACGGAGGGGATGCGCTCCCTTGTAGGTCTTCACAGCGTCCTAGCTATGCTGAGTGTGTTCAATATGCACAGAGTCAAGGAACTTCTTGCCTTCTCCACTAGAGTGAGGTCAGTCAGGCCCTGAGTGAGCTGAATTCCAGATCGGTTCCTTTGTGACAGGAATTGGGCTCTCTCTCTGACTACATGTGGTGGGCTTGGAGTGTGAGTTGTTTGTGACCCAGTTACCTTGAGTGGAGGTATATGCAAGGACCAAAAACCGCATCCTAAAGAAGGGCAGGACTGGAATTGTGATAAGTAGGGCAAACTGAGTCACCCAGCCAAGGAGTCCAAAATCAAGAACCAGAACTCAGAGCTCCGGGTCAGGGAAACTCAGAGAAATAATGAACCAGAGGACTAGGAAGGAGACCAGTCTAAAGGAATTTCTGATGTGGTGTGTAGGCACCCATAGTAGCATTTGATGCGGTTCTTTTTCTGGTTTACCTGGTTGTTCCAGGTCAATAAAAAAGAAACTGAGGGTCCAGCAGGTGGTGTGATGGTTAAGGTGCTGAACACCCACATGGCCAATGGTGGTTTGAGTCCCAGACCTGGTGGCTTGCTTTCTCCCTCTCTTTCTCTCTATCTCTCTCTGGTGAGTGCACATGTCCTATAGAAAATTTAAAAAAATAAATAATTATTTTAAAAAAACAAAACGAAACAAAACTGAACGGGCCACCCAGGAGTATGCGGTAATAGGCACTGGTCTAAGTGAATGCGAAGCTCATGGTCAACCTTACTTCTCTACTCCTCTTCCTTGTGAACAAGGTAAGAGGTTTCCACAGGACAGCTCAGTTCCCACTGTACGTTCTCATCTGTGAATTCTAAGAGGGTTTATGTTTCTACATTTCAGGTTCCAGGAAGGCGTGTACACTATAGGACACTATCTGTGGCCTGGATATGAAGACTTCAAGTGATGATCTCCGTAGAGGTCAGCCCAACCAGTCAAAAGCAGCTTCTGGTGCCAACAGTTGGCATAGTGGTTGAGGTGTTGGATTCCCACATAGTCGACCAAGGTTCAAGTCCTGGACCCAGTGGCTTGAAACTCATGCTGGGTGTGTGTGCATGTATGCTCCAAATCCCTAGGGAATGAAGGAGAAAGAATTGCAGCATGGCCATCCACTCTGGAGGGTGATTTCTCACTTTCTGTCTCTCTCTCTCTCTCTCCAGTGAGCACACGTGCCCTATAGCAACTTCTGCCTGTTTTAGCAGCTCCTTGTTGACTATGAACTACACTGGGAGAGTAGGGCGACTCCATCTGGATGCAGGCAGTCTCCAAGGACTGTAACAGTCAGTTCTTACTCCTTACCTTAGCTCTTGTTAGGTTGCCCAGGGCAGACAGGGCTTCCTAAGTCTTTCCCAACTAAAAATGATGAGCACCGGAAATACCTGTATAGTTAATATATAAAAAGTAAGTATTATCCCTTGAAGATATTTTATAGTTTTATCAACTGCACTAGGGAGAAATGTTCACATATTGAAATATTCACTTTGTAAGCTAAATAATGTGATTGAATGTATAAAAAAAAGAAATTTAAAAATGTAAACAAAAAAATAAAATAAATAATGTAATATTTAACACACCTACTAAACATCATAGCATAGCCTAGCCTGCTTTTTCAGAACACTCATATTAGCCTACAGTTGTGCAAAATCATCTAGCACAAAGCCTATTTTATAGTAAAATGTTAAATATCTCGTGTATCATATCACTAGCTTGAGAAAAGATCAAAAGTCAAAATTTGAAACATATTGAAATTGTGACAGTTTCATACCATCATGAAGTTGGAAAACCATAAGTATCGTAGGCTGGAGACCATCTGCATAGCTAAATAAATAGAAATATAGAAAAAAAATAAGATTGGCCATAGTTGATAATCATATTTGGATAATGCATACACTAGGGTTCAATATGCTGTCCTCCCTGGTTTTATATATGTTTGAAACTTTTCATAATGAAAACCTTTTAAAGAAGGGTTTATTTTAACATTACTGCTCACCAGCGAAGAGAGTAGTAAGAGACACTATTTTTCTTTCCTGTTCTTTCTCCCAAAGGTATTCTGAAAATACAATTAAACATCTTCCTCAGTAGAACAGAAAATCGATAACTTTGCTCGGCTGCTCCAAGGCCCATCCTCCAGCCATTCCCACGGGCATGCTGCTGCCATGGCGACCCAAGGTGACTTCCTTTTCTCCTCCTATGCAAGACCGTGTGCAGTTTATAAGCACTGGGCACTTAGACCAGCATTTCTGGCCAGACACTGCATAGGTATAACTAGATAGAACTAATGTATTCTGAGAAACCAAGAGTGATTACTGCTCTCCCCTCCCATAAGGCATGGGACAGTAGTTAGGAGGAATCTACATGAAGTGGAGGGCTGATTAATGGGGGCATGAGGGCTGGAGTAGGGGAGTGGGAGGAGAAACCAGTGGTTCTTTTTCCTCTGCTGCTTCTGTGGCCCCTCCCTTCCACCCTTCTAGCCCTGAGCTTCAGCCATGCCGACCTCTCCTGGTCCTGACACGGCCAGTCACATTCTCACGTTGTAACCTCATCAGGGGCCTCCTCTCTGCCTGTAATAGTGTCCACATGGCTCCTTTGCTCATCTCCTCCACGCTAATCGCTAATCGTTACCTCCTCAGGGAGGGTTATTTAAAATTGCACCGTCTTCTTCCACCCCTGCACTCCCAACCCTATGACTTTGCTCTTTTTTTCCTTCCTTTCTTCCTTCCTTCCTTCCTTCCTTCCTTCCTTCCTTCCTTCCTTTCTTCCTTCCTTCCTTCCTTCCTCCCTTTCTTTCTTTCTCTTTCTTTCTTTCTTTCTTTCTTTCTTTCTTTCTTTCTTTCTTTCTTTCTCTCTTTCTCTCTCTCTCTCTCTCTCTCTCTCTCTTTTTCTTTCTTTCTTTCTTTTTTTGTTTAGAATTATTTATTTGGGAACCAACAGATGGTGTAATGGTTATGTCACTGGATTCTAATGTAGTCGACCACGGTTTGAGTCCCAGACCTGACGGTTTAAAATCACACCAGACACGTGTTCCTGCATGCCCAAAATCCTGAGAGGAGACTAGAGGAGAAGGGATTGTGTCATAGCCATCCATTCAGAGGGTGATTTCTCACTTTCTGTCTCTCTGTATCCAGTGAGCTCAGAGTCCCCTATTTCTCAGTGTCATTATAATCAAGCAAAAATCTCTCTCTGAAAATATTTATTTTATTTATCATCACTATTATCCTTCAATTTGCTTCAGGGCACATGCGCTCATTAGAGAGAGACAGAGAGAGTGGGAGGGAGCATGTAACCAGGTACGGGACTCAAACTTCAGTTGGCTATTTGGGAGTCCAGTGCTTTAGCCCACACCACCTGCTAGCCCTGCTCCACTTTTTCATTATTCTTTGTGACTTGTCTCTTTTATCTTATTTTATTTTAAATTTTGCTGTAGAGTGTGTGGATTCACTAGAGAGAGAGAAATCACACACACCCCCCACGGGGGGTGGTGGTGGTGGTGGCCATTCTGCAATCCCTTCTCCTCCATTCTCCTCTTGAGATTTTGGCATGCATGCACATACTCCTCTAGGGTGTTTTCCAAGCCTCCGGGTCCAGGACTTGAACAACTCAGTTGGCCATGTGGGAGCCAGTCGCCTTAATCACTGCCACTTGTCTCTTTTAAACATATTATATGTAGTGTATTAATCTACTTTGAGTGCCTATAATAGTTCCTGGCATGTAAATAGTTATTGGAAAAATTGAATGAATGAATGTAGCTCAGAGTCCCCTATTTCTCAGTGTCATTATAGTTGAGTTTTTCAAGTTAATCCTGGTCTTAACTATGTTACTGTCAGTCTCTCTCTGCTTCCCAACCTCTTCCCTATATGTCTATCTCCCCAGCTCATACATTAAAGCCACTAGAGTGATTTTAAAAATATATACGTCTGGGGACCAGCAATTGGCATAATGGCTATGTCGCTGGACTCCCACGTAGTCGACCATAGTTCTAGTCCCGGACCCAGTGGCTTAAACTCACGCCGGGCGCGTGTACATGTGTGCCCAAGATCTCGAGAGGAGAATGGAAGAGAAGGGATTGCGGCATGGCCATCCCCCCCAGGGGGTGATTTCTCGTTTTCTGTCTCTCTGTCTTTCTGGTGAGCGCACAAACCCTATAGCAAAAACCTCTCAAAAAAAAAAATATATATATATATATATGTCTGATCAAAGGTAAGGGTGGAGTTTAGGCAGGGCATTAGGGGAAGGTACAGCCCTTGTGGCTGGTCACAGCTAGGGGCCATTGCCACCCAAGGCTGGAGCCCGCTGTGAGAGCTGAGCAAAGGGCGGGCTGGCAGAACCTGTATCCTCCTGCAGAGGATGTAGCCAATGGGAGCTAGCTCAACAGGGAGGGAGTCAAGCAAATAAACTAACCTGATTCCTCTCTCCCCTTCCTCTCAGCCCCTACTTCTTTGGCCACTTACACTTTAGTTCACAGCAGAGAGGGTGTCCCAAATCCAATCATCTCACTTGCCTTGTACGCTCAAAGATCACTATCTCATTTGTGGGATTTCTCATCATTCAGGCGATCTGGGGAAGGGGAAGCACACAGGCAGTTTCCCCAGCAGGGTCAGCAGCAAGTCATAATTGAATGGCTCTCTTACCCTGCTCTGGGCAAGCTCTTACTAGCTACAGTCAAAGATGGATTTACAAGCTACAAATTCTTTCTTTCTTTTTTTTTTTTTTAAGCTACAAATTCTTTCTAAGATCTGGCAAAAATCCCTAGCTATTGTTGCATAGCCACATAATTTTGTAAAATTTAAAGAAATTTTAAAAATTAAGATGGAGTCTTGCTATGCCACATCCTCCTGTCTCAGCCTCCCTGGCAGGTGGGACCTCACACACTTGCCACCACACTGGGTTTTTTTAGAGTGGGCTGGAAGATTGAGCCTGGGATTCCCATGTGACTTTAACCTACTGAGTGCCAGCCTCAACCAGTGTGTGCTACTGCAGCTGGGACATAGTGAAGTAAATCTTTAAGAAAATGTATTTCTGGGAACAGCAGATGGCTAGTTTACCCAACGTGTAAAGGCCGACAGGAAAACCAAACCCGCAATGTTCCTTATGCATCCCTTTTACTTGAGCAAAATGTTACTGGGTGCCACCAAGCTGGAAAAAGTGTCTTTACACCTCCATTGGCAGGCCCATAGTAGTCACAGTGTGCTGCGATACTGACCCTATCTGAAACATCTAGAGTTTGTGTCCCAAGGTCTCCCTGGCTATGCCAAGTGCATGTGCCCATGATCTAGATGGGCTGTGGCTGAGGGTGGATTATGATGTGAAGATCCTGTTAGTGGGGGCTGTCTCTATCTCTTTCTCTCACTCTCTCTCATGGAAGACATAAATACACTAGAAAGGAAGAAAGAAAAAGGAAGCAAAAACATTCAGACTAGCTCTGCAGCACAGTGGTTAAACACTAGGCACAGAAAGCTGGATCCCACATTGTGGGGACATGTGCTGAGCAAACACCACATGCTCTTTTGGGGTTTGGCAGAACCTTGTAACTTGTCTTTCCCTGACCTTGGCTGCAGACAGAGCAAGGGTGGAAATTACTAGGGGCGTTCCAACAGACACATCTGATGGACTTCAAGAAACATCTTGACCCCAAATAGTAAAATCCAATCCCTGCTCTGCATCTGAAAGGTTCTTTAGCCTACTCTGGGTGTGGTGGCTCACTCCTTATGGAGAAGTTCTTTAGCTCCTTCCCCACACCTAACAGCTAGTTCTCTGCATTAGAAAGGAAGATGAGATTTACTCTAGATGGGATTACCGCCAAGGGATACACCTTGCCTTGGGTGTGACTAATCTCTTATAGATTTGTTAATGGCTTCTTATTGTCTGTAACCTAGCAACCAATCCATGAAGTATCATGAAACACACATGTGTAATGTCTTCTTGTACTATAAATAAAGACGTCCAGTTTGTCTGGGCGCCACAAGTTGCTTGGGCTACCTAGGCTCAGGCTGCCTGTGTCCGTTTCCACTCTACCCCTTTGTCTCATTCTTTCCAGTTCCCAGGTCCTGGCAAGATGGAGGGCTTTCTCTTTCTCGTCCTCTTTCTCTTCCTCAGCAGCAGCCCTCTGATCATGATTCAGCCAGACCCAAGCCCTGGGGCGGACACCGACAT
>NW_006205995.1:1527989-1542584 GCF_000334495.1 Tupaia belangeri chinensis
GCTCTTTGGAAGATCACCAAAGGCTCCTGGAGCTTTCTGAAGTATATCAGGGTGCTTTAGCATCCTATTTAGGATTATTTACCTATGGAGTCCCAAAAGACTCTAGGTTTCAATTTTTGAAAGACATGCTACAAACCACACAGTTACAGTTAATCTCTACACTTTCTGAATTTCCTGTAAAAGGCATTACCTTATTTACTGATGGTAATAAGACTCGAGGAGTAGTTGCCTTCCATGCAGATAATAACTGGCAATTTAAATTTACTACTCCTCATCCATCAGTACAACGGAATGAAATGGCTGCTATATGTCTAGCTTTCAGACTATTTCCTGATCAACCCATAAATATTATTACGGACAGCCAGTATGCTGCCCTCACAGTTACTCGTATCAGTAATGCCATCCTTTCCCCACATTTGGACAAAAATTTGTTTAGCCTCTTCATAACTTTGCAAACCCTAATCTCCCTTCGGCGACATTCTTTCTTTATAGCTCACATTCGCAGTCATACAAAAATCCCAGGTCTCCTGTCTGAGGGGAACCACAAAGCAGATACTATGCTTCGTGATGTCGCGTGTCCTCTTTTTTCAGACCCTTTTACTTCTCATCAATTTTTTCATCAAAATGCAAAAACGTTGTCTCGTCAATTTCACCTGCCTTTGGCTCAAGCTAAGGACATTGTTAAGTCTTGTAATCATTGCCACCGACATATTCCATTTTCAGAGTCAGTTAACCCTCGAGGAATTTTGGCCAATGAACTTTGGCAAATGGATGTTACTCACTTTCCATCATTGGCACCTCGTCAATATCTTCATGTTATAATTGACACCTTTTCTCAATTTGTGTGGGTGACTGCTGACACTTCTGAAAATTCTGCAGCTGCAATAAGACACGTTCTAGCTGCTATTTCTGTTATGGGCAAACCTAAATCATTGAAAACAGACAATGGCCCTGCTTATACTTCCAAAAAATTTCGTGACTTCTGTACTGAGTGGGGTATTCAGCATGTCACAGGCATTCCATACAACCCCACCGGTCAAGCAATTGTCGAGCGTATGCACCAACGTGTAAAACAAACGCTCTCTACATTTTTAAAACAAGAAAAGGGGGATTTAGGGATAGGGCCCCCCTCTGCTCGTGCTGCAAAATTGCTTTCTTTAACCATGTTTAAATTGAATCATCTAAATTTGACTTTTGATGCAAAATCACATCTTTGGAGTACGGCCTGGCAACGTATGTCATCTTCACAAAAGCTCCCCCAAGCTAAAGTTTTCTATAGGATGCTTCCGGATCCAACCTGGCAAGGCCCAGTTCCTCTAATAACCTGGGGAAGAGGGTATGCTTCTGTGCTTACTCCTACAGGTCCAGTTTGGATTCCCTCTCGGTGCGTACGACCTGCACACCATGAGCTGGCATCAGACGCTGCAAAGCCCGATACCGAATTTCCAGCTGAACATACAGGAGAAAGAGAGGACCAAGAAAAGAAAGTGCAGCCCAGCCACGGCAAGTCCTAGCACTTGGGGTGACATCAAAGCATTAGCTAATGATGCTCAGGAAATGCTGAAGAAACAAGATAAAGAACCAACTCCTGAGAACTTGTTCATTGCTATGTGTGCCAAATTGACTGCTAACTCAATGAACACTTGTGACCAGGATCTCATTCCTGCAAAAACAAAAAAATGTTAACTATGCTATTTGCTTTGTTCAACTGTCTGTAGACTGGATTTTTACATGTATGACCTACACGTTTAATTATATTTTAGTTAATCTATCTCGTAATAGCTTATACTGCCTTAATTGCATAGCACCAATGCTGCTTTCTAAGAAAATAATGTTAACTAATTTTATACTATGTTACTTAATTGTTATAGTAGTCACCTAATGCCTGTGTGTATCCCTTGGTGCTGACCTCCCTCCTAGCAACTCAGGCCATGTTGGCTTTAAAACAAAAAAGGGGGAAATGTGGGGACATGTGCTGAGCAAACACCACATGCTCTTTTGGGGTTTGGCAGAACCTTGTAACTTGTCTTTCCCTGACCTTGGCTGCAGACAGAGCAAGGGTGGAAATTACTAGGGGCGTTCCAACAGACACATCTGATGGACTTCAAGAAACATCTTGACCCCAAATAGTAAAATCCAATCCCTGCTCTGCATCTGAAAGGTTCTTTAGCCTACTCTGGGTGTGGTGGCTCACTCCTTATGGAGAAGTTCTTTAGCTCCTTCCCCACACCTAACAGCTAGTTCTCTGCATTAGAAAGGAAGATGAGATTTACTCTAGATGGGATTACTGCCAAGGGATACACCTTGCCTTGGGTGTGACTAATCTCTTATAGATTTGTTAATGGCTTCTTATTGTCTGTAACCTAGCAACCAATCCATGAAGTATCATGAAACACACATGTGTAATGTCTTCTTGTACTATAAATAAAGACGTCCAGTTTGTCTGGGCGGCACAAGTTGCTTGGGCTACCTAGGCTCAGGCTGCCTGTGTCCGTTTCCACTCTACCCCTTTGTCTCATTCTTTCCAGTTCCCAGGTCCTGGCAAGATGGAGGGCTTTCTCTTTCTCGTCCTCTTTCTCTTCCTCAGCAGCAGCCCTCTGATCATGATTCAGCCAGACCCAAGCCCTGGGGCGGACGCCGACACCACATGGCTGACCAAGGTTTGAATCCTGCCCCAGAGACTTGGCTGGGCACGTGTTTGTGCATGCCCCATATCCTGATCGGATGGAGAACTGGAGAAAAATGGAATGCAACATGAACATGCCTTGTTTCAGGGTCCTTTCTCTCTCTAGTGAGCTCAAGTGTTTCCTGGCAAGAAACAAAATAAACAAAAACAAACAAACAAAAACAAAAAACTCGACTTTACTTAATCAGTTAAAAATTTTGTTCTTATGGGGACCAGCAGGCGGTGTGGTGGTTGAGGCGCTGGACACTCCCGCATGGCTGACCGTGGTTCAAGTCCTGGACCTGGTGGCCTGCTTTCTCACTTTCTTTCTCTCTCTGTGTCTCTCTCTGGTCAAATGAAAAATAAATGAATAAATAAAATGAAAAAAAAAATCCTTAAAAAAAAAGAATTTTGTCCGTGTACTCCCACTTCCCACCAAGCTTCTCTGCTTGTTGGATATTGGGAAATGGCCATGGGCACGTCTAGAAGTCATATAAAGGGAAGTGGAGATGGTGGTGCACTGTGTTAGGAGGATAACGTAAGTGATTGGTGGTCACTTCCGTGTAGAGTTATCGCCAGTCTGCTTGATATGGAAATGGGTTACATAAACCCAGCTACTGCGCACTGTGCCCACGCTTCTGGGGTCCTGGGATGAAGGCTTAGGATGAATGGTCCTATCTAATATGAATGGGTCCTCCAGCTTCTGGCCCAACACGTGTGAATAGTGAAGTAGAAACAGAGCAAAAGTGTGACGGAGGAACTTGCAGACAGTCGATGCAGCAGAGAATGCCCTGAAGAGCACGCAGATGGACTAACGCCTTCAGTCTGAAGACAACAGTTAGACTGAGTGACACACAATCCAACTACATGATGCTCATGAGCTACATCTAAAAAATTATTTATTTTATTTTTTATTATTGTTATTTAATTTGCTATAAAGTAAGTGTGCTTATGAAAGAGAAAGAGAAAGAAAGTCAAAAGCAAGTCACCAGGTCTGGGACTTGAACCACGGTCAGCCATGTGGGAGTCCAGAGTCTTAACCACCATGTCATCTGCTGGCCTCCACAAGATATATATTTAAATACAAGGACATAGAGGGACCAGCAGTTAGTGTAATGGCTATGTCGCTGGACTCCCACGTAGATGACCGCGGTTCAAGTCCCGGACCTGGTGGCCTAAACTCACGCCCGGTGCATGTGCGTGTGTGCCCAAGATCCCAAGAGGAGAATGGAGAAGAAGCGATTGCAGTGTGGCCATTCCCCCTAGGGGGTGATTTCTCGCTTTCTATCTCTCTTTCTCTATCTTTCTGGTGAGCACATGCGCCCTATAGCAAAAACCTCTCCAAAGGAAAAAAAAGAAAGAAAAAAAATACAAGGACATAGAAAGATTAAAGTGTGTGGATAGAAGAGAGGGGATTGCCGTGTGGCCATTCCCCTCGGAGATGATTTCTCACCTTCTGTCTCTCTGTATTTTTCGTCTGCCTCTCTGGCGAGCTCATGCACCCTAGAGCAAATATCTCCATAAGAAGAAAAAAAAAAAAGAATTTCTTTCTAATTATTAGAAGTGTAAAATCGTAGACAGAAGATTCAGTTCATAGTCAAAATGGAAGTTTTCTTTTCAGAAATATACTTGATCATGCTGTGTAAACAGAAATAAATACGTACTATTTTTTCTTTTCGGGTAGGCAGCTCACATAATAGAGTTGATTAGAATGGCAGCATTTAAAAAATTAATTGCTGTGTTTGTAGAAAATAAGTCTGCAGCAATACTCCAGAGAGTATGTCTCTGTGTGAAATTGTGTATTTTAAGCATCTCAATAATTAAAAATAGAAAAGTAAATTTTGTTTAATATGCTATAGGGTGGGTAGAATTTTCTACTTTCCCTATGGAGATTAATATTATAGAATAAATGTCACGTGAAAAAATTTTCAGGAAGTCAGATGAAATTATGGGGAAGAAGCACCTTTCTTAAACATAAGTATGTGTTAGGTAGTTAAGGAAAGTTTGTCTTTTTTTTCTTTAATTTTGTGATGTGATGTTTCTGTATTTACCAGCTTTCAAAATCAGTATTTTGCTGTTACTTCTTTTCTCAACCACGTAAGTATTCACCTTTGCCAAAGAAATAGATGAACAGACATAAGATACGTGAAAATGTGCTCAACATCATTATCAGCAGGGAAATGCAAATCAAAACCACAATGAGAAGCCCAGCAGGTGCTGTGGAAGTTAACACACTAGATCCCATATGACCAACCTCGCTGTTCAAGTCCTGGACTTGGTGGCTTGAGAAACATACCTGGTCGGGACCAGCAGATGGCATAATGGTTATGTTGTTGGACTCCCACATGGTGGACCTGGTTTGAGTCCTGGACCCAGCAGTTTGGGACTCATGCTGGATGCACCCAAAATCCCAAGAAAATGATTGAGAAGAAGGGATTGTAGTGTGGCCATTCCCCCAAGAGGGGGCATTTCTCATCTTCTATCTCTCTGTCTTTGTCTGGTGAGTGCACGTGCCCTATAGCAAAAATCTCTCTTAAAGAGAAAAGAAGAGAAGAGAAAAGAAAAGAAAAAAGAAAGGAAAAGAAAAGAAGAAAAGAAAAGGAAAACACAGTGTGTGTGCCCAAAATCCCAACACGAGACAAGGAGTACAGATTGTGGTGTGGCCATTTCCCCCTCCCCCGATGGTGATTTCTGAATTTCCCTCTCTGTGTCTCTCCCCAGCAAGCATATGTGCCCTACAGCAACAAACAAACAAACAAGCAAACAAAACAACAACCAAATTAATAAAACAACAACAATAAAATACACAAAACAAAACAAAACCACATGAGATACCTACTCACACTTGTTAGGATGACTATTATGAAAAAGTAAAAAGATAAAGGTTGGCAAAAATGTGGAGGAAGAGGAACCGTGGTACATTGTGGGTGGCCATGTAACTAGCTTCAGCCATTGCAGAAAACAGTAAGGATGGGCCTCTAAACAATTAAAACCCACCTGCCATACAGTTTAGCAATCCCACTTCTAGGGATATATCCATAGGGGGAAAAAGTCACTGTCTCAAGGAACAATCTGCATTCCCATGTTCATTGCAGCATTATTCACAATTGCAAAGATATGGAAACAACCTGTGTCAATCAGTGGATGAATGGATAAAGAAAATGTGGCATATATACACATTCCACCTTAAACAAGAAAGAAATCCTGTCGTTTTTAAAAAAAAAATTTTTTTTTTTGAGAGAGTTTTGCTATAGCATGTGTGTGCTCACCAGAGAAATAGAAAGACAGAGAGATAGAAAGTGAAAAATCACACCCAGGAGGGATGGCCGTGCTGCAATCCCTTCTTCTCCATTCTCCTCTTGGGATTTTGGGCACGCACACACGTGCCCAGTGTGAGTTTTAAGCCACCAGGTCCGAGACTCAAACTGCAGTCAACTACATGGGAGTCCAGCAATGTAACCACTATGCCATCTGCTGGTCCCAAATCCTGTTGTTTATGACTCTACCGGTAAACCTAGCAGACATGGGTATTGGGTTTACCACCTTGGGAATCTTTGTACATGCCCTTCCCTCTGTCCAGAAATCACTTTCATAGGCCCTCTGCCTGACTGCCTTATTTTCAAGTCTCAGCTGAAATGCTATAGATAGAGGCCAGCAGGTGGCATGGTGGTTGAGATGCTGGACTCTCACATGGTTAACCATGGTTCGAGTCCTGGACCAGGCAGCTTGAAACTCACGCTGGGCATATGTGTGTGCGTGCCAAAAACCCCAACAGAAGAATGGAGAAGAAGAGATTGCAGAATGGCCTTCTCTCCTGGGAGGTGACTTTTCACTTTCTGTCTTTGTCTCTCTGGTCAGTGCAAGTGTTCTATAGCAAAAATCTTTCTCAAATTAATTAATTAATTTAATTTAATTAAAAAAAAATCTGCCTCTTAAAGAGGCCTTCCCTTAACCTGTCCTAGTTAAAGCCATTTTCCCCTAGTCTCTATTACATCACTCTATTTCCTTTATTATTATTATTATTATTATTATTATTATTATTGGTGAGAGGTTTTTGCCATAGTGTGCATGCACTCTCTAGAGAGACAGAGAAAGACAAAAAGTAAGAAATCACTTCCCAGGGCGATGGACACGCCACATTCCCTGCTCCTCCACTCTCCTCTCTGGATTTTGGGCATGCACGCACATGCACCTGGCATGAGTTTTAAGCCACCAGGTCTGGGACTCAACCCAGACAACTAAGTGGTCAACTATGTGGGAGTCCAGCAACATAGCCATTCCACCACCTGCTGGCCCCCTTATTACAATCTTGTGTGATTATCTTGTATTTTATATAATAAAATACTTCAGTAAGCATTTCTAATGTTTAAAAACATTGTCTCCCCCTCCCCCCAGATATGTAAAAGGGCTTTATTTGCAGGGGAGTGGGAGTTTAATCAAATAGGCCAAATCCCTTGTCGTCTGACTCTTCCCACTCCTTCTTCTCATTTTTCATCTCTGCAGCTGCTGCAGGGGCAGAACCAGCAGCGGGGGCTGTAGAGCCCGGGCGCAGAGATGGCCACAGCCCCACCAGCGGGCACACCAGCCAGCTTGCCAGCACCCTGGGCAATGAGATCTTTCCGTTCAGCTCACTGATGACCTTCTTGAGCCGGTCATTGTCCACCTCCATGCCCACGCTGTCTAGGATCTTCTTGATGCTTTGGTACTGGAGGAGGTATTGCCTGAGGCCAGCCAACAGGTAGGAGGCAATGTAGTGCCTCTCAGTAGCAGCTGCCAGACCTCTTCATGCCAGCGACCTCGGCGGCGTCAAGGAGCGAAAGGCTAAAGACATTTTCTTATATACTGGGGAAGGGTAAGGCCACCACTCGATGTCTGAAATGCAGTGCACAAAGCTGTATTTTTTAAAAAAGAATTATTTTATTTAAATTTATCTATTTATTTTTAATTTGACAGAGTGAGAGAGAGACAGAGGAAAAGTGAGAAAGCAAGCCACCAGGTCTGGGCCTGGAACCACAGTCAGCCATGTGGGAGTCCAGTGCCCTTAACCACCATGCCATCTGCTGGCCCCAAAGCTGTATTTTAAAAAAATAATTATTTATTACATTTTATCTATAGTAACAATTATTATTAATTTGCTATAGGGCACATGCCCTTATCAGAGAGAGAAAGAGGGAAATTGCAAAAGTAAGTCTCCAGGTCTGGGACTCAAACCACAATTGGCCATGTGGGAGTCCAGCACCTTAACCACCACACTATCTGCTGGCCTCCAAAGCTGTATTTACTACTTTTTTAAGTAAATGAGTGCTATGCTGGTCAAGGACAGATAGATTGCTGATCTTACATAGGGTTTTTGAAAATCACATAGTTCAGAGATAGATGGATTTTTAGAGTTGGGATTGGGTTTTCCTCAGCTGTAGCAAAGTCATTCAAATGAGCCTGTTTCTGACTGCCTGGCATTCTGAAGCATGTGTGTCGAAGTGACTTCCAACTCACTGACCTTCAGAAGCAGGACACTTCATAAATGAATGGACTGCAAATTGGATTGAGGTTAATCATCACTGCTAGATTAAAAGGATTTAAGGGGCCGGCTGGTAGCGTGGTTGTTAGGGCACTGGACTCCCACACGGCTGACCACAGTTGGAGTCCCAGACCTTGTGGCTTGCATTCTTTCTCTCTGTCTCTCTCTGGTCAAATGAAAAAATAATAACAATAAATAAAATTAAAGAAATGATTCTTTAAAAATTTAAAACCAGTTCTGATCGTACTCATAGCCATGGTACAGAACTATCACTTATTGATTAAGCAGGTTTAAAAGTCAGTTATGGTAGCTACTAGCTGCTTGTTATGATAGCTTCAGTACAATCACTCTTCTCCTAGGAGTGTGGGAACTTTTCTATTCTCTGCCCTCATCACGGAAGTCCTTTTTTTAAAAAAAATTTTTTTAAAGAATTACTTTATTTAATTTTATTTATTTTAATTTGACCAGAGAGGAACAGAGTGAGAGAGAGAGGGCGAGAGAGAGAGAGAGAGAGAGGGAAGGCAAGAAAGCAAGCTGCCAGGTCCAGGACTTGAACCATGGTCAGCCACGTGAGAATTCAGTGCCTTAACTACCACACTACCTATTGGCCCCAGAAGATGACTTGAAAGAAAATGAGGGATACCTGCAGATAGCTGAGGGAAAGTCTCCAGAGGGATTATGCCTGACCCGGGCCAGGAATGTCAAGGAGGGCAGTGGGATTGGAAGGTGCACAGGGAGGAGAGGAGGAGCAGGAGATGGGATGAAGTCAGGGAACTAAGAAAGATGAGAGTCTGGAAATCAAAGTAAAGACTGGGAATTTTACTACAAATGATTTTTGGGAGCTTCAGAAAGTTTTGCATCTTTATTTACACGTGGTAAAGAGTGACCCAGTGACGAACAGAACATTTCTGCTGTAGGACAAAGAGAATCTGGAGCAGCGTTCTTGAGGAGGTGACAGGACTAGGAGGTGACGCACAGCATGAGCATGCCTGTCATCCCCAGGAGGAAGGCAGAGTGTCTGAACAGGCGTGGACACACGGGATGATGTGGACAGCCCACAGCTTCTCTCGTAATTACGTACATTTTCTCAGGGAATAGGAAGCAAAGTCATCAACTGAGAACTGAAATAATATTCCTATTACAGTTTAAATGACAATTTAGTACACATTCTTTGAAGCATATTTTTATGCCTTTCTGTCAGAGATACACCTAGAGAGAGAAATATTGGGTTACTACTTATTTACTTATTTCATTTCAATGAAAACTTTTTTTCTTTTATTCATGATAGAGCGCATGTGCATGTCTCTCCCTCTCTCTCTCTCTCCCTCTCTCTCTCCCTCTCTCTGTATGTGTGTGTGTGAGAGAGAAGTACCCTCTACAGGGTCTGGTCTGGTCATACTGTAATCCCTTCCTCTAGTCCGACAGCCCATTGGATCTTGGACACTTGCATATATGCCCCATGTGTTTTTATTTATTTGTTTAATTTTTTGAGAGATTTTTGCTGTAGGGTGTGTGCACTCACGGAGACACAGGGAGAGACAGAGAGAGAGGAAGTGAGAAATCACCCCACAGAGGGGATGGCCATGCCACAATCCCTTCTCCTCCTCCATCCTCTTCTTGTTTTTTTTTTTTTGTTTGTTTGTTTGCTTGTTTGTTTTGTTTTTGCTATAGGGCATGTGCGCTTGCCAGAAAGACAGAGAGAGACAGAGAGACACAAAGCAAGAAATCACCCCTCGGGGGATGGCCACACTGCAATCCCTTCTCCTCCATTCTTCTTACACCACAATCCCTTTTCCTCCATTTTCCTCCTGGGATCTTGGGCAGGCACACACACATGCACACATGCCTGGCATGAGTTTAAGCCACTGGGTCTGAGACTCAAACCACAGTGGACTACATGGGACAGGCCGCTTAGCCATTACCCCATCTGCTTGTCTCTCTTCTTGGGATTTTGGACACACGAGCACATGTGCCTGGTGTGAGTTTCAAGCTGATGGGTCTGGGACACAAATCGTGGTCGGCCATGTGGGAGTCCAGCCCTTCAGCCACTACACTACCTGCTGGGCCCACCCAGTGTATTTTAGGTTGACCTGGTCAGGGATTTGAACCACAGTTGCCATTACCATGATTCCTAAGCAGCACATTACCTCTGTGCCACAAAGCCAACACACGATGTTGGGTTTAGTTGGATTGAAACTGAGTCAAATAGAATTTGGGGGATTAATTTTTTTTTTTTTTATTTTAAGAATAGAAACTCGGGGTCAGTAGGTAATATGGTGGTTGAGGCGTTGGACTCCCCCATGGTTGACTGCAGTTTGAGTCCCAGACCTGGCAGTTTGCTCTCCCACTTTCCCTCTCTCTCCATCTCTGGTGAGTGCATGTGCCCTATAGCTTAAAATCATAATAAATATGGGAACCAGCAGTTAGCGTAATGGCTATGTCGCTGGACTCCTATGACCACGGTTCACGTCCCGGACCTGGTGGCTTAAAACTCACACCGGGCGCGTGTGCGTGCGTGCGTGCCCAAGATCCCAAGAGGAGAATGGAGGAGAAGGGATTGCAGCATGACCATCCCCTCTGGGGGGGATTTCTCGCTTTCTGTCTCTCTGTCTCTGTCTGTCTGGCGAGTGCACGCGCCCTATAGCGAAAATCTCTCAATAATAATAATAATAATAATAAGTACAATTAAATATATATCGTAATGTTGGAAAAGTTGTGATGTATTTTTTTCTGTTTTTCTATGTGAAAATGCATCATGACTTTTCCAATGATGTAATAATAATTCTTAAAAAAAAAAAAAAAGAGGAGTAGAAATTACAGGGGTTAACAGGTGGCATTGTGGTTAAGGTGCTGGATTTCCACGTGGTTGATTGTGGTTGAAATTCCAGACCCAGAGGCTTGAAAAATCATTCTGGGCATGTGTCCTTGCCTGGCCAAAATCCCTGGAGGAGAGTGTAGTAGAAGGGATTTTTGTTTGACCATCCCCTCTTGGGGGTGAATTTTCACTTTCCTTCTGTTTCTCTCAGGTGAGCACATACACCCTATGGCAAAAAAAAAAAAAAAAAAAAAGGTAGAAACTACAAAATATTTAAAGATGTAAATAGCAGGGGCCAGCTGATGATGGAGTGGTTAAGGCATTGGACTTCCACTTGGTTGACTGTGGTTCAACTCTCGGATCCAGAGGCTTGAAACATGCCAGGCGACTGAAGACCCTCTGCCCAGACTTTGCCCTCCTGCTCCCTGGTCTTGCCATGAGCCAGGTTAGAACACCCTACTTACTCTGTCTCTTTCTGTCTTTCTTTATTCTAATTTTTAAACTTATCTCTCTGTTGCTCTTTTGTCTTTATAAGTCTTAACTTTCCCCCTGCCCCCATAGCATAAGCCAATCAGCAACCATCTACATCTCAGTTAAAAGCAGCCCCTTGCCTTGTGGTTTTCATTTTTTGACAAAAAAAAAAAAAAAAAAAAAAAAAAAAAGGGGGGGGGGGGGGAGAGGTGGGGGGTTGGCGCAATAGCTATGTTGCTGGACTCCCATGTAGTCGAGCGTAGTTCAAGTCCTGGACTTGGTGGCTTTAACTCACCCTGGGCACATGTGCATGCGTGCCCAAGATCCCGAGAGGAGAATGGAGGAGAAGGGATTGCAGTGTGGCCATACCTGCTGGGGGGTGATTTCTTGCTTTCTGTCTCTCTGTCTCTCTCTGTCTTTCTGGCGAGCGTACACACCCTATAGCAAAAACCTCTCCAAAAATTTTTTTTTCTTCTTTTTCTTACTGTTTTTGCCCTTCTTTATTTTTTTTCCCTCGTCCTTTCTTTTTCTTTTTACATTTCTCACTTTCTACTCAGACTCCATACTCTGATTTTCTAGACAGGTCTAGGTGCTCAGTAGCCAAATATCTGAACACCTTTAGGGTCAGATTAATCCTCAATTTTCATTGAATCAGTTGTGCAAAGGGATAAATACGGTACTGTATACAGACTGCAGGTCACCTCCTTCTGCATTCCTCTGATTGCTCAGATTTATCTCCAAAAAATAAGAAAAAATGTATAATCCATCAGATGACCAGAAACTACCACAGAGGAACAAGAAATATGTGAAACAAAGAAAATATCTCTCCTCTAATAAGAAAGAATAACTCCTTTTTGTCCACAAAGAATACAAGGGACTTCATGGAAATGTCAGATAAATAATTTAAAATATTCATAATGACAAAGCTAACAGAGACGCAAGAGGATAGAGACAATGAACTCCAGAAGATGCAGGAAAAAAGAGACACTGAGTTTCAGGAGGTGAGGAAATTCTTGAACAATCTGAAAGAGGAGATACACATCATAAAAAAGAACCAAATGGAATTTTTAGAGACAAAGGCTGTAATAAGGAAATCAAATCTTCCATTGAAACTATCAAAAGCAGATTAGACCATGCAGAAGATCAAATCTCAGATGTAGAAGATAGAACCTCTGACCTAAAAAAATTCACCAATATATCTGAGAAAAGAACCCCCCAAAAATGAAAATAATATGCGAGTTATACTAGATACCATTAAATGTCCAAACATCCGATCATCAGTATTCCCGAAGGTGAAGAAACTAGTAAGGGCATAGATCAGCTATTCCATGAAATCCTGGAAGAAAACTTCCTAAACCTAGAGAGGGACTCAAGTATCCAGACCCAAGAAATACAAAGGACCCTACATAGAATCCACCTAAGAAGATCTTCCCCAAGGTACATCATAATCAAATTGACCAAAACCACAGACAGAGACAAGATATTAAAATTGGCAAGAGAGAAACATCAACTTACTTTAGAAGGATATCCCATAAAGCTAATGTTGAACCTCTTATCAGAAACAATGCAAGCAAGGAAAGAATGGGAAAATATATTCAAAGTGTTAAGTAAAAAACAATTTCAACCAAGAATACTATACCCAGCTAAATTATCTTTCGTATGGGGTGGGGGTTTGAAAACATTCTCAGATAAACAAAGCATGAAAGAATTTACCAACCCATTCCAGCTCTCCAAAAAGTTCTGAAGGGAGTATACTATATCAGGAAAACTAAAGTCTGACACACAGAAATAAGATACAAGAAACAACCAAAAGAATGTCCAGCCTAATGGTAGGGACAAGTCCGGAGTTGAAAGTTAACTTCCAGAGTTTAATGGAAAGATCAGGCCACAGTAACACTAAAAATTCAGTAGAAGAGAGATTAATGATGTGAGTCTAAACTAGTGAAATAGAATTTTTTGACTTTAGACTAAAACATTACTGATTTTCTTTGATACTTTGATTTCCATATTTAAGGATTTTTGTCTTCTCTTGAACTGTTGATAGGTTCATCTATCTACTATTTGAACTGAATCCTAACCTTTTTCCTGGCTTTAAGTTTTAAGCAAATTTCTCTTAATATTTTTTGATTTTGATCTATTAAAACTAAATAATTTTTTTTTTGAGAGGTCTTTGCTATAGGGCGTGTGCGCTCGCCAGAAAGCCAGAGAGAGACAGAGAGATAGAAAGCGAGAAATCACCCCCAGGGGGGATGGCCACGCTGCAATCCCTTCTCCTTCATTCTCCTCTCGGGATCTTGGGAACGCACTCACACGTGCCTAGTGTGAGTTTTAAGCCACGGGTCCAGGACTCGAACTGCAGTCGACTACGTGGGAGTCCAGTGACATAGCCCTTACGTTAACTGCTGGTCCCAAAACTAAATAACGTTTTGAAATTAAAAAATGCATTAAAAAAGTTCATGTGCCGGGGTCTAGCCTCGGCGTGGGTGGGTTATCTCGACGGAGGCAGCAAAGATGAACAGAAGACAGAGGCCTCTGGTGCCTTTTCATGCATGTCCTATGCCGGACACCCCTCAAAGATTGCTCTCTGAGGAGTGACAACTGCTAGGAATCATCGTGCCTTTTTATTGAAAATGAAAATGTGATACATGCAAGTAAATGGGTGAGGGGCAGTAAAAGATTTACTCTAAGGAACAGGGTATACAAAGCATGGAAGCAATAATTATAAAACATGCTGTTTGTCTTGTCAGATTAGGTAAAAATCAATCACAGTTTTGAGGACGTCCATTTGTCTGTTGTATTTTCTTAGATCTTGATTACTGGGGAAGGGTCTTTTGAAGAGGGAGCTTGCAGGATGTTTGATAGTTTCAGCCCCGGGCCAGGGCGATAACATCGCTGAATACAAAGACTTAGATAGAAATCTTGTCTTGTTAAGTAAAGACACAGTTAATATATGGACTATCTATACATTACAACAATAGAGGGTGAATCTATGATCTTATATGGGAAAGGAAGATGATTTAGCTCAGGAGACAACACAGGATGTTTTATTAGCAGTTTTTCATAGTCAACAGCACATAGATGAGAAACTCTTTGTAGTTGAAAGCTACCTGTTGCTTTAGATAAGAA
>NW_006205995.1:1542793-1553774 GCF_000334495.1 Tupaia belangeri chinensis
TGTGCTGACTTTGCCTAGCATGAGCTAACTTTGGCCTGTAGCTTTAACAAGGGTATGTACGTAAAACTAGCCTTAAACTAACTTAGTTTTCATATGCTACTGATGCTACTTTGGCTTATACTATTTTGACCTAACATATGTTAATTTTGGCTTAGACAGACAAGTGGGGGAGTCTCAAACTTCCCACCCTCTTCTTAGGGAACCACATTCCTATAAGATCACTAATTGGCTTTATTGTAATGGTTGGGGGTGATATCTTACTCTTGCAGGGTACCGCAATAACAGTAAAACTCACTGCAGAAAAATTAACTATAGGCCAGTAAAACGACACAAGGAGAGTTAGTAAACCGCTGGCCTTGTCTTGCCGTTTCTTCCCAGCCCAGGCCATGGGAGACAGCCTCTTTACCAGTCTGTGTTGTCTGCATGGCCCCGTCATTCATGGAAAGTACATACATGAATTTCAAAAACTTTTTGCACAAAATAAACTTTTATTTTAATTCTACAGAGAGAGAGAGAGAGAGAGAGAGACAGGAAACTCATGTTGGGCATGTGTGTATGTGGTCCTAAATCCTGAGAGGAGAATGAGGAGAAGGGATTATGGAGATGCCATAACCCCAGGAAATTGATTTCTCATTTTCTCTCTCTTTCTCGTGCCCTATCACAAAAATCTCTCTCTAAAAAAAAAAAAAAAAAAAAAGAGGAGACAGCAACAATTCAGCAAGTCCACTGCTGGGTATCTAGCATGGTGGTTAAAGGCACTGGATTCCCACATGGTTGACCACAGTTTGAGTCCTGGAACTGGCAGCTGGCTTTCTTGCTTTGTATTTCTCTCTCTCTTTGTCTCAATCTGGTCAAATTAAAATAATAATAACAAATAGAATTAAATAAATAATTTTTTTAAAAAAGAAAAGAAGTAAATAACAATCACCTATAGCTGACTCTCCTAGAAATAGTACATTGTGATACATTTTGTTTCTATGCATTTTTCAACTAATGCTAAAAGTCCATTTTAAGCATAGCTTGATTACAAGTATAAAAATATGTTTAGAGAAGGGGCCAGTAGGTGGTGTAGTGATTAAGGGCGGTGGACTCCCACATGGCTGACCATGCTTTGGGTCCTAGACCTGGCGGCTTGCTTTCTCATTGTCCCTCCCTGATCAAATTAAAGTAAATAAATAAATAAACTTAAATTAAATAATTCTTAGAAAAATGTTTAGAGAAAACAGAATTAGGAATTTAACAATATGTCAATAGGTTATTTTGGTAAGGGTATTCTCTGTTTCTAAAAAATTCTGCAATATGATATTTTTAATGATAAAAATGAACATTATTAGCTTTTGTAAAAGCAGTTTGTTGGAGGAACCCTCAAAGAAAACCTTCAAAATGACTGTACAGTGGGACTGACCTAGTATTTGCCAGAACAATTCTACCTTTTTTCCATTCATGTGACATTGGACATCCGTCTACAGGATTGGGTTTACATGGAAAGTACTCTTGAAATAACAGAAGGCACTTATTACCTGCTGAATATCTTGCCAACATTTAGGAAACACTGCCACCAGGTGGACAATAGGAAATTAGTTTTGGTCACTTGATTTAAATGTAGGGACAAAAAATAAAAATAAAAAAATAAAAAATGAATGTCGGGTCCTTTGCTTTGCTTTTATACAGAGTGAAACAGAGGATGTGTGTGTCAGAGGAAGTGCTGGGGCCGTGGGTCAAACCAGGAGGGTTAAATCACATTGTTTCTCAGGTATGTCTGTGCAAGGAGAAAAGATGAATGCCGATTAAGAGCACAACCGAAGTGGAAACCTTGGAGAGACTGAACTGTACACTGAGCACACTCAGTAATGCACTCCAATTCCAACTTCAGAATCTGTCCTAAGGAAATAACCATGGATGCTCTAAGACTTACGCTGATGGTGCAAAGAGTTGACGATGGTATTTATCATGTGTTATTTTTCTTTTTCATTAACGACAAGAAAGACAAGAAATGTAATGTTTAGTGATTGGAGGTTAAGTGAATATATAACATATCTCCACAATGAACTACTCTTTGACTAATACGGTGATATTTTAAAATGGGTCATGACACATTATTGATACATTGCCTGGTTGAATTTAGAGGAAGTAACTCCCACATAAAATTCATAATAACAACTGTAGAGAAACAGAGAAAGGGAAAGTGAGAAATACCCCTCCCAGGGGGAATAGGCAATCACTTCTCCTTCTGTTACCTCTATGAATTTTGAGCACATAGGCACATGCGCCTAGTGAGCTTTTCCAGCTACCAGGTCTGAGACTTGAACTGTCAAGTTGGCTATGTGGGATCCACGTCATCTGCTGTCTCAATCTTTGAGGTCTTTAAGATCCATTTATCGGGACCAGCAGTTAGCGTAATGGCTATGTCTCTGGACTCCCACGTAGTCAACTGCAGTTCGAGTCCCGGACCCGGTGGCTTAAACTCATGTCGGGCATGTGTGTGTGCGTACCCATGATCCCAAGAGGAGAATGGAGGAGAAGGGATTGCGGCGTGGCCATCCCCCCTGGGGGGGTGATTTCTCGCTTTCTGTCTCTCTCTCTCTCTGTCTGTCTGGCGAGCGCACACGCCCTGCAGCAAAAACCTCTCCAAAAAAAAAAAAAAAGATCCATTTATCAGTGTCTGAGTGTTAGCTTGAGCTAGAGGCAACTAAAACACTAGCAGGAACTTCTTGATTTATAAATCCTGAGAGACGTAAACAAGGAAGTTTCATTGTTTCACTCAAAATGTTTATTAAGATTTCTATTGCATTTTTAAAAAAAGCAGGTTGTAAAAAGACATAGCAGGTTACCAACAGATTAATTAAATAAATTAAGTTCATTTTGCTCTCTTAGTCTAAGACTAGATTACGCAGAAACGTTTGCTCAAGCACTATGCCAGCCATATTGATTCATTTATCCAGAGGCACAAAATGGTCTGTTGACTACTCAGCAGGCCATGCTTAATTTAGTAACTAATTTCAACCTTTGTTCAGTCCTTATCCCTTATCTTAATGCCTTTGATCTACACCATTGTCTACCCCTCCTAACAGGAGGTGGTATTTTGTAGTATTTTGTTTTTTGAAGCCTTGAGAAGTTATGGGAATGCTAAAATATTTGCAACCTTTTCACTAACTCAATTTACATAATGTACCCCCAATACAGTTAATAACTACTTTGCTTAATAAACATTTCTCGAGTTCCTACTGTGTTTTAGGCACTTTGCCAGACTTTAGTAATAATAATAATTTTAAAAGCTAGGAGTATGTGTTAGGATTAGAAACAAATCCAATGGAGATACCAAAAAAATATATAAAGAAAGAAAGAAAGGACATAGTGGCTTAAAAATAGTGGGAAAAGGGAACCAGCCGATGGCAAAATGGTTACATCACTGGACTCCCACACAGTCAACTGCAATTCAAGTCTCAGACCCAGTGGCTGAAAACTCACACCAGGTGCGTGTGCATGTGTGCCCAAAATCCAAGGGGAGGATGGAGGAGAAGGGATTGCGACGTGGCCATCCCCACCCAGGGGGTGATTTCTCACTTTTTGTCTCTCTATCTCTTTCTGGTGAGCACATGCACCCTATAGAAAAAATCATTCTTGGAAAAAAAAAAATAGTGGAAAAAAATGTTGTTTCTCGTTCATATAAAAATCCTGAAGCAGAAGCCCAGGGCTGGCCTGTATATCCAATAAAATATGGTGGAAGTGATCGTGTATGGCTTGTGAGGCTAGGTTGGGCACGACGTGATTTCCTCCTCGGTCCCTCTCTTGTATCACGTGCTTTCTTAGAGAAGACAGCTGCTGGGTCTTAAGGACACTCATGGAGAGGACCATGCAGAGGGAAACCGAGGCCTCCAGTGCCCACTGCCACAGTCCACTGGGCAGCAGTGATAATGTGCCACCTCGGAAGCCAGCCGTTTGTTCTCTGTCAAGCCTCCAGATAGCTGTAGTCCCCAGACAGTTACCTGAAGGCTTTAGGCTTCTCTTTTAGAGATTTATTGAGGCCAAATCATTTATTTACCATAAAATTCACTAATTTCAATTTGTACAATTCAATGATTTGTAGTAAATTTATAGAGCTTATCGACAATGGCTACCATCTAATTTTAGAATATTTTTATCATGCCAAAAGAAATCTGTTGTCCATTAGCAGTTACTCTTTGTTCCATCTTCAGCCCTGGGCAAGTACTAAATTGTTTTTCGGTGGTTACACATTTTCCTCTTCAAAAAAATGTATACAAATGGAATCATATAATTTGTGATTTTTTGTGTCTAGTTTCTTTTTTCTTTTTCTTTTTTTTTAAGAGATATTTTTACTATAGGGCGTATGCACTCGCTGGAGAGACAGAGAGATAGAAAGCGAGAAATCACCCCAAAGGGGAATGGCCACGCAGCAATCCTTTCTCCTCCAAAGGATCTTGGGCACACATGCACACGCGCCCAGTGTGAGTCTGAAGCTGCCGATGGTGACACTCGAACCGTGGTCTACTGTGTGGGAGTCCAGTGACCCTATCTGCGGACTCCGTCTAGTTTGAGTGAGCATCTAGCTGACATTTCCACTGCAACTTCACTAGAGACTCTGAGCCAGAACTTCCCAGCTAAGATACTGAGTTCTTGACCCAGAGAAACTGAGATCTTGTATGTTTATTATTGGTTTCAGCCACTAAGTTTGGGAGTAATTTGTTACATGGTAATAGATAACTAATATACATTGGTATACGATGACTGCTTGGAAACAGCTTTTCTGATATTCAATGTGTCACCAAGCAACCCCAAAGGTATTGTATAGCATTCGTTAACTGTGGAAATTGTGGACACAAGACATTCTATTGTATTCGCATGTGTTTGTTTTTGTGGTCCATCCCAGGCCTCAGCCAATCCTGGATAACGGGTATATGCATGCCTGGCACACTCGCGGAGGTCTCTGGACACATACTGTATTTTTCCCATGAGTGTCACATGTTATGGTTGTGTCACCATCATCCCCAGTATGTTTTGTTAAAACACGAAACTACCACTTTTTCTAATTTAAAAAAGGTATTTGAGGCCAGAATTTGTGATTTTTTGTGTCTAGTTTCTTTTTTCTTTTTCTTTTTTTTTAAGAGATATTTTTACTATAGGGCGTATGCACTCGCTGGAGAGACAGAGAGATAGAAAGCGAGAAATCACCCCAAAGGGGAATGGCCACGCAGCAATCCTTTCTCCTCCAAAGGATCTTGGGCACACATGCACACGCGCCCAGTGTGAGTCTGAAGCTGCCGATGGTGACACTCGAACCGTGGTCTACTGTGTGGGAGTCCAGTGACCCTATCTGCGGACTCCGTCTAGTTTGAGTGAGCATCTAGCTGACATTTCCACTGCAACTTCACTAGAGACTCTGAGCCAGAACTTCCCAGCTAAGATACTGAGTTCTTGACCCAGAGAAACTGAGATCTTGTATGTTTATTATTGGTTTCAGCCACTAAGTTTGGGAGTAATTTGTTACATGGTAATAGATAACTAATATACATTGGTATACGATGACTGCTTGGAAACAGCTTTTCTGATATTCAATGTGTCACCAAGCAACCCCAAAGGTATTGTATAGCATTCGTTAACTGTGGAAATTGTGGACACAAGACATTCTATTGTATTCGCATGTGTTTGTTTTTGTGGTCCATCCCAGGCCTCAGCCAATCCTGGATAACGGGTATATGCATGCCTGGCACACTCGCGGAGGTCTCTGGACACATACTGTATTTTTCCCATGAGTGTCACATGTTATGGTTGTGTCACCATCATCCCCAGTATGTTTTGTTAAAACACGAAACTACCACTTTTTCTAATTTAAAAAAGGTATTTGAGGCCAGAAGGTAGTGTAGTGGTAACACTGCTAGACTCCCACATGGCTGACTGTAGTTTGAGTCTGGGACCTGGTGGCTTGACCATCATGCTGGGTGTGCATACATGACCAAGATCCTAGGAGGAGAATGGAGGAGAAGGGACTGTGGTGGGGTCATACCCCCAGGGGAGTGATTTCTCACTTTTTCTCTCAGTGTTTGTTTCCCTCTCAGTGTCTCTGTTTCTCTCTCTCTGGAGAGAGCATGCATACTATAGCAAAAACCTCTAAAAAAACAAAGGAAGCCATTTCCAAATCTGGAAGAAAAAAAAGTCTTTTATTTATTCTTAGGTCCCTATGAACGAGGAAGAAATAAAGTTGTGGATAGTGGAAATGTAGTCCAGTTGTCCTGGTGGGCTACTAAGAAAATGTACCACATTACTCTAGAATGAGTTTTTGTTGATTGGATTGGACAATCAAAGACTCGGCTGTGGGGCCTGCAGGTGGTGTGCTGGTTAAGGTGTTGGACTCCCACATGGCTGATCATGGTTCAAGTTCCAGATCTGACAGTTTCCTTTCTCACTTTCCATCTCTCTCTCTCTCTTTCTCTCCCCGTGTGTGTGTGTGTGTGTGTGTGTGTGTCTGCCTCTCTCTGGCAAATACACATGCACTATTGCAAACAATAATAATAAATCAAATTAAAAATAATTAAAAAAAAAGACTTGGCTGTAATTCTAGGAGAATTAACTAGAGAGTTGTTATCTTGAGATATAGCTATCAAGAAGTCATTTAGAGGATTCATGAGGAAAGAAAGAGGTGGATGCAGGCTTTAGCTTTTGAGTTAATAACTGACAAGAAAAAGAGGCTCATAATTTCATAGCTGTGCAAATGGGTCAAAACTTTATAGAATGCTGAAAATCAAAAGCCAATTATGAAGTGGTTTGAATAATGTGGAACTAGTAATGTTTTTGGTAATTTGAGTACAATTTGTTGTTTGATTTGTTGTGGTGGTTTTGATTCATTTTCTAATGCAGTGAAGGTTGAAGATTAAGATATTTATCTAGAGGGTGTCAGCAGGTGGCGTAGTGGTTAAGGTACTGGACTCCTACGTAGCTGACTGTGGTTCGAGTCCTGGACCTGGTGACTTGAAAATCATGGCGGGCACCTGTGCTTGGGTGTCCAAAATCTTGAGAGGAGAATGGAGGAGAAGGGATTGTGGCATGGCCATCTTTTTGGGAGTGATTTTTTACTTTCCCCATATCTCTTTCTCTTTGGCAGGTACACACAGCCTATGGGAGAAAAAAAAGAAAGAATTTAAAAAAAGATATGATCTAGAATCAGGAGTAGCAGTGAGTTTCAGGCTTTTATGGATGATATTTCTGTGAGTCCTGAAGATGAAGATTCAAATCTTTGAGATTTAGAAACAAAGTTCACTTGTTATATGGCTATTATCCCTAAAATGCTAGCTTCTATAACACATATTCAAATTTTATTCTATTATTTGATGTATAACAATATTTGGTAACATATCTGACTCTATGTATAAACATAACATTGGAGTTTCCTCAAATTTATTACTTTGCTATAAGTTTTGTTCCAGTTTTTACTGAAAATGTTTTACGTATGTGATTTAGACCTTCTTATACAGGAATATATTTAAGTTTATTGTAACTGCTTGTGTTATACATTTTTACTGAGATGGGCTGTATTTGCATGTCTTATATAGTAATTCTTTCAAGTGTATTTGACACTGTAACATCTGTTTTAGTTGCCAGGATGGTCTCAAGATACAACAACATTTGGACCTCCCGTGGCTTTTCATGCATGGCGTGAGTTTCATCTACTGATAATTTTTGTTTGTTTGTTTGTTTTCTGCTGTATTTCGGATATTGCTCTCTACTTTTTTTTTTTTTTTTTTGAGAGATTTTTTTGTTTGTCATAGGGTGTGTGTACTCACCACAGAGACAGGAAGAAGACAGAAAGCGAGAAATCCCCCCCCCTAGGGGGGGAGGGGCATGCTGCAATCCCTTCTCCTCCTGGGAACTCTGGCATACATGCACACGCACCTGGTGTGAGTTTCAAGTCACTGGGTCCAGGACTTGAACCATGGTCAGTAACGTGATAGTTACATGATAGGAGTCCAGTGATATAACTGCTGCGCCCTCTGCTGGCTGCTCTAACATATCTCTTTTTAGCTATGTAGTTCAGTATCTTCATTCATGGTCAGTAGTATCTAATTAACTATACAGATCCAGTGATTTCCTAGAATTCAGTATACTATACATAATATATTGTATTTACACAGACCATCTACCATTTTCCTCCATAAAACCACTACAAAATCATTTAAATACTTTTACAACTACAAATTAACACACGTATAATGAAAGATACATTTTTAAAAAATAATTATTTTATTTATTTGCTTATTTATTAATTTATTTTTAATTTGACCAGAGAGGGACAGAGTGAGAGAGAGAGAGAGAAAGCAAGAAAGCAAGTCACACTTCTGGGGCTCAAACCATGGTCAGCCATATGGGAGTCCTTAACCACCACACCACTTGCTGGCCCCTCAAAGATACATTTTTTTTGTTTATTTGTTTTAGAGGTTTTTTGCCTTAGGGCATATGCGCTGCTCACCAGGGAGAGAGAGAGAGAAAGTGGGAATCACCCTCCGGGGAGGATAGCCACACCATAATCCCTTCTCCTCCGTTCTCCTCCTGGGGTTTTAGATATGTATGCACATGTGCCTGGCCAGAATTTGAAGCTACAGAGTCTGGGACTCGAATCTTGGTGGGCCAAATGGGAGTCCACTGATGTAACCACTATGCTATCTGCTAGCCCCCAAGATACATTTTTTTTTTTTTACTCCATAGTTTCTTGCACAATCAAATGTTCTTATTCACATTCAAATATTTTCTATCAGCAAATAAAGGACAGTAGCATGACTCAAGTACTGGGGAAAACAGAAAATCAGACCCTGATCCTAACCTGAAATAGCCAACGCTAGTGGGAGAAACAGGTAATGAACATGCACACGGCTATAGCACGTGGGCCATGTGAGCTGTACAGAGGAAGAAGGCTCTGGGTTGGAGTGGTCAGGGTAGGTCTCACTGAACAGATGACTCCTGAGCTAACCTGTGTTTGTCAGGCCAACACAAGGAGGAAGGACATTTCAGACTGAGTAAAGAGCACCCACAGAGGTAAGGACACAGAGGGTACAGTATTGCTCATGAAAGGGCATTAGCTCAGCAGGGCTGGGAGCTGGTGGGTGTGAGGAAACAAGCCTGAGATAAAACAGGAGGATTAGGCGGAAGCCAGATTGGATGGGTTTGTCAGCCAAACCGAGCTTGGACTTTAAGGAGTGGACTTTAATGCTCTGGCGTTCTGCCTGGCTTTAGGGAGTGGAGGACTACTACAGGATTTTAAGCAGAGGAGTTTTTCCTTTAGAAAGGCTTCTCTGGTTGCAGCGTGGTGGAAAGGATGGGAGAGCGAAGAGAAGGAGGCAGACAAACCAGTTAGAAGGCTCTTGTGGTAGTGAAATGAGAAATGAGGTCGGCAATAAAGTCGTAAACCGCAGTGCGATGATGAGGGGCATGAATTTGGGAGCTTGAGAAGGGAACCTACAGATGAGCCAGAGAAAGAGGGGGAGAGAAAGGGCTAGAGAGAAACCAAAAGTGGTTCTGAGGTTCCTGGTATGGGTGCCTGGGGATAGTCACATTACTAAGAAAAGGGGAAGGAAAATGCCCTAGGTCATTGGGAATTATCTCTGATTCCTCCTGCTCCTTGCCACAGAACATTGCCTCAGATTGCCTCGCTTTATTAGTGGTTTCACTTTCTGCAGTTTCAGTGACCTGCAGTCAAGTGCAGTCTGAAAATATGAAATGGAAAGTTCTAGAAATCTAGAAATAAACAATTTATAAGTTTTAAATCTTGTGCTGTTTTGAGCAGCCTGATGAAATCTCTGTCCTGGGATGGGACTCATTCCTTTCTGCAGTGTATTTATGCTGTATACACTACCTGCCCGTTAGTCACTTAGATAACAAACAAACAAAAAAACCAGTCTATATGGGGTTTGGAACTACCTGCAGCCATCCACAAGCGGTCTTTGAGCGTATCCCCAGAGAATAAGGGGAACTACTGTGCTAACTTCTGCCTAATCTTTTCCACCCTTTTTACTTCAAAGTGTAATAAAATCATTGTTGTAAAGCAACTCCGATTATACTAATTTCTGCGCAGAACCATCTGAAAGAGACCCCACCACATGCAGAATGAAATCTGAGCTCTGGTGGAGCATTCTAGACTCTTCACATTTGGGCAGACCAAGAGATAGAGATCTCTCTGATACCTTTTTTTCTGCCCCGCCCTATATTGTCTGCCTCAAACAGGAAACTAATTTTTTTGTCCGTCTGACACACCGTGTCATTTCACACCTCTAAGCCTTCACTCATGTTATTTTCTCTGTTTGAACGCACCGGTTCTCTTCCATCTCTGCCTGCCAATATTCTGCTCCGGCGTTTATTCAGGTTGTCTTCCTAGCACTTTGCCCACCCCCTTAGTCAACATGATTTTTTGCTCTTCTGCGCTGCATAGACTTCTGTACCTCATCATAACGCGCTGGCGTCCTGCCTGGCTTTATAGACAGCCGTCTCTTGGTATTCCTTTCTGCTTGCTTGTCCATACATAGTATGGGGTCAAACATCCGCGATGAACTGACCTGGACCAGGGATCTGATTCCTGTTATCAGTCACTCAAAGTTTAGGAGAGCGTCTGGACAATCAGGCGATCCTGCGAATCCATGACGTCACCCGTGAAGAAAAGTATGAAGGAGTCACCCGTCGCTAGGGGAACCTTTTCCTGTCTAGGATGTAGTGGCAAAAGGTGGGAGCTGTCAGGGAGCCCGTCTTCCACTGTTTATGTAAGCTAAAATATTCTTCTGCACGGTATTTTTAAAAAGACCGAAGGGCTCTAAGGTTTCCCGGGACAGCACTTCCCAGAGGCGGGTGTCCTTTTGAGGTCACCTGCACTGACCAGCACGTACCGTACCGGGAGGGGATAACGCTCACAGTGGACAGGCCAGCGGCGTGCCCCGGGTCCGCAGCAGCTCCTCGCCCGCCGCCTCCGCCCGGCCCCGCCCCCCCG
>NW_006205995.1:1554133-1559612 GCF_000334495.1 Tupaia belangeri chinensis
AGCCGCGGGGTGGGGCCCCAGGGAGGCGGCGGGGGACGCGGCTCCCGCGGCCGAAGAGGGCCGGGCGCGGGGCTTGTGGCCCCTCTCGAGCGTTCCTCTAGCCAGCCGGGCTCCGGAGATGCATCTGCATCAGGTCCTCACCGGGGCTGTCAACCCTGGAGACAACTGCTACTCCGTGGGCAGCGTCGGGGACGTTCCCTTCACGGTGAGCGGCGGCCGGGACCCCGAGGGGGAGAGACCGGGCCCCTGCCCCCGGCCCACCCTCCCCAGGAGGCTGCGAGGCGTTGGCTGGCCCCGCCCGCGGCGTTTTGCGGGCTCGGGGTTCGGCTTCCCCTGGGGGGCCGTAGCGCTGTGTCCTGCAGCTGGTGAGGGAAGTGACCCGGCAGCGGTAAGGATTAGGAATCCACCGTGCAGCCAGACCTTGGCAAACGCCCCGGGGTGACTGGGCTAGAAGGTTCCGACTCGGGCGGCCCTCTGGTCTGCGGTGGAGGAAAGGTGGTTGCAGCGGCTGAAACCCCAGAGCGTCCGTTTCGCACCTGCTCTCGGCACGGAAGGGAAGAAGGCTGGGTCTTGGCTCGGAGCGTGGAGGCGATGCTGCGTCTTGGTTCCCTTTGCCCGTCGTGGACGGACAGCGGGCAGATGCTGGAGCTTGTGGTTTTAAACCTGACCCTCTGTATCCTTGATAGGCAGAATCGTCAGAACCAGAAAAATAGAGAAATCCACCTTCTGACCCTGAAAGCTTTAAGATGGAAAGGTTAGAGTGACAGTGGCCTGGAGAGCTGTCTTATGTATCAGGAGGTCGCAGTTGGGTAACCCTTCTAGGTAATATTTAATCTGTTTGCAAGGTCGGCTTTTTAAAATTTTTTAAACGAAGGCAACGTGAACATTTTATGACTTTTTCTGTTGTTTGTGCGAAAATAGTGTATGTAAACATAGCGTTTTAGAACCTCTTTAAAATCTAGATGGAGACACGTTTCTCAACCAGATTGAACCCATCAGTCCTTTTTGAGAATGGGATGTTCAAACCACCCCTATATAGACAAGTAGGGATTCACCCCAGTTCCTTTTAAAAAAATAAATGTGTGTGTATATTTCCTTCTTAGGAGGAGCTGTAGGCAGTGAGACATCGACACGTTGTTATTGATAAGGGTTCTGCTTGATAAAACTGGAAATAGCATAACCCCGTGCTTTTGTAGACAAGGAGAAACACTTTGATTTGTTGTCTGCTTTCCAACAGCACGTTTTTAAAACTGCAGAAATAAATTAAAAAAAAAAAAGGCACTGGGAAAACTGCAGAATCATTATGTAGCAGTGCATTCTGGAACAGAATTTATCTGTTTTTTGATATTTTGTGACACATGAAAAATAACCCCAGATGATTGCTTTCTGGCCATTTGAAATTTTAAGTGTAATCACCTTGGCTTTGCTCCAGTTTAGAACAAACCTTTTAAAAAAATGGGTCAGTAGCTGTCATCTGTGTTTTATGTATGTGTAACTTAAAAGGTCCATAGAGAGTTGAGCTTGGATCTAAAGTGTATAGAAAGTCTTTGCGAGCTAAAAAGAAATTTCCTTGTTTCCCAGTTGTGTAGGTGGGAGGAAGTTCCTTAGGGTTAGAAGAGCAGGCCTCTTCCATCAGGAAACAAGTCTAGATAGGCCCTTTGGTCATTGGATTTTTCCACTGTAATGGTGGGTAGTTCACTGTCTCCATCTAAAGTGGAGTGTGTTTGCACTGCAAGACTGATATGGAGAACTAGACAGGTTTCTATGCAGTCTAGAAAAGCTGGTGTAAGAACCGTTAGTGCTGAGCGCATGTGGTGAAGGTAGGCCACCCTTCACCAGGTCCTAGAAGTCATTTTCGGATATTCTTCCACCTCTCTAATTCAACCTATCATTGCATCTGGCTGAATCTTTGTGGGATGTATCTGATTTACCCCTTTTCATGTTCTTCATCACCATCTTATTGTAGAACCTTATTTGTATTACTGAATGTAAAAGCCTTCTCACTAGCGCTCATCACTTGAGTTCATCCTCCACACAGACGCTGGGAGAATTTTCTTCAAGTACCATTGCACCATCTTACTCTTGGCTTGGGAATATGTAGTTGTTCCTACTAGCTGTGTTAGGAAATTTAATTTTGTCAGATACACTCCTGCTGTCTTTGACTTTATATTTAATTATACGTTATAACCTCCTCACATTGGTCCCTCTGCTGTATACTCATCTTAGTCTAGCCTACATTTTTACTTTGTTGCAGCAAGGGAGCCCTCGCTTTTTATCTTCCCAAATAGGAATCAGTTTACCTGGTTAAGGATGCCTGCCTGTGACACTTATTATTTTAGCCCTTTGACAAATGCAAGTACAAACCCATTTTGCACGCCATCTCCCTTAGTACCTTGGTTTTGAATGTGTTGGTCCAGTTATAATTTTGTCATGAATTAGAAGTGATCTTTTGGGCTGTAAAATCTGATTTGCGTAAAAAATGAGAACAAGCCGTCGCTTCCTTAATTTGTGTGCACATGGGAGGAAAAGAAGGACAGAGGGAGGAAGAGAGACAAAGGTAATGTCGACAGTGTCTTGCAATGTTATAATCCTCCTACCCTAAGTCCCCACGCTTTCCCGTTAGCGAGGACCTGAGGTGCATGCCACTGCTCCAGGCCGAGAACAAGTTTTTTAATTACTCTAGAATCACCTAACAAATATCTGAATGCCTAGTTTTGTATATTAAAAAATAAAATTAAAAAAGAGTGAAGCGCCTTTACATAGAGCATGCCATTTGATTTTTATAGCTATCTGATGAAACAACTTAAGTTCTTGGTCAGATGAATGAAAAGGAGACCAGGCAGGACTGGAATGAAGGTCTTATGACTTCTCATCTGGCCAGCATTTCCTTGGTAGTATGTTTCCTTCTCATCAGAGTGCCTACTCTGGAGAGCGAGCGAGCGAGCAAGCACGTGTGTAATGCCTTCTAGAAGTGGTCAGTGTAGAAAGACAGACTTAGAACTAGCCAGTAGTCCGTAGCTAATGTAGAGTTTCACAATAACCTGAGAACCTTTCAAAGTAGAGTAGATCATTTATTTCAAAGTCTGTAAACAGAAACATTTTGAATAATAGAATTGTCTTAAAGCGATTTTGAAGTCCTCATAATATTCTGACAATTGAAAAATTGGCTATATGTTTTCTGTGTGTAGTAGATGCTGTTATCAGCTGGGCTGTGAATGACTTCTTGGTGATGTCATGGTGTCTTTGCTGTGTTGACATGGTACTGCAGTTTGTAGTGGGGAATCCCACTACAAACGTGTGTAGCTTTAGTGAGACTATGTAAACTATGATGATTTTCACAGTTAGCGATAATTTTTTAAAACATACAGTTGGTTTTGTAAGTATGGTTGTACCAGGGGACTTCAAAAATTCCTTAGTACGTTTTCTTTTTTGTAAACATTAAAAATATTACTTAAAATGATGGTTCATGATAGTCATTAATATAGTTAAATTTATTTTTATTTAAAAATTTTTTTGCCATTTGGCCCCAAGAGATACAACCTGTATTTCCAGATGTATGTGAACAGTTGATGTTTTTCCAGTCTGACATGAATTCAACACATTGATCAGGGTTTACAAAAATTATTAAGCTGTTCCACTCTTAGTGTGCTTACTACATATACTGGCAGAGATTAAAAATGATGTACATATTTGTAATGTGAGGCAGGTGAAAGAGATCATAGGTAGTGGGAAGGTAAGAAAATGTTTCACAGAAGAATGACATTTTTTTGTTTGTTTGTTTTTGAGAGGTTTTTGCTATAGGGCGCATGTGCTCGCCAGACAGACAGAGAGAGACAGAGAGATAGAAAGCGAGAAATCGCCCCCCAGGGGGGATGGCCACGCTACAATCCCTTCTCTTCCATTCTCCTCTCGAGATCTTGGGCACGCACGCACACGCGCCTGGCGTGAGTTTAAGCCACCGGGTCCGGGACTCGAACCACAGTCGACTATGTGGGAGTCCAGTGACATAGCCATTACGTTAACTGCTGGTCCCAAGAACGACATTTGGAAAGATAGAGGGAAATATTAGGATTTTTAATCACAGGACTTCTTCATTAAATAGCAGATACCCTTAGAACCTTGAAAAGTGCAATTTTAGGGGACCAGCAGTTAGCGTAATGGCTATGTCGCCGGACTCCCCCGTAGTCGACTGCGGTTCGCATCCTGGACCCAGTGGCTTAAACTCACACCGGGCACATGTGCGTGCGTGCCCAGGATCCCGAGAGGAGAATGGAGGAGAAGGGATTGCGGCGTGGCCATCCCCCCTGGGGGGTGATTTCTCGCTTTCTGACTCTAATGTCTCTCTCTGTCTGTCGAGTGTATGCGTCCTATAGCAAAAACCGCTCCAAAAAAAGAAAAGTGTAATTTTAAAACATTGCCCATAGCTTTTTTTTTTTTTTGGAGAGATTTTCACTATAGGGCGCGTGCGCTCGCCAGACAGACAGAGAGAGACATTAGAGTCAGAAAGCGAGAAATCACCCCCCAGGGGGGATGGCCACGCCGCAATAAAAAAAAAACGCAAACTGCGGTCGACTACGTGGGAGTCCAGCGACATAGCCTTTACACTAACTGCTGGTTCCCGCCCATAGCTTTTTAAAAAAACATATATATCTTAGGGCTGGAAGGTAGCATGGTGGTTGGGGTGCTGGATTCCCATTTGGCTGATTGTGGTTTGAATCCCAGACCTGGCAGCTTGTTCTCTACCTTTACCCCTCTCTCTTTGTGTCTTTCTCTGCTCAAAAAAAAAAAAAAAAGTGATGAATAAAATGAAATAAAATAATTCTTAAAAAAACATATCTTGGGACCTGCAGATGGCATAATGGTAACTTTGCTGGGCTCCCATGTAGTTGACCGTGGTTCGAGTCCTGGACCTGACAACTTAAAACTCATGCCAAGTGCATGTGCGTGTGTGTGTGCCCAAGATCCAAAGATGAGAATGGAGGAGGAGGGGTTGTGGTGTAGCTATCCCCTGAGAGGGGGTGATTTCTCGCTTTGTGTCTGTCTCTCCAGTGAGCATGTATGCTCTATAGCAAAAATCTCTCTCTCTAAAAAAAAAAGAAAACATCTGGTATTCTGATATTTCTTGATTTTTGTTGTTGAGTTTATCAATAAAGTACCACTGAGGGGCCAGCACGTAGCATGGTGGTTAAAGGTGCTGGATTCATATGACCAAGTGTGGTTCGAGTCCTGGACCTGGTGACTTACTTTCTTGCTTTCCCTTTTTCTCTCTCTCCGATCAAATTAAAAAACATAATAACAAATGGAATTAAATAAATAATTCTTTAAAAAAAATCACAAAAGTTGGTATGAGTGAAAAAACATTTGAAAATCAGAAGATAGTGGTATATGACCTCTTTTATGGCATTTATATATGTTTTAACTCTAGTGTAGTTTTTTTTTTTTTTTTTGGAGAGGTTTTTACCTATAGGCGCCATCGCCT